>NW_024067036.1:0-340465 GCF_015039405.1 Cantharellus anzutake
CTCCTTGAGCTCAATACATTCAGGCTCAACTTTGGGTTTGAGAGGAAGCGCATCTTCGAGACCCCCCATGATGATCGGGAAGGCGACCGCAACCGTGTCGACTTCTCAGATGGAGTCTCCGTTACATGACACCCACCTCTCTCGCCCTGGTGAGGAAACGCGACGTTCGTCACTTGCCTCAACATCTTTCGCGGCTGTTGCTAGTGCTGGACTGACGCGAACGTCCAACCTGACTCAGCAACTGGAGAACTCGGGCCTTGGCCCCGCCGCATCCAACTCGCCTTCCAACAACACCCTCGAAGAGCCTCATTCTCCCGTTCCCGTGAGGTATCCATCCGCCACGGTCGCGTCCTTGGAGAACAATGCCAATGTTTCGCCCGAACGGAGGCGTTCGCCCATCCCCGAATCCCAAACTCGTCCTAATGCCCGCGCAGTCGCGTCTGACCTTGGCTTCGGTCCAATTGGTTCACCGCCGCAGTCCTCCAGTCTATCTGCTCGTCTTAATTATCCTGGATCGCCACAGGCCCAGGCACATTCCCCTCCTGGGGGTATCTCATTAACGCGTGGACGGCATCTCAATGGGCTATCTCCAGCTACACCCCCGAAGACGAACGCATTCAATTTCGATCCTTCGGCGCCTGGTGGCTTCAGCACCTCACCCTTCTCACCGGGCTCGGCTTCCCTGTACGTTCCTTTTGGAGGCTCTGTGCCATCGAGACCCATCGCACCTCTGACTTCAATAGAGCCTGAGTCCAGCGGCAGTCGTGGTTTGTGGGGGGAGGCGACGCACAGAGGATCGCTGCCTGCATCTGCACTGCTCGCGACCATGTCCGCCAACGATGTTGCTGTCAGTAATCAGGTCATGGTGGATGACGACGCAGAGGAATTCCTGCCACATGACTTGCTTAGCGACGAGGAGAAGGTTCATCGCGAAGTTAGGGGCCGCGCGGGATCGCGACCTCATTTCGGTGATTCGCAACCACGCTTTGTCAGTTCTGTGCCCGCAACTGGATTGTTGGGTCAACTGCACGCTGGTGGGTTTATGGAATGAGAAGACGGAGAGACCAGAGGACGCTACGCCTCAATATTTGAATGGTGGTCGAAATCACCCGCGTCCCGTAACATGACTTTTTTTGCAGTTGGTGGTGGAAAATGCCCCTCTCCATCCCTGCTTGGCACTTCGAATGCCTCAGCAGCATTCCTTTCCGCCCATCTACATCGCTCAAATGTGGTACGCAGGATATATATCCTTACGGCCTAATGTCAATCAATCGAAAATCGCGATGCCCTTCCTCACACAGCGGTTGACTTTGCGATGTCGCCACCACGAGCTAGCATGCTATCTAACACCAAATCAAGCGGATTATACTACCCAAACGACGGTCCTTTCTTCACAACAGGCCGCCCGCCCTCTGGACAGTGGTTTGTCCCATGGTCAGATGGCACTCTCTCGTCCTCAAGGGCGCTACGTTCCACGAACCAGGACAGAGTCTTCCTCAAGGTTCTAGCTGCGGGACTCAGCCGTCTACATCTCGTCCCAGCTGCTAACTGGGTCAGTCCCCCCTGATGTCGGGGTCCATGATGGAGCCCGCGTGAAGGGCTTGCTCAGCAAGATGATTGGCTCAAGAGTATCAGCACAGAGCTGAGATCGCACCTGGAGGAACGGGTGGAAAGTGTCGGTTCTACCGGGGTTTCTCTCGCCTCCTCGCCTTTCTGCTTCCATAATGCCTTCGGGGTGCAGGTGCAGGTGGGTCCGCTGGGATTGGACAACTAAACGGAGGTATCGAAGCACGTTCGGTTATTTCCGGAGTTCCGGCAGCAGCTGCCCATGGCATGCAACATCCGTGGGGCACGCACAATGTTCCGAGTCCCTTATCGAGGACTGTGCACACTGGCCACGACGACACGTTGTTTGAGATGGATGATGCCTGATGATCTTTACGCTTTACGCTTGCCAAAAGTATCATTTTGTAAGCACTCCTCGATATTCATTTGAACCACACACTGATTTTCATGCCTGTCATCAGGGTCTGTTAATGTATGGACTCACAAAATGTGTCAACACACGCATGCCACCCTTGCACAAAGTTTCGCGCGTTCGAACTGCGGCTGGGAGATACCATCGACTGAACTCTTTACGTATTTTATCATCAGCTGTACAACGTTAATGTTTGCTCTGCCTTTCATAGTGTTGATCGCCAATAGTCACATCCCAGCCCATTTACTCGCAGTGTACAATTAGGTGGATATTTGGAAATGTACGAGAGAATACCATTTCGTAGAAACCAAAGGACATATGGGTGGATGAGAGTCTGATTAATTCATGGCATGTCTCATACATTGCATAATCCATGGTGATATGGCAGTGAACCGATCAGAACTGCCGGCAGAGGTCAAATCAAAGTCATTAGTCAAATAATGAGTACATACACGAAGAGCAGTGAAGAACCAGCGGTTCTTTCCCGCGGTGTACCGTTCTCCAAGCACCTTAGCCAGAGCTTTCTTTGCCTCCTTACGCTGCGTTGGCTCATCAAATGTGTCTTGAGCCACAAGGGATTTTATTCCGTCCAATTCGAGAGCATATCGTGTAGGAAAGAGATGTGCGGCATTGATGATCTGGTAAATAAAAATAGAATTCGTTCCTCGACTCTCTGGACAAGAGAATGATATCCCCGCACCTTGATGAATGGCTTAACCTTGCTTCGCTTTTCCAATCGTTTCCGACCCATGTTCCTGGTCACTTTGCGGGGGTACTTTTGGATACCAGCAATAACAGCATAAGGGTATGGCCGTCGCTTTGAGCCATCATCAAAATGCTTGAGAATGACGGCCTTCTTGCCTGCCTGTCGCCCTTGAAGGACAATAGCTACCTGGAACGCGCAGAATCGTCGCGTATTTGGTCAGTTCCTAGTTGGATGCGGTGGATAAAATCGAGTCGCACTTTGCCTGGCTTATAGACTGTCAAAGAGGCGAGCAATTAGCAATGAACACCACAGTCAGGGATATTCCCGAACGTACTCTTCGGCATTTTAGGTGAAGGAGAAGGGAGGATGGATGTCGTTCAGGTGCGCAAACCTAGTGAGCTGTACAGTTCGGGGACTACACGTGATCCTCGGCTTATTGCGAATCCTCTCCCGTCGTCGTTCTCAACCTTCCCCCCTCCAATCATGAATCAAGACAAACTTTCAAAACTTCAGGCCCTCTCAAACAAGAACCGTCTTGGTGAGGGATTGCATCTTTTGTACCGTTGCACTGGCTTCTATGCGGGCACCAGCGACCTTGTTTCGCGCCCATCCGATCCTGGCTCGCCCCTTACACTTGCGCGGCATTTTCAGCTTGGCACGAAATCTAATGTTATATCCCGATACCCATAGGTGGTAAGGGGACACCGCGACGGAAGGTCGTAAAAAAGGTGCCAATAAGCGCGCAAGATGACAAGAAGCTTCAAGCTGCTTTGAAAAAACTCAATGTACAACCAATTAATGGTATTGAAGAAGTAAACATGTTCCAAGAGGATGGCAACGTTTTACATTTCACCGCCCCTCGCGGTAAGCGCACGTTCGACACCCTCCTGTCGCCCCCTCTCATTTCGCCTCCCTCTTCTCGCATTCTGTCAATCAGTCCATGGCGCTTTATCATCAAACACCCTCGCCGTCTACGGACATGCCCAGCCTAAGGAGCTGACTGAGCTTGTCCCTGGCATCTTAAACCAACTTGGACCTGACTCCCTTGCATCCCTCCGGAAACTTGCTGAATCGTACCAGGCATTACAAGGACAAAATGCTAACGGCAAGGCGCCTGCACGGGCTGAGGATGATGATGACGACGACGTTCCAGACTTAATCGAGAACTTCGACGCTCCAGCACTGGCTGCAGAGTCGAAGGGTAAAGGCGTTGACACCTTGGAGGATCTGAACTGAAATGCTGCGGTCCATTCGCACTTTCGACGTCCATCCAGGTATGTCAACCTCCCCAACTACACTTCGTCGCTCACGCAGGATCTTCAACTGCGTTATTTCCTCCAGTTCCCGTTGTTGCATCGATAACGAAGCAATCTGTCACTCCTTTAGGGCCCCCATCATGACCTCCCACGATTGACCACCCCGCTATGCTCGTAATCACGAACATGTGTATTTACCATCTGAAGCAAGGGATCTTGAACTCCGCAACGAAATTGATCAAACGCATGCATCGACTACGTTGGTCACTGATTTAAGTTATTTTGCGCCGTTTCTCAAACCTTGTGCTACCGCTACCACCAGCTGGCTTGCCACGCGCAGACGAGCTTTGTTTTGGCAGAAAATCTGGTCTGCTTCTCTTTTCCTTCTGACTGACCTTCAGCTTCCGTTTTTCGATGGCTTTCTTGACCGCTTGCTTGCCTCCTTGAGCCTCCAACTCCTCGAACCGTGCCTTGGTGAGCAATTCACGTTGTGTGGCTGAAGGTCAGACGCAAATCAGGATCAAATAGTTGTACCCAAATGAGAAAGTACACGTACCCTTCTTCAAGAACCATGCTTTCTTTCCTTCGCGTTGTTTTGCCTGCGCCTCCTTCTTCACCTTTCTTAGCACATCATGGTCACGCTTTTCCCTCTTTGTCCGATCTACGGCAGTCACCAATCGCCTCGTTGCCTTCCATAATTTATTCACCCCTTCTTCTCTCTCTGTGCGCTCTTCTGGTGGGCAGGTTACAAGTTGTTTCTTCGCATCAGACAAGGTTGTCTTGAGTTGAGAAAGTTCATCTTCTTGAAGCGATGCCAGGAAACCGTAGCTAGTGCGGAAGAGGCCAGCAGAATAATTTCCTGAGAGTGATGAGAATCGAGGATCCCGTCGTTCCTAAATTAGCAGGTTCATAAGATGAGTAAGGTCATCGATGACAATGAATGGTACTGGGTCACAGACAATTTTGATGGGTTGAACTACCTGACGCCTGCTTGAAACGGGTCTCACTGAACTCATCTCCACCGGCCTTTGCAAAGATTGCCGTCAGCAGCTTGGATTGTGGCATCAAGGCTTTAACCATACTCACGCATACTTGTTCTTACGCTTCAATTCTTCTTTGGTCTTCGGAACTCTCGACGAGCTCGCCCGGTCTTCCTCATCGTCGTCGTCGTCGTCATCCCCCGACGACCCGGACTGACTTAAACCATCGAACTCTTCATATTTGTCGCTCTCCGAGGATGAAGAGGAGGATTCCCCCTTGATGGCACGGTTCGCCTCCACTAGTGCTCCAAAAGACATTGATGCGAGTTCTGTGAATCCTATCTGAGTGGAGTGCCAGGCAGTCAAAAAAAAGGAAGAAACTAACGCTTTTTGAACCTTCCCTGAAATGGAGAGACGTTGTAAGTGCATATTTAGCATACTTACAGGGATTAAAACGTACTTCGTCGTCCGATTCGGATCGGTGGCCCTCCTGCTTGAACTCGTCGACCTCGCTTAGTTCGTCGTCATCCATCCATTGAGCAACGCCCCCTTCACTTTCACTCATAAACTGAACGTCACTTCCTGACTGTTCTTCTTCCTCTTCATGGTCATCGTTATGGGTTCGTTTGATGCCCATTTGGGTTTGCTCTCGGAGTCAATTGTTACCGTTTTCAAATTTCCCCGGTAAGCTCCGTGGTTCCGCGTCCGTGATCCAAATCTAGCTAACCTAAATGCCCACCCAGCACGTTCCTCAAAAAGCACGTGAATGACCACGTGCTTCTTTTTTTTCGGAGGAGAAATTGTTTATTTTGTGTATGGAACTGATTCCGGTTTCTCACAATTTGTATTGTGCATAATAATACATATTTATGATTTCAACAGCAGCCGATATCGGTGGTTCTTTACCCTAATGGTTAAAACCGGCTTCTGGGCGGTCATCCTGCTTTGGGGATTCCTGCTCGATTCGGGGTTGTTGTCCCTTTTTCGTTGTTGTTGTTGTTGTTTTTTTTTGTTTTTTTTTGCACCTACCATGGGTTGAGTATTTGGGTTAGGGGTTGAGTGTTGGGCCGGGGGGTTGGGAGGTTGGGTCGGGTGGTTGGGTCGGGTGGTTGTGTGTTTGTGTCTATGTGTCTATTCAATTTTGAATCGGTTGGGCGTTGGGTAGGGGGTTGGGTGTTGGGTGGTTGGGTTAGGGGGTCGGGAAGGGTCGCGGGTAGTTGTGTGTTTATGTGTCTATACAATTTTGAATTGGTTGGGCGTTGGGTCAGGGGGTGGGAGGCTTGGGTTGGGTCGTTGGGTCGTTGGGGGGGTTGGGAAGGTTGGGTCATAGTTACGAAGTACGATAGTTGGACACATTGCTTAGACTTACATCTCACATATTTACAATTTAAATACTCTGGTTGCTTTTGGAATCGTATTTTACATTTTCTTTTCGCATGCACGTGAGCGTTGTGGAACGTGCTGGGTGGGGCATTTAGGTTTAGTTCCAAATCTCTACGGTTCAATTGACAACTCGCGATGGAAGCAGGGGGGTCTATTTATCTATTTATGCATGTTACGGGGGTATAATCGACATAGCTCCAAAACACGTCCCTCTGGCCATGCAGCACCGTCCTCGAGCCTAAAATTTCACGGTTTCGAAGTGTTCAAGCTGTGGGGGATTGGTATCTCGAGAAAGACAAACAAAACCTTTTTTTTTGCATGACTGGAGGCTCATCTGGCTTGTAACTGGCGTCAAAGTTACAGACGCGTGCAAACCCTAGAATGCGATTTTTCCAATTACGGGACTTGCGGGTAAGTTTGAGAACCTATGGGCCTCCCGGACGTACCCTAGTTTATCCTCTCACGCTCCGAAGCTCAGAAGTCATACACCAAATAAGCGGTCTGGTGGGAAACAGTCCATCGACGCAACATCGAAAAAAAATCAATAGCGGTTATCGCGGCAGGACGGGCCGAAGTGGATGGAGTTCAGTCCCGCCTTATTTCTTCTCCGCCGGTACACGTACACGTACATCAACACCAAAAACAAACCTAAAACGAAAAAGACCCCAAGGATGATCCCAAAAATTAGCCATGGTGAAATAAACCATTCCACTGCCTCCGAAACGGCTGTACCTGTGGCGGCAGCGGTGTCACCCCAATGCCGTGTCGACGTACGGAGGTACTCAAGAATGGACATGATGGAATATCTGCCAAGCTTGTATTCCTGTGGTAGGACTTTGAGTTTCAGCCGTTCAGGGTATTGAGCATGCAGGGCCGATACCAAACGGCTTCCTGCCGTAGACCTTTTATAAACAAAGAGGTCATTGAGTCTCCACACGGGCGACTGAGGTAAAGAGGGAAATCAATGCTGTTGAGGGACGTACGATTTCGAACCGTATGCCGAGATGTAAGAAAGGTGATATTCGAAGGCTTTGTCGATAATGAAGTGGAGGAATGGATGGTCAGGTACCGATGTCACAAAAGCGGTATCGATCCCGATTGGTTTACCAGGGAGCGAAAGCCATTCTTGTGTGAGGAAGGGGTGCAGAGGCGCATTGCACTTTATGCCGAGGTCGAGAAATATTCCACCTGAGGAGCATTAAGGGAGAAAGTGAGGACGCCACTCCCAGTGATCTATCTCTCCCACAAACCTTGTTTGTTTAACACTAAGTACCTGATGATGACAGAGCGATGCATATCTGGGAAGGCAACATGGGGGTTTTCGACTAGGTTTGGCAGGGAGTTTCGGAAATTCTCACCTCGAGGGAAGGCTCGGTATGGGTCGTACAGGTGAGGATAATGTTGAAGCATGAAAATATTCGCAGACTGTTCGTCCCAGAGATTTATTGTCCAGTTCCCGTGCAGCTTAAGGCATGACTGATGGGCCGCTATCCACCTCGGACGCATTGGTGTGCGTCCCAGATGGACTCGATGTAAGATGCTAGGTACGATCTCCAGAGCGTCCGGGGGTGATTTCATATTTAGAAGATCGAAACCATCGCCGTGGCCTAGAATCGCGGTCGGAAGGAACGCAAAGGCGTAGTACGTGTACGCAAGACAAAAGGTAATGTAGAGATGATGTTGAAGGAGCCAACCAGCGATGATCAGTGCAAGGATAACGAGTGTCGAGCTCAGTTTCCGTCCTGGAACGCTGACGTTGAGCAGCGATAACGAGAACATCGAGGTCCCTCGAAGCGAAGGCAAAAAGTGTTGATGAGTGAGTTAGCTATCAAAATCCATGAATAATGTGTCTAATATTCGTGTACAAATGCTTAACCATGTGATCAGCTGTGCACAAAATTGTAGCGGAGTTGGCCGAATTTGCGTGTGAAGTTTATCGAGGCTGTCGCCTTGCCTTGGATTCCTGTCAATGCATGCCTTGCCTACTTCCCGGCCCTTGTTTTCTCCATTTACATGGGTATGTATTACTTTGGATGGACCAACTATCGTGTCTATTGCATCGATGTTTCAGGCAGGCCGAACCCCGACTCGAGCTACACTTCCTAACAGATCGGAGATGGTCATTAACGGGAATTAGAGTGGGGCTGTCCCCATCGCCTTTGACTACCCCCCCGGCTCGGTTTCTGGACGGGTAGGCTCGTGCCTAGCCGTTCTGTTTCTGGTTTGCACGTTGAACTTGGCGTGGGCTCGTGCTTCTACTGATTGCCCGTGTCTGAGTCTGAATTTGACGTGGTTATAGAGACCTTTACCGAAAGGTCCCTGCTCCCAGCGCGGAACGAGAGCTACAGGGAAGGGTACTAGCATCTGTTGGAAAAGAGGCTTGGACTGAGGGTATTGGATCTCTGTTTCGAATACTTGAATTGCGCAATGATTCTTGATGGGTATGAATACATCCTTATCACGGTTAACGACCGTAGCGCGCGGATAGTTCCGACCAACCGATATTGATTCGCCTCTCTCGCTGGTCTCGCTTTTGCATTGATAGCTAAACACTCCTTCAGTCAATTTGTCCCGAGTGCCTCCTCTTCTTCCAGCCATCCCTTCTTATTGTTTCAGGGATGAAAGTGCCGCATTATTAGTCTTGTCACTGTACGAGCAAATGAGAGTGGGGATGTCGAAGTAACGGGACTCTGTTCCTACTCGGTGGACAGGCGAGCCCAGGGTGTTTACACTCTGGACGGCGACAACACTTCGTCGATGACTCGGACGCCATTATCGAACCATTCCAATTGGAGCAATGCGATAGTGTTTGGCAAATGAACGGGCCGCGCGCATTCCAGGAGTTTTGCTCGCGCTTCACCAAGTTCTTTTTCTTTTGTCTGGTCCCACCGTCCCGGATCCTCTTGAACGTGTGGATTCGAATAAAAGAGCCCCTAGCGACACCAGCGTCAATATCAGCACAATGTCCTGTTGCTGCTTCGAACTTAATATCAATGTCGAATTGAACCCAGGTTCAGACTGCAAGCTCTCTGGTCCCAGGACGTGAGATACCTCATACGTACCAGTTGTTGGAATCCAACGTGGCCTGAATCATAGTTTCTTTTGTTCTCTTTCCTTCAGTTGCTGCACCTTGGGTGCTATGACCTCTTTGTTGCTCTATGAAATATGCCTTTCGCTGGTCCAGAGCCTCCCTCAGTTCACTCTCGTGAAGCTCAGCGTCTGAAATAGTAATCATGACCTAGTCGTCCGCTGAAACTGCTGACGACGTCGCTTATACAGATTCCCATCGCCAGCAATCGTGTTGATACCCCGTCGGTGACTGCGACACTTCCATTTATGGACGCCATCAACGCATTTATAGGATACTGTCTGGCCCAAGGGGAAAGTAGCTCTATATGTTACCACACTCAATGCGACAAATGAAATAAGAGAGAGGAAGTGAGAAAGTTGGGAGTGCGCTGGGACAACTGAGGGAAAAAAAGGTGTCGTGGAGGAATTGAACGACTAAGGTGTCATGGAGGCTTCATCCTCTATTATGGTATATGTGAAGTCTAAATTGAAGGAAAGCGACAGAAAGGGGTGAGAAATCACTTCCCACCCATCGTTTTGAACACAACGAGACCAACAAGGGCAATTCCATACCCTGTGGAAAGGAAGCTAGCTTTAGCACCGCCCAACCAACTCACACGCAAAGAGAGATAAGAACCAACTTACCAACCACCTGCAGTAATGAAACGGGCTTCGCGAATAGAAGAACTGCGCCCGTAATGAGTAGAATATCTTTTAACACACCCGCCAGCGTCAAAATGAGCCCGGATCCAACACCGATCAAAAATACAGCTGCGACGTTCAGAAGGAAAGCTACTGCAGCGTTGGAGAAGAGGATCCAGAAGCTCATATTCATTGCTTGGCGGAAGGGCTCGAAGCCTTCGGTCAAGGGGAGGATTAAAAGGTTTATTGCTGCGCAGACCTAGGCAGATATAAGTGAGATGCCGGAAAGGGAGAGGGATGCTAAGGAAGGGTTAAAAAGACCCACTGGAGCGTAATAATGCAGAGAGACCAACGGATCCATTTTCATTCCTTGGAGCAGAACCTGAATCATGACCAGCCTGGACGACTCAAACTACTCAAGCGCCGAGCGCCCGGGAATCCCAAGAATAGATGATCACATCAGCGACAAGGACCCTGAATAAGTTCGGAGCCCGGAAGGAAAAAAAGCAAGCCATCCGGCTGGGCGAATACAATTAAATTTACGTACGATGACAGCTCCTGTTTGGATGATAAAGCCAGTCATGTTAAAAGCGAGTTCCCCAAAAGAGGCCATGCAGACGCCGGATGAGATGAGGAGAACGATCAAAGCAAGACGGCGGTTGGGTTCTTGAATACGGGCGGCGAAAGATATCAATAGAATCGCCACAGGGTGGAATGCCTATTCGATTTTGGTTTTTACGTCCAAAGGCAATGAAGGAGAATTGTCGGGCGGAGTTGTGGGAGGGATACAGGGTGAGCATTTGGGACTAGTAGAGGGTGGCGAGAAGTGCAGACCCACCTTAAGCATTTGGATGAAGGGGACGGAAAGATAGAGGTATGCTTGGTTCCCGAAGATTAGACTCCCACTGAAGAATAAACCGATAGGGAGGATGGAGCGTATGAAGACATCCTGGGTGATATTTACATCCTTAACGCCATCGAGCAAGTTTGTCGTACGTTGTAATACACGTGTTCCGATAGTCTAGTTGGGTGAAGGAGACACACGGAGTCACACTGTTGGTAAATGAGAGAGAAGATAATGGCGCTTACAGCAAAGACGAGATGCCATGTAACGAGGAAAACAGGGAACTTGAAGTTGAGGTTGTTGTAGAGGTAATTATTATACAGAATCACGGAGGAGCTGCAAATCATCCATATTGGGATGACCACCACTGCTGACAAGCTTGGCTTGGACTGTTGGGAAGTCCGAGTGGCAACGGGCGGAGGAAGCTCATCAACTCGTCCCCTACTTCCTCCATAATGTCCCTCGGAGAGTGGGATGACCTCTTCCTTCTTCGAATCAACTTTCAAAGACATGTCGTGCAGGGAGATAGTTGAGGCTAGAAAAGCTTAACCTGGGGCAATGAAATGAGTTTCTCTTAGAGTAAAGTAGGGGGTGAAAGAGGGGAACTGACGAGCGTGGTACTTAGATCTGTCGGAGAGTTTTATTTTCAGAAATAGATTGACGGGCTGGTTTTGGTTCCGGAGTCGTCGTGCCGTGAGAACTGAGCACGTTTATTCTTCAAGAGTAAACCTAACAACCCCCCTTAGTAGAACGGATAAAAGTCACATGCACAGGCACGTGCGCTGAAAAATTTCTCGAAAATCATAAAATTAGTTCCGCAAATCTGATTCCAGATTTTCCATATTTGTAATGTTACTAGAAGCATATTTACAAATTAAGTCCAGAAATAGCATTAGCGGTGTCTCGGCCTAATGGCTAATTCATGATTTGCCTTCATTCTTGGCTGGGTTGGGTGCCAGTTCGATTCACGGCTGTTTGTGCCCTTTTTTTTTCTTTCTTTCTTACTCCCCCGGG
This sequence comes from Cantharellus anzutake, assembly GCF_015039405.1. Lineage (NCBI taxonomy): Eukaryota > Fungi > Basidiomycota > Agaricomycetes > Cantharellales > Hydnaceae > Cantharellus > Cantharellus anzutake. The sequence goes on from NW_024067036.1 coordinate 11,873, forward strand.
GCACTGGGCGGGGGTTGGGCCTAATTGGGTTGGTGGGTTGGGAATTGGGTCGGGGGTTGGGCATTTGGGTTGGGAGTTGGGCATTTGGGTTGGGGGTTGGGCATTTGGGTCGGGGTTGGGCATTGGGTCGGGAAGTTGGGTTGGGGTTGGTGGCTGTGTATTGGGTATGTGTCTATTTTTTTCAAAATGAGTTCGGTTGGGTTGGGTTGCTCATACCGTAGTTCAGATTCAGAGTCGAGCAATTCAGATTACCACACCTTGATCATTTATTTATGATAAATATAATATTCACGACATGTATCTCTAGTTGGTTTTAAAATATATTTCCTCATTTACGTAGTTGTGCACGTGGCTTTTGTCCGTTCTACTAAGGGGGGTTATTAGGTTTAGTATTCTTCAAGGGAGGGCGCTTAACAGTACCGCAACTCGTTGTCGCAAATGAGTGCACCAAGGAGGTGGCTGATGCGCGTGTGGTCCGGGGTGAGCGAAATGTTGGATTGCTTTGACCTTTGCATACATAACGGAAATTGTTTACAAATAGAGGCACTACGTTGGGTGTGACCTTCAGGGTCCGTTATTGGCCACACTTTTTGCTTCATTATGCAGCATCTCCGAATGTTACCGACGACCCGCATTCAATCGTAGGGAACAGGTTCTTTGAGTACCCCCCTTTACAGGAGGGGTCGCCGCGTACGAGGAGAGTAGTCAAATATGCACGTCGGCCTGACATGTTTGAGTACGCTTCTGGAATAGCAAGATTGCCAGGTCAGTGTGCTATCGCGTTATTTAAATTAAGTATCCAGGGGTGTCTTGCCTTGTGCCTTACTGCATTCGGCAGTTCAGTGGACGGCGTGGATGGCTCATACCCGAATGCACCCACCAACTGTTGAGGTACGATATTCCAACATTTTTCCCATACACTCACAACTTATTCAGGGCCAATCTCCATTAGGAACTGCAAGTTGATCTCTCCCGGAGACAACGAATAGCCGACTTTTCAGCCAGGATCGAAGCCCGTGACAAGGAAGAACGTGTTCGTCAGATCGAAGCCGCACGTTTCTTACAGCACACACCGTCGCCATCGCTTCTCGATATGTCCACTCAGGAAGCTCTACAAAGCGAGGAACATCCAAATGACATGACCCCAATCGGTTACAGCTCCCACCGGATGAAACCTTCACCTGACGCTCCTAGTTTGGCACATCAGGTCGCGTCAGGATCGAATCCGAAGATCGCAGAATCTTCTGGGCAGTATTACCAGGAAGGGCCGCACACTGCCGATGAGGCTCAACCATGGAAACCCAAAACCCTCAGAAGGGGGAAAAATGCTTGAAATGGTTTGCAAGAGAATCTCATCCGTTTTTCCATTTCCGGCATAATCAGCATCAACGGAAGACGGATTCCGTGGGCGTACTTTGAATGCTAATGTTTGTATTGTATGTATGCACTTCTCAATGACCATTTGTCTCCATCACTTCCGCATAGTTGCCTCTCTTTTTTTATCTATCCAATCGCCCATACGCCAACCGGTCATCGGGAAATGTAAAATCGAGAAAAATGGGATCGGTAATCACGAATCTATTGGATTGCCCAGAAAAGGCGAATCATTCCGACCGCAAGTTGCCGAAGATTGCTCATCTTTATTGACGGGCTTCGTTGCTTCAACCTTTGCTCGTGCTCGTTCGTCCCTCATTCACTCACACGCTTGAGTCTTGGAGGAAGCGCTGGCCACATTGAGGGTATCTTTGGCTCCCTCCCTTCCTCGCTCGCAGCCTCAGTCAAAGGCGCTCTCCTTGTTCATACTATTTCACTTGAAAATCTGGGTCCTTCGTGACCTATCCTATGAACTTCGCCAAACACGCATCTTCAAATGGTCACTCCGCCGCCACTGCTGCTGCTATCAGCAATAATACCAACATTTCTTCAAAAAACCTCAGGTCTGCTTCAACTGCTGCCATGACAGCTATGACGCCCGGCACTGGCGGCGCAAGTGGCCATGTTGCCTCAGCAGGGCCACAAGGAGGAGGGCATCATCATACTCACCAACCACAACAACAGAAGTCCGTAAAGCTTGTCATTCGGCCTAAAGCCCCTGGTACAACAGTGAAAGCCTCGACAGGAGGAGCCGGAGGTCCGTCGAGTGCTCAGCCTGTGGGAACGCCTTTGGAAGTGTTAGAACAAGAACTCCCTCCGCGGGCATTTGCAGATCAAATCCCATTGGGCTCTATCATTGATCGTCTCGTTCAAGATGCCTATGCCAGGCTAATCGAGCTCAGCGATACGTACGTTGTCATTTTCTTCATGCTGCTGTTTTACAGCGGCGATATACTCTTCCTTGGAGAAGTTGCCCTTGATAGAGAGCTTATTTCTTACTATCCTTATATGCCTTGTTCTCCTCGGTTGGACTACTGTCTCCTTGCTCTACTGGTTCACGTGAAATCGCGTTTAGGCTGCCCGGGACGCCTCCGCAAAATCGTGCACGAGAAGTTGATCATTATGCCGTGGAGACAAGGAAACAGTTCATGAAAGCGTATGTTCTATCGCAATGGGCAAAAGTGGCGGACGATGTCGAGACTGCTATGGTTAGTCAACTTGGGACTTTGAAGCTATGCGCTTCTGTTTAAATGCCAAGGACGAGTTGATAAGTTCAGTGCATCTCTCCCTTGTATAGGCAATCACGGCGTATATAATGGCGCATAATCATCAGCTGGATACAGTCGTGCAAGCTCTCGTAGATACCCGAAAATCTCTGTCCCAAGCCCGGTAAGCTTTGCCTGATTACTGGCTCACTTGTGGCCTCGAAAACCCATCACGTTCATATACACACTGTAGACTTCGTAATCCCGATATTTCAACAGCGCTTACTGTCCTCACCCTCCCACCTGATCAACAGAAGTCTCTCCTACCGACAATCATTAAAGACACATTCACCGTTGAGAAACCCCTTACCGTGACACAAGTGTGGAGTGCATTACTTGACATGAACCATGCGCTGCGCGAGCGGTTACGAATGTGGGAGATAATACCTCTCGAGTGGTCGAATTATCGAATAGGTGTGTGCGTCCACATGACGTTGTGATGGGTTTTACCAAACAACGCTAGATAATGGACGTGTATATTTCGTTGCAGAGAATCTGTTCACAGCGTCTTTTGGTCTGACAGGAAGCGAAGCCGTCGATACATGGTTCATCATCGACATGAAGTTTCTCATTGGCGCTGGAAATGCTCTGACTGAGAAGATAGCCTCGAGTAAGCCCTCTTCCCTAGCCCCATCATCATCGCTCACTCTTGAATTAATGTTGTCGTAATGTGTAGCGTTTCCACAAGAGCCACCACCGCATTTATGGGCTCAGATATTACCAGGCATCAATGCGCAACTTATGCTAAATGCTCAGCCTCCGTCAGCACCTGGAGCAGTACCATCAGAGAGTGAATCAGTAGCAGCTAAAGAGGAAGAATCGCGGCCTGCCGCTGTTACTGCCACCGAGAAACCCCCGAATGAAAGGAGTAGGGGTAGTGAAGAAGTGGTGGTGGATGCCCCCCTTGTCCGAGCGTTTAACTTGCTTCGTGAGTTTTCCCTTTTCGCCAGTTCCGTCATTTATTCAGAGGTGACTTGCGTCCGCAGAGATGCTTTCGCTAACGTATGAGTTAGAGATTTTACTACACCAGGTAAGGAACAATGGTCATCATTCGATGTTTACCATTCAAGTTATATTGATTGAATGACCCCGATCGCTTGAAGGCTGAGCAATTGCGAAACCTTGGATGGAGAGATTATCTCAATATTGATCTAAGTCAGGATCGAAGAAAATTTGTCCTTCGATACTGGTTGTAAGTCCAGAAATGTTTAGATCCTTTCTGTACCATTTCACGTACACGAACTAGACGTACAACCCCTTCCCCCAATACCGGCACCCAAAGGCCCCCCCTCAACAACAACAGCAGACACCACCCTCTTCGCCGCCGATGTATGGTGGAGTGGTCACGATCTCCATTTCCAATACCCCTTCCTCATCTATCCCGAACACTCTCCTTCAATATTCGAATCCCCATGTCCTCGAACTTGCGAGAACCTTGGAAGAACGATGCATGCTGGAGGCATTGCGATCATCGTCGTCGTCGTCGACATGGCTGGGAGGGTCGTCCGGCACGACAGCAAGTGACCATGGCACCAAGGCCTTTATACCAAGCGACCGGGTAGAACGGGTTGCGCTTACAGTACGGTGGGAGTCCGCGATTGGTGCATTGGCGATAAGGATTCCACCTTTCTTTCTCGAGTCTGAATCGGAACATATCACAGTCGTAAGTGGTCTTTCTCCATAAGCTGCTGCCATTTCTCATTGATTAACAAACATTCTCACCAGGATGCAACCAACTTGGATTGTGAATCTATCATCAAATCTGCTGCGCGGAAGCATGCCAGAGCGATTTTGCGGTTTTTCCAGTTCCAGATTCAGAATGGTCCATGGAGGAGATTCGTGATTGACCGAGAGGAAGCTGTCTTAGTGGACGACGGTGAGTTACCTGTCTTCCTATTATATCTGTCTATCGGAAGCGTTGATTGTACCCTGCCCAATGACTTCTGTGCTGTCGATTTCGCAGACGAAACTCCAACTTTGAAATTGACGCTATTCAAGGGGCGAGTCCTGCACATCTCGATTGACCTCCGGACAGGGCGTTTCGTTTTTCGAGATTCGGGTGATTTGGCGGCCTGGGAACGGGGCTACAAGTTCGGACAGTTCGCTGAAGTAGTGAATGCAAATCCGTCCGCGATGCTTGAAGTCATAACACGTTTACGTTTCAATGTGAGTTTAGTTTTTTGTGCGGCCCAGTTCAAGTTCTATTAAAAACTGATTACTATATAGGCCATTACGGAGACGATTGAGCAGCAGGTTAAGTACCTCGGGCTTCAGTCAAGTCGCCAGCCAGGCTTTGCACGTAATGGTGAGTGTAGCTATGCTCCCCCTGTATCCTTTGCTCTGAATTTCAACAATTCTTTTCCCAGAGATGCTGAAGCTGTCTTCGGGCGCTGCTTTCCATGTCTTCATCAAATTGACGAACTTCCCCTCTCATTATATCGTCATCGTCGTGTCGGAAGAAGGTTGCAAATATGCTCTGATCGACACGAGATTGGAGATAGTAGAGAACAGAGAACGGCTTGTTATCGCCGACCTTGGATGGCTGGACCCGGAGAAACTTGGACTCGGACCGGTTCCAAATGAGTTAGTGACTTTCCCTTTCCCAAGTGACCCACGCCGCATCTCCAACCACTTACTTGAATTGTTCAGTTTTACTGTTCGCGCTGATGTGCTTCAGGAACTCTATGCGTTCGGGTGGTACGTAGGGTGCTGTCGTGGTCGTACATTGCAGTGCCACTGATGTCGGTGTTTTCTTTTTTTCTGGTTCAGTGCGAGGGTTTCGCATACGCGGATCGAGCAGCAGCTGAAATCCCGGGGGATACCTTATATGCCGATATTTCCGAAGATTTTACCACCTGATCCTGAATCGATGGAGGTGCATCGTCACCGAGCTGTGCCTGTCATCCGAGTTACAGCACGGGATATGTGGCCGACGCCTGGTGTGAGAGGGCCTGAGGTGTCAATGGCTAATATCAAGATTTCTGTGATGAACTGGTGGACATCAAACAAGGCGAAGGTGCGCACGCATTCACTGCGTCATTCTTTGTTCTTCCCACGTTCCAATTCATATTCTACGGTAGGTTATCACCGAAGTTAAGCTGCGATCACCCCCTCCACTGGCCTTCAACACGTCTAGACACAGACCGTCGACAGTGTCTGGGCCAGGCTTAAGTCCTGGTTCACTGGTGTCGTACGATCCACGGAGTTCCGTCCTGTCTTTTGTCTCTGGCGAAGCAGACAATGCTATAGATGAATTTTTGTCGGAATGGGATCGCGTGGAAAAGACCCTTGCCATTGCTCGACATGTCGCCGAGATGAGCCGACAGAAGGAGTACGAAGATGTCCAATTGCTATCATTCAACCTCCTCGCTATCGAGTTCACGTACCATTCCGTAGGTCTTTTGGGGGGCCTTTTTCTCTACTCTATTCACTCAATATTCCTTTGCTCCCCCACTAGGATTACGTTGGCCTCATCGAATACAACCCTCCCTCACTCTTACCCGAACCCGGGGCTGCGCCGTGCACCTTCAAAGTATCCTTTTCTCGCTTATCCCCTCTCCCTTCTCGCTCGCACGGGTCACGCGGGGAAGCAGTTCGCCTTGCACCAACTGATAATCCGCATCAACAACTCGAACCATATCTAGCTCCGCGTATTATTGAAGGCGATCAAGAGCTGACAAGGAGCGCGGTTCAGGAGTTCGTAATCGTAAGTTCCCGCTGCTCAAAGAATGCAGGTAATTATTGACATAACGAATGGTTTCCTAGCTTCTGCGTTCTACGTTGCCCCTGCTACTAGAGCTGGAAAGCATCAAGGATGAATGTAACGTTTCTCGCCGAGCACATCCGTCTTCCCCCCTCGTCACTGTCGTTCTGAAAGGTGCTGCATGGTTTAGAATCATGTATAACATGATGTAAGCTCCCGCCATGCGTTGTGATGTGACGTTGACAACTTGCTCCTTTGTACGTCCGTAGTCACGCCCTTGACATCCGAATGCTGGCAGGTGGTCACGTTGCTCTCCTCGATGCCTCGTTTTCCTTCTACTCTCCAACCGCCTATAATGCCGACCTCTCCTCAAAGTCCTCTTCCGCTCTCCGACCTATCCCTAAACTCGGTCGTCTAGTAGATGAGGTCATTAGTGCTCTCTCTAAGGACCATGCTACTCGAATGCGCTTGTCTAACAATGGAACCGATCGATTGCCTGTCATTTTCAATGTCGGTTCCGGTCTTCGCTGTGGGAACGCATTGGCACGCATCGCCCTACATCACTTACATTCGACCATCCTTGAGGCACTCCATGAGGGATCATCCTAACTCCTATCATTCAAGTATCGCCATATGCACGAAATTGTCCATATTCTCATCACCATTCGCATTTTTCGTATGACATCAGCATGAAACCATACATTCTCACTCTGTATCTTTATTCAACTTTGCACTTTGGGTATTCGTTCAATGAGTTACATACAAATTATTTCGTACATTCGCTTTCACATACACCCAACACTCGCTTGCGCTTCAGTACTGCCATTAATTGCCCAAAATTCGTGCCATGTCTTTATATGATGTGATCCACGAATGGATCCTACTATACGTCTCATGCTCATCATTTCCAACTTGGTGGTCGGATTAACAAATGTCCAGCAAACTACATTATAACTTGCGGACCTGGCCGTCCTCGGACTTTGCCGTAAGGCAAGACAGCCTCTGACTTCGTAACAATATATAGACCCCTTGCAAAGTACAATGGGATCAGCTTCAAGTACGTACGTTCAGTTGGTGCGTGGCGCATCCTCAAATTTTGATTCAGTTTCCTTCTGATGGCTCTAGAGAATCCCAACACATGCAGCGCCGCAGACCGAAGCCCCACTCACAAGAAACGATCGACACGATTAACGAAACCGTACACACGAATCATTCTCATTAACAGCCCTTGCGAATAATAGCATGACGCTGCAAGTAGCAGGGATATGGTGGAATCGAAATCAGTCCAGTCAAATAGCTGATCATCTGCATCGATTCGTAGACTGCCCCTGGTGGACTGAAGAACACTTGCCTCGTCGTCACAGTCTACTACATGAAATTCAAACAGGGAGGCAGACGTCTTCTAGCCTAGATTTGAAAATGATTCGCTTGGGATTGGCACCAGTTCTGAGGAAAAGCGTCGACGTTCAAAGTGATCAAGTTATGGCTCGGCCCTGGGGCTCTATCCGACCGAGGAGCGATCCAGCTGGCCGGAGGCAGCTCGTCAGACCCTCCGTAGAACGGGGCAGAGGCTTGTGCGAGCGTCGGCTGTGAATTGTATCCCGGCTGGCTGGAGCGCTGCCGACGTGGATGACTGGAAAACGGTGGCCATGGCGCAGATGTAGCACGCATCGCCTCTGGCTGGTGCCCACCCTGACGCTCTTGATGCGTTAGGAGGTTGGTTGAGGGAGAGTCATAATTTGAATAGGAAAAGCCAGAACTTAGTCCTGGGCCACTATTCGACTGGGGAGCAGGGGAGTAGGCTGGCGGAAATCCCTCTGGGGGTGCATGCAATGAGACAGACGCTTGCATGGACATCGGAGGGGGAAAACCGCGCAACGATGAAACGGGTGGATGAGCAAGATGAGGTCGATGTGTCATAGGAGTGAAAACGGGGGGATCGTTAACATGCATTGCCTGTAGGTGATGCCCATCTTCGCAAGGATAGGGGTTGCTTGGGACCAAATGGGCAAAGCCAGAACCTGACCGCGGAATGCTATTTAGCTGAGCACAAGTTTGGACAGGCGCTTCTATGGAGCCACGCGATAATTGACCTAAAGGCTCTGATCGAACTGGCGATTGTACGGATAAATGGCCGGATAAGGATAGGCGGTCCACAGAGGTAGGAACGTTATCTGGAACGACTAAGAACGTGCAAAGCTTGATGCCCGGAAAATGACTCACGCCCAGTGACCGGCCTCGCAGGCTGCTGCTGCATCAACACTATCCTAACGTAAGAGATGAATCCCAGGTCCTAGAGCCAAGCCAAAAGAGTCAGTGCATAGGCCGGGGAATATGAGAACCACAACTGCATACCTTATACCACCCTTTTCGTTCCTCGCCGTATCCTCCACAAATATAACCTTTCTCGTTACAACGATCACACAGCCATCCCTCGTCCGGAGCCATTGGGCATGCTTCATGAGATTACATTAAATCCAAGCGCCGAGAGACGGTATGACAACCTTACCCTGTCTAAGTATCCTGCAGGGCCAACAACCAGGAACGCCGTGGCGTGGCATTTGGAGATATGAATCAGTGTTGATGAAGATGCGCTCCCGTTTGTAGGTCTAATATACGAGGGCCATGCAGCGATACAGTCACCAGGTGTAAATGCGGCATTCCAAGTAAATGGGGGGGAGTCGCGGCCGCTATCAGGCATGATCGCTAACCATGGAATGCAACGGACGCATAACTTCGCATGGGGAGGCAGTGTGACCGCACGTGTTTGGGCCGCTGCGAGTAGCTATGATGCTTCTCCAGGAAAGGCTAAGGGATTGAAGGTACGTATCTGTGCCTACCGGCGTATGCCGTGCTAAAACTGGGGGAGCCACCTTGACCTCGCGTGGTATGCCCTAAAGAAGAACCAATATGAACAAGGTGGGAAAGTCGAATTGTGGTCGGGGAGTGATCTTGCAAGCAAGGTAATGACACGGGTGAGAGATGTTTGGGAGGTTGGGATGCGGCTGTTCTCGAAGGGTGTGTAAAGTGAAATGAAGAAATAGATGCATGCATGCATGATGTCCTCCTTATCTGCCTGGGGAAGAAGTCCCAGTGTCTTCACCTCACGTAGGCGAAAGAGGACAGAACAACATCAACGAGCGTGGTTGAGTGTTTTGTGGACGAATCTGTGAAGTTTGCAGCACAATGGAGGCGGAATGGATGTTGGTCGGGTGTCCAAAGATCTTGGTAGATTCATACTAGAATTGTTTGATTTGGAGGCGGTCAAGGGGATGGGACAATAGCGCTCACTACGAAGGAGAGAAGGCGGTGATGTCGACAAAAGCCACCTGTTGGGGTTGTGCACAGTGACCCAACCTCCGACAACACGGAGCACACAGAAATATTGAGTGAGGAGGGGTTAGGCAAGACTCCAGGTCATTTTATAGTACACGCAATGCGTACAGCCCGCGCTTCAATTTAGACGAACAAAAGCTAGGCCAAAAGTCGTGTGATTGTCCAAAATGGCAGCAAATAATCCATGTCGCCGTTTTTGCTGTAAATTCAGTTCTAACAATTCAGACTTTGACCACAATTCAGTGAGGCGATTTAGTTCCATGCTTGCACCACACCTATGTTGAGTATGACAATATGACAATAAATTCGGACAACTCCGCTACAATACACCTAAGGTCATAACTGAAAAGCTAGACCTCGTTGACCGAACACCAAGAAACAACTCGAAGATCAAACTCGGCGATGAACCAAACCACCACCAGCTGCCTTCTGAACATGCCTCCATATACGACCATCTGGAAGTGATGGGAAATCCCGCTTTAACAACGGAGTATGGCCCAAAAACCATCTATTCCACCCATTGGGCCAGGATAAAGCGGGATTATCAGATAGGAGTGAAGGAATTGCCTGACACACCCTGCAACGAACAAGTAAAGGGATGTCCTCCAAAACCTCTTGTGACAAACGCGCGATGTCAGCCAAAGTGAGTATGCTATATTGGGTACAACAGCTCAGCTGACAGAAATAATGATCATTTGACGTGTCTGGTGGCTGCACGAGGGAAATATTTGTAGGCTGATGTTTGATTTTCTGGTGGTTGAGTCATCATCCATCCAAATTGGATATCCTGCGCTAGCTCTAAGCCGACTCAGCAAAAACTCCTTGCCGGTGAGAGAAACGTTGGTTGTTGCCCGAAATAACGATAATTTGTCGACGATTCGCAGTCAGATGTTCAAATGGGAAACGGTAATTCATTTTGATGTTGCAGACAGTTTTCCGGGAAGTGCCGGACCAACACTCCCCTCTTTTGGAACACTTGTACAAAAGAGGATCGGTCGCAACGCGGGCGCCGGTAACGCCTGTAGGGACATCACAGTCCATCAGCTATCGTGCCCCTCTCGCACCTGCGCACGCATCAATCTAACCGTGATATGCGCTTTGAGAAGCATTGCAACGAGGCTAGAATTGAAACACAGTCCATGAGCGCAATTTCTGATAAGCTAGTGGCTGCTTCGGCTAATAGTTGAGGATTCTATGACCGCTATGCGCCAATTCACAGCGGCATGCAAAAACAATGGTGGGATGAGCGACCCAGACAGTTGACTATTTAGGAAACTGGTAGATCATCATCATTTATTTGCTGCGTTTGGATAATCACATGACCCTCCTATCCATTCATTCCGGCCCGACTTTCTTTGACATAACGGGCCGCTTCAGTCAATAGCAGCGGATTATATGTCCACTATGCGCCAAACTGGATGTATAATTGCTACCATCCCGGCTTGTCAGTATCACAACATTTCCGACCCACGCTCAACAACACTAGACAGCGAGGACGCCAGCACTTTTATGGGAAGATGGACCAGAAGGTCGGTGCGCATGCGCGTGCTAGAAGCAAGGACCCCACGCCGTCGCCACAAGGCATAAGTTCCCTATCAACGCACGCATGGAGCGGCATCACGCATGGCGAAATCACCGCATGGAGCGGCCTGCTCAGAGCGTGGTTAGCGGCGGTTTGGGGAATTTGGCAAACCCCCCAGCCTCGTACAGTTTCTGGAAGCGGAATTTCAATTTCAAATCTCTACTTGCATATAGGAACACCTCAAAGGGGCATGATGAGCTTTTAATTTCGAACACTCTGTCTTTTTTTTTCATGCGCTGTGATAAATGCTTGCCCTGTAATGGCGCACCTCATTTCATATAGTTACCTGATGGACAAGTTGATCACTTGTCCGTTTATAACAAGCTAGGATGAAGCATTACTTATGCTATGTGGCCTATCTGTTCTGTGATCGAGAGTTTTGCACTGGCGGAATTTGTCATTATATCTTTTGTGTTCTGTGCCTTCCGATGAGATCGATAGCTTTGTATCTGATCTTACAGTAGAACTGACTCTGCTTGACTCTGCATGTCGCTATAGTAGCGTGGCGGAGAAGTACCTCTTCTAGCTCAGGGTGGAGACCGAAAGTGCGACCGTCTCTTCATGACTAGGTCCACCCGACAGCTTCTACTAACACCTTCGTACAATACGTATTGCAAGCGAACAGGATTCTCAGCCTAATAACTTGAAGCCGGGGCCCGGAGTAGTCACGCACCCCCTCACGTCTTGATCACACCTTCCCGCCCGGTGATTCAATCTGGTTGGGCACGGAAAGCCGGAGCAACTTGGTCTCCGGAGATACTGGATGTTGGCGGTTCTACGGGCGTTGTTAATGTGCACACGTTTCGTGCTGCAGCAATGACTCATACAGCCTAGCTACCCTTGGGGTTGCCGTAAAGGGATAAAACCCATCTCCATTATATCAAGGACTAGTTCGATTGACTATGATAAGTTGTGCTTATGATGGCTTCTCCAGAGCTTTTATAATGATTTTCTGTCTACCTGAGCCCTCCAGTCACCGATAGTATGGAACGCCACTATACTGTTAAATTTGCACTCTAGGATTTGCACACGTTTCCAGCAGTACATTTCTCTCGACTGTCACTATCCATCCAATCGCAAGCATCATTAGGTATCTATGTCCATAAAGGCAACTAGACAAGTAGTGTAGACAGGAATATGAACGACCATGCATATAGTTTAATGTAAGACTTTCACGGTCTCCTCGAGAGGTTTAAAATCCTTTTCAGGTGCCTTCCAGCCTTCAGCAGGAACTCCAACCGGCTGCTGAGAAATCAAGCCTATATGAATTACTCGTTAGCAATCCCGAACATCTTCCCGAAAAAAAATTGTACTGACTCCACTCTTGGGGTATGTTATACACTTTCTTGACTTCTGCCTCGATCAGGTTAGAGTAATGTTGCAAGCTAGCACCAAGTCCTTCCTTCTCTAGGGCAACCCAAACGTTGGATTGGAGCATCCCGCTGGATTGCTGAGCCCATGGCGCAAAGTTTTCTGCGTATGTTTTGTACTGTTCTTCGAGTCCCTTGACAACTTTTGTGTCGATGAAATACAGGATCGTGAGATAACCCGCCTATAGTAAGGGAATGGGAGAGTAAGTCTTGTGGTTGTGTGGGAACGGGAAAAGGAAGGGACAACTAACCTGGAAGGAACGCACTTTCCCCACCGTTCCTTCGAATTGCTCTGGAGGAAGTATTTTCTTTAAAGACTTGGCGACGATGCCCCAAAGCCTCATGTGGTTCTCTCCAAAGAGGACAATAGCGCGGTTCGATTGAGAGTTAAATGAAGTGGGAGTGTGTAAAACTGCATCGACAACGCAAGTGAATTAATCGGGTCATCCTGATGCAACGAAGAGATGTTGACATACCAGCATGCTGAACTATCTCTACAACACGTTCGTCCGGTATTGAGGACTTCCTCGTCAGGGCGTATACACTCCGACGTTCAGCGATAGCATCGAGGAACTTATCAGCTGGTCCCCCGACTGGTTTGACGCGTGTTGTCGCAGCGGTTTGGTCTTTGACAGATTTGGTCGAGGGGCCAGAACATCGCTTCCAATTAGGCATTTTCAGCTACGACTTGTCGAAGTTGATATGAGGCTAAGGATATGTGGTAGAGCGAACTTAAAAGCTTGAGAGGGGTCACTGGCTTGACTGACCGGAGAGACCTCGAATCTACTCACCTTATATATCCCATCGATTCCTATCCTCGGGAGCGATTCCCTTAGAAGCTTACAATCTACGGCGTGCATTGCCTGGATGATTTGGTGGCCAAAGAGTAATGGAATTCAGTTCTTACCTAAAGTCTTTCACATCACCATTTGGACTTGGCTTGAGATTGAATTGACAAATACTTGCTGACACTCAGTCTATTGGGAAAATGACATAATCGCTCTTACGTGATGTGTTTAGGAGTGTTCTTTGCATCCTTATTCGCTTCACACTCTGACAGCAGAATAGTCGCTATGAAATCTAACATTTGTCTCTTAGTTCCCAACCCTAGCCCGAGCCCCGAGCGGCCCCGCTCCGGAAAGCGATGGCCCCCTACAAGCCCATCCTGGTGCATCTTACCACCCCCATGCGAAGACCTGTCTACGCCTCTTCATACTACACTGCTACATACCACACTGCCCCCCCGGGGAACCAGACGAGGCCCCGTTCTCAATGATCTATCCTCTGCGCAGGGAGTTCCCATCAAAACTCTCTTGTCCTTGAATTTGTATGGTAAGTCCAGAGCTGATCACTTGGAGAAGGAGCTTCGCACTCCGGGAAAGACCAACTCTTTTGGCCCCTCTCACCTCTTGGAGCAACTGGATGAAGAGAGAAAAAAAATTAGAAAAGAGGCTTATCGACCATTGAATAAGATCTTTGAAAGCATCGTCGGGCTCGCCGGCATCCCAACCACAGTCATACCCATCTAAGAGGCCCGAAAAAGCACCCTAAGGCCAAGAAGGCCTTCGAGGGCCTCAAGACCCTTAGGGCTCATGGGTCCCCCAACTCCGCTCCATATCCATGACAGCGCCATCGTTTCATGATCTAAAGTCTATGTGGTGGGTTGCTGTCTGGACCACCACCTCCGACTCCCCTGCGAAAGAAAGACTTAAACGAATTGTCATGGGAGATCTTCCCGCCTCAGCTCAACCATCCGCGCCACAGCACCTTTAGGTACAAGAATCCTGGTTATTCTAAAGCCCACTATTGCATGGATTGCGAACTATCGTTTGCTCAGAGGTGGTATAAGCCCTGACGATTTCCTGAGGAAAATTTCAAGAGGAAGAGCAAAGCAGCAGACTCCAATCCCTATCCGCTCATGGGTGAGCTGCACGGCTTTGCCATCTGCTACCCTTCGAGACATGCCGTGACCTATTGGAGCAAGTTACTTTTGTTGCTCTCAAACAAGCCGAAGGGCATCTCAACCCAGCCGAAAAGAGATAATACAAGCGACGAACAGCTTAAAGCGGATGTCAAGCTGCGAAGCTATAGGTGGTGGTGGTGGATCCCTTTTACATATTACCCCCGTGGCCTCGTTGTGTCATGGCAGTGCGGCTTCCCCATCTGATACACAGTGGCGTACAGGAGGGGATCATCTCTACATGGTAGGGTTACTCTGGAAATCCATTGCTTTGTAGACGTATTGTGGGACTTTGCCTTCTCCTACCGACCGCACGCTTACATAACGACTGGTGGAAAACGATAGCTGGGATGCTGTTGATTGTGCATATTGCCCAACAAAGAAGCGGCACGCCGATCTATGCGGACTATCCATGATATGAACACCCGTCCAGCGTTTCCAAGTGCCCAATAGAAGCTGGACTCAACTCTTTCGAAGCGGAGGGCTTGTCGAGATTTTTACAATAATTCTTAAGTTTTTCGATCCTTGCTTCAGTATCGATTTAGGGAACAAAATCAAAGGGGTCTCTTCCCCAGCGAACTCGGCGCGTCCATATATAATCTATAAAGTGATATGATTGATTTACCTCTTCAAACTATACATTTGCACAAAAAAAACTACTGTAAACAATGCATTCCGGAACGAGCAAGTTGTGTTGTTGTGAACGAGAAAGGACATCTAAGTTTTTTCCTTTCTCTGGGTATGACGAGCATTGAAAATGGCCATTTCGAGAAACGGACAATGAAGAGCTGTGGTTTGTACGACACGACACGAGACGCCACTCTCTTGTTCAGAGATGACTCTTTTCTGGTGCATCTTCATCAAGCGCCTCAAGAATGCTCTCCACGATCTCCTGAGGAGTGGTAACATGCCACTTCGCCAATGTTTTCTTCGTACTAGGCCCCACAGACGTGGAAAATACACACGTTGGGTCGGCCAAAAGATCAACGGGTTGGAGCTCCGGCTTGGGGGACGTATTGGCTGAGTGAGCTGGGGAAGCAGAGAGGGAGGCCGAGATGGGTGGTTCCATTCTATTGGGGGTCGAGGCACCGTTGGGGGAGAATTGAGGGATGACAATCTGAAGCGCGCGGAACATATCTTCGTCGGTCTAACGATAATACAAGGGAAGAGAAGGAACACTAAGATTCACGGACAATTGAAAACGAGATCATTACATACCTTGTCGTCTCCGGCACAGAAGATGAACTCGGCATCAGAGTGATTATACAGCAACCGCTTGACGATCTCTCCCTTGTTGATGGCGATAGGTCTAACTTCAAGACACATCTTCCCAACAAGGACTATAAGTAGATGTTCCAATAGATCAGCAAACAGGCGAATCCCCAAAATCATGCTCAGCACCCACCTTCAATAGGTCGCTTCGGAGCGACGTTGGTTTCCAGCAAATCAAGGCACTGCTTGCACTGGAACGAACTATACAAGAGATGAGAAACAAGAATAGGTCAGCACATGATCCAAAATACCAACGAGCGAACCCACCCCCAATCAGGATCCGAGGCCCTGTAATGCCACGTAACCGAGCTCTTCTTCAACTCGACGAAACTCCCCGTCGTCCTCTCAGTGTAATACTCGAAAATCTCCTTGACCTCATTCATCCAAGACATATCCAGCGAGAGGGTCAAGTTCGCCCACTCCCGTTGAATGCCTGCCGATCCGGGTCCACCTGGCTCCTTGAGGAAACTTCCATGCTCTGCCGAAAAGCCAACGTCACTAAGGTGACCTAAATGTTGGTCCAAAAAGGCACCATCTCGCCCTGAGATGATGTACACGACGTTCTTCAGGTCTGACGAGAGTTTCTGCAATGCTTCGAGGGTTTGTTTCGATGGGACGGCCATACTGGGTGTTTTGACAATCGGGGTGAGCGTTCCCTGTTGCGAATTGAAAAGAAGGGAAGTCGATCAGTCAAAAAAAAAACAGAAAGAAATCTAGTCCGTACATCATAATCAAACATAAGCAACCTCTTGTTTGCAGCAGCGTACTTGGCCCGCAATTTAACCCTATCTAAATAAGGTGTCTGCTTCGCACTTTTCTCATTTCCCACAACAGAAAGTAGCATCTTGACGAGAACCGCAGCCCATGTATGAGACGTGTGCATTCGAACCGATTTGTAGAGAGCAGCCTGCCGATGAGACTTCTCAACATCGTTCATTCTAAGTCCATAGTTGATTTGACGGGTGACGTCCTAAGGCAATGACATCACATTCAGGTCGAAGGGGAGTGACATGATGCAAGTTAGCTAGAAGCAAAGATGAAACCGATTCGGCAATACGTACCCCCAGATCCCAAGGATTCACTTGCCTAAAAAAAATTTCAAAGCACGATGAGGAATAGAAACAAGAAGTAACAAAAAAGCATGAGTCGTAAACCCCACTTACAAAGCCTGCGACAAGTTTGGCGAAGTACCCATAAACTCGCTCAAAACCAACGGGCTCTTATTCGTCCTTTCTTGAGAGATGATATACTCCATACTGGTTGTATTCATCCCATCTCGAAGAGGCGTAATGAGGGCCAAATCTGCCACGCTTAACAGCGCATAAAACTCGTCCTTCTTGATGGTTTGATGACTTTTCAGGCACGACGAGCGAGAAGATAAAAAATGGAAGTTTGGGGTGGTGATTGTGTCAGCGGTTGAGTAATTCGGAAAAATCAAATAGGAAAGTTGACGCACTAATGATGAACAGGAACAAAGTCCAACGACCCATACTCGCCGTTGATATGCGAGACGAGCTCCGTGACGTGACGTTCGAGCTTGGGTGAATCCGTCAAGGATGGAGAAGTCACCTGGATGAGTACAACCTATAATCGTGCAAGGCAAAGTTCAGCGGTAAATGAGTGAGGAAGAGAGAAATCACTGTCCACCTTTCCCCTCCACTCTGGATAATCGATCAACAATTTCTCAAACGCCTTGAGCTTCTGCACAACACCCTTCACAACATCGAGTTTATCCCTTCCAACAATGATTTTCTTCCCCTGATAGAGCGCCCTCACAGCTTCCATCTTAGGAGGGATCCCAGGTCTCTCGAGGTCTTTCTCAACTCTATCGGCATCGATTCCGACTGGGCAATACAAGACGGTTGTCACTTGGCCTTGGACATCTATCCCATTCGACGTCGATTCGTATCCACAGACGCGGACGCAGGAAGAGGAGAAATGACGGGCGTAAGAGTATGTGTTGAAACAGACGAGGTTGGCACCGAGCATCCCATCTAAAAGCTCCTTTCGTTCTGTTTTAGGAAAAAGATTACGCGTGTCACATGGTGACGTGGACGCAGGTGGGGCCGAGGAGCATGAGTGGAGAATTGAGTCATAATATCGTCAGAGCAAAAAAGAGGCTCACTTGGTAGGCACCTAAACACCTCAGAACTGGGGAAAGGTGTATGAACGAACAACCCGATATATGCATCGGGCACCAATGCCCTCAACATTTTCGGCACAAGTAGACAATGATAGTCGTGAATCCAAACTAGATCCCCAGCTTGATACACCTCTGCAACTTTCTTAGCGTACGCTTCGTTGGCTTTCACATACGCCTTCCAGTGAACGTCATCGACGGGCTGCAATTCGGTCGTGACATCTTGCCAAAGTAAATAATGAAATAGGGGCCATAATGTGGTTTTGCAATAACCATCGTAGTGACCGTGGGCGGTTGCGTCGTTCAGCCATACGGGAGCATATGAGAGAGGTTTCGAAGAGGCGGAAGAAGAGGAAGGCTCGATAGGATCCTGATAACTAGCAATTTTCTCCTCCAAGGCCGCTTTATCCGTTTCGGTCAAAGCACCTGTCGCAATCGATGTCGTTGTAATCGTGGCAGAAGAAGTATTCTCCTCAGAAAGCTCGACATCACTACCAGGGCCCTTTTTCAAATCACCGGTCCAGCCTACGATGACTTGTTCATGGGTGGCGCATAGAGATTGTATTCCACTGTTCATGGCTGAATGACCTCTTCGTGGACGCAAGGACCACTTAGGACCATCCAGCTCCACAGAGCGTTCATCCAATGATGACGTAGGACGAGGAATATCCAATACGGTAGAAGGAGTCAAAGTTAACGAGCGCTCGCGATCCGGCGTGCGAGGAGGGGTAGGTACGCCATGTTCACTAATGGTGCTGGCGGTCGGGGGTGCGTTGGACTCCAACGTTGCGACGATGGGTATGTAGTGAGTTACATGAATGATACGTCCCGAAACAGGGACACCTTTTGAGAGGTGATCCTCTTGCAACTTGCTGATGGATACGCGAAGGTTGTCGAGTGAGTCGATGAGAGGAATGGGTGGATCGGGATGTGTTGTCGCTGCCATGACTACGTTATAAGGGTTGCACTAGAAGCATTTACGCCTGAGTCAGTGAGGGCGCTGCAAGGCGAGGGGGGAGGGGACATACCACAGATGCGCTTGCTTGATGCAACAGCAGAAGGAACAGAGACGATGAGGTAGAAAGAGGGTATATGGATATATATCTACAGCAGTTCTAGTTTCTGCGTTTCTGGCTGGGATAGGTCTTGATCTTCTGGAGGCGCTTTGGAGCAATGGAGCAAGAGCTATGAACAAGCCAAATCCGATGGACTTTTAACTCATGAAAATAACTCTTTTATGCCATAAATGGAATGGATCTCGCCTCCGGGTGCAAAAATGAATTAGATCAATTCAATTTGTAATTGACTTGCGTTTCATTTCCAGCGGGACTTGCTTGACGCCCGCCCTCGTCACAGCCCTTCGGCTTACATGACGGCAGTGTAGAATTTTTTTCAATCTCACCCCCCGAAACAAACACGGCAATGAACGCATGGTTTGTGATCACTGTCAAACGCGTTTGTAAAGATACCCCGACTATCGACATCCGCGCGGCGACGGAACGCCCCGTATCACTGCTCAAAAATATTCTCTCAAGCAGCCCTGGCTTAGGGATGCGGATTCCCCCCCCCTCTACTTTCTGCAGAACTAACGTGTTCACTTGCAACTCACTCCATATATTGATCGATTAGATATCAGCTCGCGATGCTCAGTCGATTTCCTGCTAGCTATGCCCGTCTTAGCAATTGCAACTCTAGTCAGGGAAAGGAAGAAGGTTATGTAGCAACATTATCAGAAATCATCCCCACTTTTCATGAGCAAGCACCCGAATTGGATTTTGAAGGGGAAATCTCTCACCATATCCATCTTTGCTCACATAAATCCAGACCAAGGCACACTTGTGCTTATGTATGGACTGGAAAAATGTATGGGCACACATGTTCGGGTGGGATTGACTGTATTGGTGAGCTCCTTCCAAAATAGGACTCGACGATTGATCGATTGGACATCTGTCACATCAAGGCTGCTTCGCTCCAGATTAGACGGTGAGATATACCATACATACATATACCTATGCGCACCCATGCCCACCATCCACACTAGGGTGGTTCGCACGGATCCTTCATCCTGTAGCTCCCCACCCTCTATCGAACGTGCGTGTGCGTGGTCAAGGTCTTTTAGAAAACATCCTCCATGTCTAGATATAGAATCACCTCCTATAGAACTAGCCATAAGGGAGGGGAGGGGGCGGGCGGTGACCACCGCCGTGTTCGCGCTTAGCTTCGCCCATAAGCGATGACGAGCAGCACGTCAGGAAAAGGTAAAGAAAAATCTAACAGATAAACTATGGGGAGTGAGCGTCACGTCAATCTTCAATCCAATATGACTGACCAGACTCAAGAGCAATGATTTCCGCAATCGAAGTGAATGAACTTCATCAAGTTAGGAACCCCTCCGAGTCCTTCCCAAATTCCATGCGTCCTCACATCCAACTAGTCAGGTGCCCACGCTAGTTCATCCCATAGATCTCCATGTTGCGGTGATGCTATCTCCGAACGCCTCCGCGGTCTCCTGATTTATATCATTACAAGGTGAACTGTGATTAGCTAGCTTGGATCAACATATGCGTCCACTACCATGCTGGTTGGCAGTGTTGCTGCGTGCCCCGCGCAAAGCACAATATCGAACGGACAGGCGATGGCTGACGGTAACACAACACACCTCCCACGAGATACGGTGATCCCTGGTATAGAAGCAGAGGCAATTACAATGATGTTAAATAGAGAAGCATATCTGATTTAATTCCTATATGGACCATCAGCAGTACAACTACAGGTTACAGCAGCGACAATGAAAATTTTATTGACCCCATCATTCTGAGGTTGATACAGCGTCGAACACGCGAATCCGCTCAGGGGAAACGATACGAATATCGTACCATGCTTTAACGTTTGTAGTCCGTCAGGGGGACATACTTGGTGACCATGAGCACAATACCGGGGAGAAGAGTTAGTCAGATGCTCACACTACACCATGCAAGGACAGATAGATAGCCAATGCAAAACCAAAAAATATCATCTCTCCTTCTCCCTTCTATTCCCTTTGAGGACAGGGAAGACAAGATGGAGAGAGACAGAAATATGCCGATGGAGGTCGCCAGCAGCCAAAACCGAGACTCCAATGTCCTACTCACCAGGACACCAAACAAAACCTTCTTGCTAACATTCCCATCCTCATCTTTATCAATCTGCCAGACATGCTGATCTGACGTCCCCACAGGGATAAACATTCGCCCCGGGCTTGCTAATTGATCCACAAGGGGTTGTGGGAGCGTAGGTGCTGCGGCTCCTACGTGAATGACATCGTATGGAGCTTTATTTTGGTTCCCACGGTCGTCAAATATGAGACGTCCGCCGGGTCGTTGATTTGAGGAAGGAAATGCGCAAACGAAGTGCGTGTTGGATCATTGAGGCCGACGATGAAATGAGAAAAATGAATGTTGGTCTCTGGGCAAGTGCAGCGGATGCAGGGCTAACCATTGTCCGCAAAACCTAAATCAGAGGAATGAGAGAGAAAAAAGGGTCAGATTGCTCGAATCGTTTGGTCAGATCCCGCGCGCGATTTAGAGCAAACTCCCCCGACTTCTAAAAATTTAGAATTCGGAACAATGATCGTCGCCTCGTCGCGTGTGTAGCGCAAAAAACGTCACTTCGGATCGTTTCACATCACAATCGATGGCGGTCCTTCCCGCCACAAATCTCTACATCAAAGAATCCTATCACGCACCTTTCCGACCGTCGCCAGCCACCATCTTGATACGCCCATTCTCAATGGCATTACTGAGACCATCTGCTTTCAAGTTCTTGATTGACCAATCAACCAGTTCGGGGACATGTTCAATTCCGACCACTGTCGAGTCTTCTGCTAGGTGATATAGCACTGCGCTTAGGTAGCCCGAGCCCTAATCCAAGAAAACCATGCTTATATGTAGCGCCATGACAACATAGGGACGAGGAGGTAGACGAGCACTTACAGAGCCAACGTCAAGGATATTGGCGCCAGGCTTACAGAACGGAAGAAGGTATTGCGCAGCGTGTGCATGCTGAGAACAAAGCACAAAATGCGCGCGGAACCAGAACGAATCAAACGTTTGTTTGGTCGGCCGCGCGCGCTGGACCCTTGAGAACTTGTGGGAAATCCAACCTATAAAACTACATTACCATATGAGGTGCACTGATTGTAGCTAATCGAAAATGATGAATTCGATGTCAGCCCCAATTTTGATGCTTGTCGAGTCAAACTTCAGACAGCCCTCGAACGTGCGATACAACTTGCGTAATTTTTCTCTTCGTAGGCACGGCGAGAACATGCACTTCACGTACCTCCATAATCGATCGAAGAAGGTGAATCGTAATATGCTTGGAACTTGCTTAGAACGTAGTTTCTGCGATCAACCTTTTTCATTGCCTAGATCGAAGTTGTTACCCAACACATGCCCCCAGATAGCATCATCCGGATTTGTCGCCAAATTAGCAGTAATGCCGTTTCGTGCATGCAAGAAGCGAAATGTGCGTTAATGACGTTATGGAACGTTCGTTTGCTTGGGGGGAATGACTAAAAGGGTGAAACTTGTAGGGAAGGCTCACATCAGCGACTTGATTGGAAGTGATGAGGCCATTGCTGAGCAGATTATTGACAAGATCCTCATTGTCCTTCCCATGACTCCTCCATGCCATCGTGGCGAGATAACGCTCGAAGCTGGCAAGACCGTTGAGAATAAGAGAGCGCATAGCCACAGCCTCAGACAGACGTCATTTTCCCTATTCTCCCAACTTTTTCTGTGACACTGTTATGCTACTCCATACTGCAAGATTATTCAAGACAAAACACTTTCGCTTTAATCTGTGGTAATTTTTCTTCGTCTGCTCCTAGCTAGAATACAAAACCCCATACACACTTCGAAGGACGACAGTACTGTTACGAGACTTGGTGTACTACAGGTCTTCCCTCTGCCTCCCAAGCCTTGAACCCACCAATGACATCAGTCGCATTGCGCAGCCCCATATCTAACAACGATGCCACGGCAAGACTCGATGCATACCCCTCAGAGCAAAACACAATCCAGGCAATATCATAGTTGTTCGCCTCAGGAATCCGTGTTGAAGATTGGGGATCGAGTCTCCATTCGAGGACATTCCTCTCGATGACGATCGCTCCAGATATGGATCCCTCCCCTTCACGTTGCTTTTCGGGACGGATATCAACAAGGTAGGTGGATTCTGGGCTTCGGATGAGGGATGTCATTGCTTCGGTGGGTGTCAGGCGTTTGAAGCGAGATCGGGCCTGGGACAGTATTTGATCGATCGAACGTGACCCTGGCGGAGGTGGTAGTGGAGTTGATTGAGACGGAGGGCTGGCGTAGTTGATCGGTGGCGAAGTGCTTGCTGTGGTAATTCCGACAGTACTCGTGCTATCAGTGGGGGGAGAAGGAGGAGCAACGTGAAGGGAAACGATTGCTTCCAGTGCATTTTTCA
This sequence comes from Cantharellus anzutake, assembly GCF_015039405.1. Lineage (NCBI taxonomy): Eukaryota > Fungi > Basidiomycota > Agaricomycetes > Cantharellales > Hydnaceae > Cantharellus > Cantharellus anzutake. The sequence goes on from NW_024067036.1 coordinate 35,347, forward strand.
GTTTTAACTCATCATCCACACCCGACCAAGGCGATATTTTCGCAAATGGGGCTGCGGAATTCCTATCGCCATTGGGAGCACTACCCGACGTCTCGATACGTTCACTGAACCTTTCTTTCAGGGAGCTCACAATGGAGGATTCATATCGACTTCCAAAGGATCCCAAGATATAAAGATCGGCATCCTGGGGAGAGCTATTGTTCCATGAAGCAGCGACGAAGATGGTCGGATCGTCTCCGCAAATATGGGTTATTTTTTGCGATGTAGATAAGATGAGCACAGCATCATCACGCGTCTCGGCTTGCTTGCTCAGAATGCCATATAGAACACCCTTTTGATCGGATGCTTCCTCGAGTACCTTTGATGCCAGATAATATGCCAAACCGGAGAGCGATGTATCAGCCATTCTGTTTTCGGACGGATCGGTGGATAGACCTGTTCCCTGTTCGTATTAATAATGGTTCGAACAGGATTCCAAGGGCATCTGAATTCGAGTATTAATAAAGTAATCCATCTCAAGCTTTGCAACGAACGGAAAAGGTATAATAATCTAATCACAAGGCTTCAGGAGAGCGCAGAGGGGTCGGCAGAGATTGATGGATGATGGCCATGTTGACTACATATTTCCATTGCATAATGAGCGCCTTACCCAATGTAGGATGCAAGAGTCTGGCCGCGTGTCCCCTACTTCTGGTGGAGTAGCGTTGAGTGTTCAGACGATGAATGTGATTCCGAAGTGCTGACATAAGCAGGTCTAACCAGCCCACGCATAATTTATGGTCAATGGGTATGGTCGAGGGTTGTGAAATTCACTGTGGTAATATCTCTAAGTCCTTCAACTCCAAACCGACAGCATGCGGCCCGGGCTGTGTTGAGAGTTCGCCCTTACCGCACAGAGACAATGGCACATACTGGTGCTCACCGCTGGATGGAAAAATAATATTTTCGGGCGCTCGTGAGTGAAATCCCCAAACAACATCTCGTTGGGAGTACTGGTGGATACGCAGCAATCATGTGCTCCACTCGTCTGGGAGCACATGCACAGGTGCCTGGTTTACCTGTAATCCTGCAGAAGGGAAAGGCCTAAGCGGGGCCACCTACTTGGGAACTGAGATGGCGTCTAACGCAGGGCAAGATGCTGGCCGGTGGAATAACCGTTGCTGTAAAATACTGCTATGAATGACATATTTTGGGACCGCCAATCCGGGTGGAACTCTAGAAGACCGATGATACGAGCACTTCACAGTCCCCGAATCGCTCCGAGAATGAGGAAAATTTCCTATAGCAAGCAAGATGATGCGATGGTGAAACTACTTTAAATAAAGGCTGTGAAGTCTAACAATTCCCCTACAGACTCTCGATTTAATACAATTAACACGCCAGAAGCCATTGAGGTCGCGGGAGTCGCTGCGCCATTGCTCTGCCGGGGAAGTCACACAGTCAGAGCTACAGTGTTTCGCGCTCCTAAATGATGATGTCAGGGAGCCATCAAGGCAGCTGAATCCGTGTCAGGACCTCGGTCATTGATTACCACTTGCCATATAACCCATCCCCATACGAAGACAATCCCTTCTTCATGGGCCAATCGTAGATCGTGGTTTCCACTACCAAGTTAAAAGATGAATGTCGCTCCCTTCGAGGGACTGATGGAAAGCGTTCCCATTGAATATTTCGGATCCTGTCAATCACGAAGCTGTATGAATATTTGCTGTAGGTATACTGTGTGAATGAAGCTAGACAAGCAAGTCAATCCCGTGATTGATGTCCCGTAATGGCTGCTGCACTGCCAGGACCAGAACGAGAAGAAAACAAAGGGCCATGAATATACCTACAGGGTGAGGTTCTCGGCCAAATAACGCCCTTTCTTATAGCCAACGCCAGGGACGCAAGGAATAAATTAATCGTCTGACAGGACGCGAATTGAAGTGTCTGTGCGGGTGGTGCCAGTCACGGTCTAGTCAATCACTTTATGATGATTGCATGGTTGATCCTCCATGATGTGGCGTGAGGTGATGGCATATATATTCGTGAGCCAAGGAGACTCAAGGGCGAGTTCGTTGGAACGCTGATCAGTTCGACCCAGCATTCTGGCTTTCGTCCGAGTGGACACGATCCTTGGACCTTGATAAGAGGTCCCAATTCATTTGATAGGCCATATCACTAGGGCTGGAACCATGGGGAACAACCAGCCTCACCCACGCTAGCTCATGACACTCATCAAAGGTTGTTTCGACATCGTTCGAAAATGTGCGAGTCAATAGTCAGTTCGCGCAGACTCAATAGAAGTCCGGCACTTGTCCTCATCGTGTCGGCGTCACTCAGTGCTTAGGTTGAGCGCAAGTGCGTCCAAGAACGTAAGAAGCGTGCCCACACGACGCCGAACGTACGTAAGAGAGTGCTGCTTTGTCTTCTCTGAGTCTCTCAAAACAAGCGTTTGCCGATTCGATCAAGACTATGTCTCATGATCCACCATCCACTTGGACGGGCAACAGCGAAATTTATGAAGAATTGTGAGGCATTTGCGGTAAATAGACTTGGGGGATCCGGCGGAACGAAGCTTCCAGACGTCCCGGAGCAAGGCAAGAACGGCAAAAGCTAGGTTGGTTCCGCCGAGGTAATGGATAGCCTCGTAGTGTCATTCATCTCCTGCGAGTTTTTTGTGGTGGACCAGGCGAGGGTTCGCTTCTTCTCTCTAACCCAACTGAACATCTGTTTTGGCTAAAATTAAAATCATCACGCGGCGATATATGATGTTTATATCATTATGGAACACAGAAGAAAATCAAATAAAGACATAGAAAATGAAAGTATGACTTAAAAGCCGACCTTGTTGGTCCGTAAACAGCAAAACTTCATTTTCTACGCCTTTACTTATGTAATTTTCTTTTATGCACTAGTGTAGCAGGTTCATTTATTCGTTTGTTCATGTGGGTGTGTGTGTTTTGGATCTGGGGTTCAGTTGCTGACCACTATGACAGAGTCCTCGGCCAATGCCGGGACTCGCTGCTGAAGTACAACAGGTGTCGACTCTGATTGCACAGGCCCATCTTGGCGGTAACCACCAGGCAACAATTTAGGGCCTCGATCACATGGTACAACATATCGAGTGACACAGTTTCGAGTGCAACGATACAACAGCGGTGCTTCGCCCTCCTTGAAAGGAGTGATGATGATGATAAATCTATCTTAATACCCGCGGCCTCGTGATGTCGTGGCAGTGCGGCTGTCCCGTCGATACACCGTGGCGTACATGAGGGGGGGACTTTCTATACGTAGTGTGTGTGGGTAGTCTGGTTGGTATCGTCTGGTGTCAAGGATCCTCGGGTTCTATGGTGTCGGTGGGTATTGTCGTGGTGTTGATAAAAGAAATAGAAATATGGAAATAAATTATTTTGTTCCTCTCGGCTGTCTCTCTTCCTCTTCTCTGCCGTGGCTCCGTTCTGTATCTGGCGTGTTCCCTCGCTTAACCTGCCGTCCGTGCCCCTGGGGTCGTGCTCCTTTCCGCGTGGTGGCCGTCGGTCTTGTGCTTGTCGCCTGTTCTGGACTTCCTGATGAAAGATGCGAGTCTTTCTATGCCTTTCACTTTACCTACGAGGATGTGGAACCTGGTCTGGTTGCCGCGACCAAGTAGGTGTCTGTGTCTGCTGACTCGGGGGCATTCCGCTAGGATGTGGGTTCTCGTTTGTGTGGGTTTGCCGCATTGGCACTCTCTGCTTTCCGTTGTAATGCCGAATCGGTGGTAGTATTCGCCGATGTGGGCGTGTCCTGTGCGGAATTGCAGGACACGGCTAAACGTCTTTCTGTCGAGGTTGCTGAAGCGTCTGGTGGGTTTCAGCTTCGGCGCGAGTTGGTTTGCTTCATAGAATCCCGATCTTGGGGTGTTCGGGGTGTTTACCCATCGGTGGGTCCAGGCTTCGACCATCTCTCTCTTGCGTAGGCTTTCTACGTATGAGAGGGATTTGAAGTTTGGTCGGGCTGGTCTGAGGCGGGCACCGTCTTTAGCCAATTGGTCTGCTCTCTCGTTGCCTGGTATGCCGAGGTGGCCTGGGCACCAGTGTAGTGCGATTCTGACGTCCTCGGACTCAGTTAGGATTTTACACACCGTCCTCCTGAATTCTCTGGCTAACTCCTGCGCTTTTTGCGGTTTGCTCTGGAAGACGCGTTTCAGTGCACTCGTGTTGTCTGCATATATGACAATGCGCGAGGGTCTTATGGTGACGTTACCGTCTCCCAGGGTTCGTCTGATGTTATCTGCGGCCGTCTTCAGGCCCTTCATCTCCGCGTCGTAAGCTTCCACGTGTTCGCCCATGGCGCCTTTCTCCTCGAATATGACCTTGCCGCATTGGTAGCCTACTGTGCCATATCCGGTTTTGGTCCTTCCATCTTCTTTGTATCGGGAGCCGTCCGAGTATACGAAGAGGATGTCGGGGTCGTCTTCGCATTCAGTGATGAATGCTAGGTGGTCATCAGCCCACTCCTGCTTGAATGAGTCGCCGGGTTTGTTGGGTGGGGTGAAGAGTTGGATGCGTTCCGTGATGTCGTGTTCGGACATGTCCCATGGGCTTTCGAGGAGGGGATTGATCCTCTCTGTCCCTGGGAGGATGTGGTTGGCGATCCGGGTGATGCAAGTTGAGAATCGCTTTCGCGGGTCTGTCTTGTATTTTCCCGGGGGTTAAACACTGGGAGGGGTGGTGGGGTGGTGGGGGTGGTGAGTCTCCGCTGTTGTGGGTAAAGTCTGTTGATGAGTGGGTGGTCGTCTGGGAGGCGGGCTAGTCTGGTTGCTTCCATTTCCATCCTGTAGTCTAGGTAGATGTCGATGGGCGGAATGGATGCTTCTATTTCCTTGAAAGGAGTGGGCAAGTCGTTATTAGTGGCGGTTTCATGATCGATATTATAGTCCTACCGCCTCCAGATCTCAGGGATTGATCTCAGAGACGAGATTAGCTCCTCATACGATGATAATGGGAAATATGCCGATGGTAGACGACTTGTGACGCATTCTGGGGCAAGTGCCAATAGATCCTCGCGTGAGTACGTCGGGATTGTGCGACGCCCTCCGAGTTGATACGATCAGCACCCCAGTAGATGTGCAGTGAACGGGACAGAATGCAACACACCTGATGGGCTTGATGCGCTGCTGTTGTGCTCGATGGGTGGATCATCGTGAACGGCGGATTTGGGGGGTTGGGGATACGAGCAGTGGGCGTGGTTGTATGAGGTAAGATGGTAAGAGGATGAAGTCGTGAACACGTCGCGATCAGTTTCCGTCTTATATACTGGCATGTGAGCAGCGGGTTCGGTGAGCATCAAGAGATTCCTCCGGTATCCGTTTGTATGGTATGGTTCTTATAAGAAAGGAGATCATGACCAGTCCAGATTCTAGACTGCGGAGGGGCCAGTGTTCGCGGGATTTCGAGCACCTTCCACGACGGTGATGGTCCAGCAAATTCAGGGGGAGTCAATCAAATTCAGAACAGGGATATGAGAATAATCATATTGGTGAAGCAGTACTTGGCAATAAGTTTTTTTATGAAAAATGAGAAATTCCGACATTTTTCTCTCTCAAATGCCCTACACGTCGATGAACTGCTTGACAGTTGAGAGCCATTTGACATACTCCTGTAAAAGCAACGTCTGAGCAGTCGAGTGACCAGCTGGACAGATGTCGCGTACCTTCTGTTCCTTCATCTCGGCGTACTCTGGTATGAACACAGCAAGGGAAGAGTTAATTCCACGCTCCTCAAGGTATTGCTCGAAAAGTTCTTGGACAGCAACATCTAAGTGGCCAAACTGATGTCGAGGACCGATATCGTTGATGAATGCAGACACAATTAGAATAGGGATCGAATACTGACCTGTGGTCCAATATACAGACCACGACGCTTCCAATCAGCCTCAGCAGTTAATTCCGTTGCAAGTTTGGCATCTTGGTAGAATGCGATGTTGTCGACAACAAATGCTCCATCACCTGCGACCGCATCAACTGAAAGGGCGCCGCTGTTTGGCTTTCAAGCGTCAATGACAGTCAATGTTTCTATTTATGGAAGAACAAATACGACAAACTTTTGTGATAGTGATGCTGACACGGACGGGAAAGGTATGCCCTGATTCAGATTCCTCGCCCTCAGCTCCGTCGACGAATTCAGGATCATCCTGAGTAGAGTCAATATCTGCGATAGAGAAGAGTACACGAATTCTAAAAAAATGGAACGAAAATCCATATTCAGTGGTCATACCACGGAAGGACGTGTACACACGTCTCGTTGCCGAATTGACGCGTCAAGGACACCTCATCAAGTCCATCCTTGTCTTCGACCTGGTCGTAGATCCAGTAAGTGGTGGGGCTCATTAGAAGCTTAGCCAGGAAACTTACCGTCCATATACGGTCCTTTTTGAAAGTCTCAAGGAAAGCCGGGACCAACTCTGAGGGCGCAGTTTCCTTCTCATACTGCAGTTCTTCAGCCAATTTCTGCGAGAGAGCAAGATCACCTGCACAAAAAACCGCGAGTAAGGCATTCAAAACCACGACTCTCTGGTGACTCGCAGAAAACAAGCTCACTTTCGCCACTGCCAAATACAGGTTTTGTAGTCATGAAGCTGTGTGCCAGCGGCGTAGAAATTGCCCTTGGGGCTGTAGAACGGAAAGCGAGAGAGGAGGTAGGTCTTGTTACAGTACATAGAGTACGCGCAAGAGGCCTCAATGATCTCAGAGCTCCTGCCATGAATTCTGGGTTCTTTTTAGCGCTGGGAACTTTCTTGGGCCGGAAGCAAAAGCGTGACCTCTCTCGTATCAAAGATCACGTTTGTTGCTCTCCACGTCGCTAGGAATTCCGTCGTAATCTTTTTGACACCCTGGGCTGCTTTTTGTTGGCGAGCCTGACCACAACAGAAACGATCTGGCACTTTGGCTTCTCCCTCATTGCTTCTTGTCAATTTGGTCCATTCAGCACCGCTCAACATGGCGACTCTTCAAATGTTAACAAAATTCGAGTCGAAAAGCAATCGCGTGAAAGGTGGCCATGTCGTGAGGAGTATAGATGTATATGCTGAGAAATTGTTATCCAGGTCTCGCATTCCATCCGGCACGTCCACTGCTTGCGGCGTCCCTTCACAATGGAAGCGTACAGTTGTGGAATTACCAGATGGGTACACTGGTAGATCGGTTTGAGGAGCACGACGGTAAGACTGACCCGTTATTTCAGGGCTGGATTTACTGAGGACGCGATGATCAACCGGGATTATTTTTTATTCTGATAGGTCCCGTTCGCGGGGTCGCATTTCACCCCACAAGGCCCCTACTCGTTACGGGAGGCGATGATTACAAAATAAAAGTTTGGGGTACGTGTGATGGCAGCACGAAAATTCTCCCAGCGTTTAGCGTGGACATGAATAATAGACATTCGGCCCCAAAATCGAAGATGCCTGTTTACCCTGCATGGCCATATGGATTACGTCCGAACAGTGCAATTTCACCATGAAATGCCATGGATAGTACGTTTCGATGGGATTTATTTGTTTCCCTGGTGTGCTTATTGTCCGGGATTTAGCTGTCGGCTTCCGACGATCAGACTATTCGAATATGGAACAGCACTTCACGCACCTGCATAACTATGTTAACTGGACACTCGCACTATATCATGTCTGCACAGTTCCACCCGAAAGAGGATCTCGTCGTTTCTGCATCGCAAGACCAGACCATCCGTGTCTGGGACATCTCAGGTCTTCGCAAAGCTGGAGGGCCTAGTTCGCATCAGAACAACTTTGACACCTTCGATACAATTGGTACCGTCAAGTACGTCCTCGAGGGGCATGATCGGGGAGTCAATTATGCCACATTCCATCCCACACTTCCGCTCATCGTCTCCGCTGGCGATGATCGTCAAGTCAAACTGTGGCGGATGAGTGAAACCAAAGCTTGGGAGGTCGATGCTTGCCGAGGCCACTTTAATAACGTCTCCATGTCCTTGTTTCACCCTCGCCAAGAGCTAATACTTTCTGTTGGCGAAGACAAGACCATCCGCGTTTGGGAGATGGGCAAACGGACGTCCGTTCAAACGTTCCGCAGGGAGCACGACCGATTTTGGGTCCTGACCGCTCATCCCGAACTCAATCTCTTCGCTGCTGGTCACGACAGTGGTCTCATTGTATTCAAACTTGAACGAGAACGACCCGCTTTTGCTCTTTACAATGACACACTCTTCTACGTGCGCGATAAATATGTTCGGCAGTACGATCTCAATACCAAGGCAGACTATGGAGTCCTTAGCGTGCGCAAGCTTGGGAATCAGTGGCTCCAGCCTAGGACTTTAAGCTACAATCCGGCTGAGCGTGCCGTGCTGGTGACATCGGTGAGTGAAAACTCCAAATTTCATCATTGGTTAATACGTAAGTCACAACTTGGCCTAGTCTACGGATAGTGCCATCTATGAGCTTGTCGGGTTACCAAAAGAGGTTGGGTCTGAGGTGAAAGATTCAACTTCAGATGGAAAACGAGGGAATGGCTCGAGCGTCGTATTCGTCGCTAGGAATAGGTTTGCTGTTCTGGAGAAAGCCGCCCAGGTGTGTCATCACAACGTTGGGAAGCCTGTGCATCAATTTATGCGTGTCCAGTCCATCGCTGTCCGGGACTTGTCGAATTCAACCACAAAAACCGTCAAGCCTCCCGTACAGACCAATGAGATCTTCTATGGTGGTACTGGTTGTCTCTTCCTCAGTTCTCCTACCGCCGTCGTCCTGTACGAGCTTCAGCAGCAAAAGACTTTGGCAGAAGTGTCTTCCCCACCGGTTAAGTATGTCGTATGGAATAACGATGGCAACATGGTCGCGCTTCTGAGCAAGCACAGTGAGTGGCGCTCTCACGAGTCAAGCCCTGACACTTAGTGCTTGTAGCAATCACCATTGCCAATAAGACGCTCTCGCAAAGCTGTTTGATTCACGAAACCATCAGAATCAAGTCTGGTGCTTGGGATGATACGGGAGCATTCATCTACTCCACTCTCAATCATATCAAGTTCTGCTTGCCTAACGGGTGCGTCTAATATGCGATAAATGAAGCTAACTGCTGATGCAGCAGAATGCTAGAGATAACGGTATAATTCGGACCTTAGAGCAACCGCTTTACTTAGTTCGCGTCAAAGGCAGGATTGTTCATTGTTTGGACCGCAGTGCTCGGCCGCAGCAACTCACTATTGATCCCACGGAGTATCGGTTTAAGCTTGCCTTAATCAGGAGGAATTACGAAGAAGTCCTCAATATTATACGTACGTCGAACCTGGTTGGCCAAGGCATCATAGCATACCTTCAGAAGAAGGGTTATCCGGAGGTATGAGCTGCTTCAGCCGCCTGCCAAATTTGTTGTCCTGATTTCGTGATCCCAGATCGCGCTGCATTTTGTGCAGGACAAGAACACCCGCTTTGATCTTGCCATAGAGTGTGGTAATCTTGAAGTCGCGCTTGAAACCGCTGATTCCATTGATCGCCCCGAGATCTGGAACAGACTAGCTCAGCAAGCATTGAGACAAGGGAATCACAAGGTTTATCCTCCTAAATAACATCTGCAGGATGCACCACTCATTTATTTCTTAGATCGTCGAAAAGGCTTACCAGCGGACAAAGAACTTCGATAAATTATCGTTCCTTTATTTGGCCATCGGAAGCTTGGATAAGCTTGCGAAGATGCAGAAAATTGCAGATATGCGCGGACATCCTATGTCCAAATTCCATACTGCCTTGTACGCTGGAGACGTATTGGGACGCGTGAGAGTGCTTCGAGACGTCGGGTTATGTATGTCGGCCTATCACAGCTTCTGGGCATGCTCCTTGTTCTTACCGGTCATGCAATTTTGCAGATCCTCTTGCATATTTGACTGCGCGTACGAATGGACTTGATGAAGTTGCAGCGGAGGTCTTACAAATCACTGGCCTTACTGAGACGGACATTGAAGATCTCCCATCCTTCGGCCGGTCTTCGCTAGGTCCTCCAAAGGTCATCACTTCTACTGCTCAACGCAACTGGCCGGCTATATCACTTAGTGAGAGTGTCTTTGAAAAGGCACTGGTCAGCGGAGCATTGGAGGCCCCCACAAATCCCGAGCCATACATAAATGGCCATGTTGATGGATCTAGCGCAGGTCTTGGTGAATGGGAGGGAGGAGGCGCATTGACTGGTGAGGATGGTGTTGATGATGGATGGGCCCTGGACGAGGTTGCCACTCCAGATGATCAGACTAACGGCCATCTTGAGGATGAGCTCAAAGGCGAAGCCGCTTCTGCTCAGCCAGGTGTCAGTGAGACTGAGCTTTGGGTCCGTAATTCTCCGTACGCTGGTGATCACATCGCAGCAGGATCATTCGAATCAGCAATGAAAGTGAGTATAAGTCTAACTGCCACTTTCCCACTTACCCTAATTCTTTTGCACAGCTGCTCAACCGTCAGTATGGTGTCGTTGAGTTTGGCCCGCTCAAGCCTCTGTTCCTCGCTGGGTATCGTTCTGCCCATGCGTATATCTCTTTGAATCCTGTTCTCCCTCCACTCTTACTTCACATCCGCCGCAATCCTGAGGAGTCATCACCCAGCAAAGCACTTCCAATTATGTTACAATCTCTCCAGACGATTAGGTCATCAGATCTATTGGAAGCTTACAAGTTTGTGGCTGCGAATAAATTACAAGACGCTGCTGCTGCGTTCCGTTCTATTCTTCTTTCATTGTTGATTGTAGTGCCAACTTCGCCGAGCGAGGTGACCCAGGTATGCCCTATTGCCTCTCGCTCGCATAAGTATTCTGACGGGCCCGTTCTCAAGCTCAATGAGACGGTCGCCATTGCACGTGAATACTTACTCGGAGTTTCTATTGAGCTGGAACGCCGAAGATTACTAGAACAGGAGCCCACTAATGTCCGTCGCAATCTGGAGCTTGCGGCATACTTCACGCATTGCGAGCTTCAGCCGCCTCACCTGAAACTAGCACTTCGAAACGCCGCCAATGTACACACGAAAGCGAAGAATCATGCAACAGCCGCAAAGTTCGCCCGCCGACTGCTTGATCTCAAGCCGGATGCCAAGATTGTTGCACAGGTACTGTCACTCTAGTTAGTGTCTGGAGAACCGAGTTCATCAGTCCTCATAGGCTCGACAAATGATCAACGAGGGAGACCGAAATCCCATTGATGTCGTGGAAACTTCATATGACACTTTTACAGAGTTTAAAATTTGTGCAGCATCCTTCACTCCAATCCTAAAGGGCTCGCCATCCGTAAAAGATCCTTTCACTGGTGCTATTTTCCAACCAGAATATAAGGGCCGTGTCTCGCCATTAACGGGGGTGACTGAGATTGGGATACAAGCCACGGGATTGCCTACGCCGCGATGAAGGTTTTTGATAGATTTGATAGCAGGTAGCTTTCGCGTAATGTTTGTCTAGTAGTAAAGTATTATAATCGGTACAACGGTGAAGCATTGGAGTGTGATGAAATGCAAAGAGCGGATAAGTTATACTAAAAGCTGCTCGACCAGCGTTATTAGTGTCACGGAATCAGATGGCGGCCGCTCCAAGCGATGCCGAGCTCAAATTAGAAGACGAGCGACTGATGGAGCCCTGGGGAACGAGTAAATTCGAACCATTAATGGAGGTCGGAGGGGACGGGTAAGCGCTTGGTTGTAGTAACGGTTCCCGCGCAGCGGCCAAGCGGGCGTATGCCATACGATGAAAATGATTCAAGCTTTGAAGGAAGTGGATTCCAATCTTATCTAAGGTCAGCATCCTGGGCGAAGAACATCGGTGACGTCTAATTACCGGGTAAGCGCTCAAATTATTCAACAGGTCAACCGTCAGGTCTCGAATTGTCTCCTGAGGATGGAATAAGCCCAAGGCAAGCGGCATTAAGCCGCCATTCTGTGCAGGAGTCCAAGATAACAGCTAAATTCACAGGTGAGAAAGGGGCCGAATCGAGCTGTGGACACCAACCTCTGTAGCTTGCTCGTACGTCCGTACATGTGTAGCAAGAGCACGCAAGATTAGTTGACCCTCGGTGTCCGATAACGTCTTCGCAGTTCTTAGCCTGGAAATCTGGTGTCCAACGTCAAATGCTTTTATCGCCCTTGTGTCTAGGGATTGCTTAAAATCCTTTCATAACCAAGTTGTCAAGGCCCCCCACCGCGAACAAGTGTAAGGCTTACTGTTTTATAATATTCGTAGCAGGGAGTTCTTCTCCAACCCTCAATTCGGCCGGCGTTAGCAGTGAGTTCCTTCATGTCGTCCAGTGAAAATCCGCTGCCCAGCTGACCCTCCGAGCAAGATATTGTCGGAAATCCAATTTTGGTAGATCCGTGAATTTCTTCCTCGTAACGGGCAGCGAGGCGTACGAACCGGCCGACATAGTCAGCAAATTTGAGGCGAATCATTTGTTCCCCATAGTGCTCTAATATTGATGCTAAAATCTACGCATAAAGGGGTCACGCTCAGAGCGAGGCTTCACTACACGGATGAGTTTCTTTACCTCTTCAATGAACTGGTTATCAAAGCTGTCGGGTCTGGCAGTAAAGTCGCCTTTTGCTATGCCATTGATTAATTCGTCTCCCGACGCACTGCCAGACCTGGGGACGGTCGAGGGTGGTTGTGGGGCTAAATTAGCTGCTGTTACGGGGAGCTTGATGTCCTTATAGACTGTAATTTTCCCAGTTTCAAGATTACAAAATACATCCCAGCAGTTCATTGACTCGAATACGGGGTTTGTCACGCCCGCGATAAAACCCGGTCTTTCGGTAAAAGATAAATGAGCGGGAAGGGTAATGGGTGGTTATCAAGGAATGGCGACGCACACTGAAGTCATCACTTGCTCATTTGTCAGGTTGATATATGGAAATGCACGCTGAATAAACCCCCTAAGTACACATCCTGATCCTGAAGCTAGCGCGCAGGCAGAAAGGACGTGTGCTGCAACATCCGACGCAGGTTTTCCATGACCGAGAAAGATAACTCGTTTGTGAGTTATCAATGCATTAAAAAGAAGTATTATGGGATGCGTGAGCGCGCCATTAGAATGAAGGTGAGGGTGCAACGGTCCAGAAATTGAGGCTGTGGGTGAAGATAATATTTTACATAACGTCTTGATGGAAAACTTACTAAGGGGTCAGGGTCCTTCCTACCACACCCCTGAGTGGAAGTGAAAACATACCGTGCCAACTTCGCCAGGGAATGTAAAAATGGGTATCTTCAGAGGGAGATCTATGCCGTCAAGGGATAAAAGGGCTGGATAGAAGTGGGTATCGAGATTCTTGGGCGGAGAGCGATGGTCCGATTCGGACGACGCAGTGGTGGCCGCTGCACCCCATGAACCATTTCTCCGATGGCGAGTACTCCTGGTAGCCTTAGAGGATCGAGACCTCTGGTCAAATGGTAGACTCGCGGATGGATCTTCGTTCAAGAACGTTCTTTGATCTTCCGCTGGCGGCTGCGAGACTGTTGCATCCTCTTCTTCAAGTTCTGATGGTTTCTGGGAGAGAGGCACCTCCGTATCATCTCCTTCATCCCTACGAGTCCAAGGCTCGTTGTCCAGCAGCGAACTAGAACCAGAAGACGAAGAGCTAGCACTCGGCGCAGGGCTAGGTACACGGACAGCTGAGTCTGAATAAAGGCCCGGGGCCTCATTGACACCAGATGCCTCCTTTGCAGATGGCATATCGTCATCCTCTGGAATGTAAAAAGTGTCAGGTGCTATTTTGCCGTCTGACTCCTGGGAATATTTCCGCGGGGAATGAAACTTCTCCAGGAAGGTGTCTTGCCGGTCAGATGCGCGTAAGATAAGTTTCTCATTCCGCGAAAGTGCGGGCATCATGCCAAGGTCCATTGCTTCGATAGCATCATATAAATCTGCCAGGACTTCGATGGAAGGGTTTTGAAAGTACTTCTGTAGGGCTAGCACTAACACATGCTGCAAATCACACGTTCAGTAGACAGGTGCATCAAAAGTGAACGGAACGGACCTGAAAGATTTGGATGGTGTAGTGTCGAGTTACAATAGCAAGAGCTTTCACCCAGCCTCCTCTGGCAGCACCAATATTAGTGCATCTCGAACCATGCAACATGAGAAATACACACCGCGGCGCGGCCGGGTCTTTTACTGTTTGAACGAGATTGAGAACGTATAATAGATTATTCTGGACATCGGTTGGCGCATTATTTCCACTTTCATGAGCGGACAGTGTGTGGTCGTCTGAGATGGGTGGATCGATTGTGTTTCCAGGCGTCTGATTAAGAAAAAACACAGTCCAATCCTGAACGTACGCATGAGCGCCATCAGGGATCATCAGCTCCGCCAAATATCTGCCATCACACGGGGAAAGCATTCGTGAACATGCTTGCTACAGCGAGAAGTGAAACCATAGAGAATCTCCTCACGTTTCATTAGTACCAGTGGGGTACGGATACTGATGCCGAATTATTGAGCCTTTGTGGATATCGAATTCCGCCAGTAGCACAAAAGAGACGTTCGATGGCGACGGGTAAGGTTGTGCTTTCGAGGCCATGGTCGTTCAGAGGCTGCCGCAAGCGGCGATTGACTGGGTCTAAGCTGTAATACACCAGACACGGGATGCTAACACCACGCAAGAAGCGTCGCGATGTTTACCACTCTCGGAACAAACACAGTACTGCCGTTTTCAGTTGATCTGTCGCGTGACGGATTTCTTGCTTCCGTATAAATCCTGGCGCTTGAACAGCACCAAACTTCATCCCCAATTTACTTCACAACAACAACACCTTTTGCCAAACGGATTGTTGGAATGTATTCGTAGAATTGAGATCTAGAGACGTATTTCTCCGATTGTACATAGCATCAATATTTAAATTATAGGTAGCCCAACTTCATCCCCACTTTTCACCCTAACGGCTCGATATAATTGGCTGAAAATTTGGCAGCACGGTGTTTGGGACAAAATCTAGGAGCGTTTTTTTGGACGGAGCATTTTGATGGATTTTTGAGGCACTTGTCCACCCCATTATCCAAATTCTCAAAAATCCATCAAAATGCTCCGTCCAAAAAAACGCTCCTAGATTTTGTCCCAAACACCGTGCTGCCAAATTTTCAGCCAATTATATCGAGCCGTTAGGGTGAAAAGTGGGGATGAAGTTGGGCTACCTATAATTTAAATATTGATGCTATGTACAATCGGAGAAATACGTCTCTAGATCTCAATTCTACGAATACATTCCAACAATCCGTTTGGCAAAAGGTGTTGTTGTTGTGAAGTAAATTGGGGATGAAGTTTGGTGCTGTTCAAGCGCCAGGATTTATACGGAAGCAAGAAATCCGTCACGCGACAGATCAACTGAAAACGGCAGTATATCAACCATTACAACACTATACATTGATATCATATCACAGGAGTTAAACGAAAAGAGCCGAGGTGACCCAACCAAGCCCAACAGCAGGATATCAGTGTGGGATAGCACGCGTAGATACCAAACGTCCGTTTTGGGGATCCATCCAAAAAATCGTGTTACGGCATTGCTTCCCAATCTTTCGTTGATTCGTTGGCGACGCTCAAAAGGATGGTTTTGGACTCGGAAGAAAGTAGCCCTTCCTCAGCACTAAGGATCGAATGATTCAAGAAAACCGAGACCTCAGACTTCTTCCCACAAATTCAGCTGGAGACTTACGCCGCTTTCTCAAATTGTGGAACAAGCACGGCAATTCCAGCAATATCGCAATCCAAAGTCCAAGTCGCCTCGTCGACGTGGTAACCTATTATTTAGATAGGGGCAAAGAAGGTTATCAGAAAGCGTTGTGTGACCCTCGAAGGAATCTCGTACCTTCCCACTTCAAAAGATATTGCCAAGTGACTTCAGGAAAAGGATACGGACACCTTCTCCGCCCGATGATTGCTTCTATAACAAATTCCTCTTCGGATTGTATCATCAACTTACTCTTGGTGCTCGGTACTCTACAGTCTGGCCTCGAGCACGCGTTTCCTGAATGACTCAAACGACGACCACTTGATCTTCTGAAAGTAGCTGGATAAGCGATCAGTTGTTCGTAGGCACTGATCTCAGGGATTATTGCAGCTCTCACAAGATCGGCTTTCGAATAGAGAAGTGATGAGAGTGTGCAGTTTCGAACCGTGTAAACGCCTACCCATTAGTTACACATCTTTGACACACAAACACCATTGATTCGATATCGCATGACTTTTCATCTAGGAAAGAAAAAGTTAGATGCAAAAATGCCCCCAAGACCGTATCGTTTGCGCACCCATTCCCGCGCAGACGGTGTGATACCATGAATCGCATCTGGAAAAGTTCGTGAGGCATGAATAAAATCTCATCATTGGAAGCACACACTGATCACATTTAATGAGCTGGATGAGAAGACGGTTCAGGTCCCAGAAACGGAACAGGAAAAGAGAATGACAAACCGAGGGTTTACACCCCTCTTCGACTGCAATGTGCGGGAGCCAGTCAACATCGTATTTCTTTCTCTTTATGCCCGCGATACTGGGTGGTCGACTGTCCGAAGCGGTAGTACTGCTGCGACGTCTCTTCAGTGAATCTCGACCTTTATTTCCCTTTTTCTTGGAAATCCATTTTCTGGCAGCATTACTTTGCGAGATCGAAGATTTCGAACCGTTGCCCGGGAGGTGTCCCGTTGGGGTTTGGGATTTGTGTGAAACTGGGCTAGGGTATGGGTCACGGGCGCTACAAATAGGCTTGCCTAAGGCATGTTAGATTCTCAAGGGTTTGGGAGGCGCCTTCATCAAACATACCGTTCACGTCCTTACGGAGTGAGCCCACTGTACGCAAACGGCGCATAGGGGATGATAGTGCATCAGGCGCACAAGGCGGCACAGCTTTGATTTTGCGTCGTGAAAAACCGGGAGCATCAGTAAGTGAGGCTATGGCAGGATGAGACATGGTCAATTAGGGAAATAATGACTAGCAGTCGGTTGCATTCGTACCACCATGAGGAGCATGTGTCTCTAGAGTAGCCCCTGGGGTCTTAGATTGATCCTGCAGTTCTGTCACATCGGGTTCTCCTTCCGCATCAACATCACCTGGACCCCACTTAGACTCAAGGGCCAATAATTTCTCGGCCACGAAATTCCAGAAATTTACGCCTGGTATATCTCTCCTCAAATCCTTATAATGAATGTTTGCTGTTTGCTCCCCAACCGTCAATTGCTGGAGGATATCATTCATCGCGCTGATTTGCTTGTTGTGCGAATCTGCCACGACTTCAGTCATTTGGCGAGCGAGATCTATCCCAGAACGACGGGTCTTAGTGACATCATCCTGGACGTTCTGGATAGCTTTCACGAATTCGGATTGCACGCTTTTCAGTTCCGTGGCCAAGGTGTTGGAAAGAGCGCTAAGGCGTGCATTGACGTGGGCGTCGACGCGGTTGATGAAGATGGAAAGCGTGTCATCCAGAGCTTCGTCAGTCTGGATGGCCTTCTGAAGAGTTGTCTGTGCCGTCGAACCGACTGCAGCCTCAGCCAGCTGCGCCATCAACGAGTTCAAGGAAACGATCCTCTCCTATTCAGTCGGCACCTCCCACAATCAATATTGTAGTCCCAGCCGCAGAACGATCCATGGCGACGTCCAACGATATTTTTTTCGACCTTGTGCGTGAGGGTGAGGTGGAGGCGGCACATGAAATCGAAGTACAAGGTTGGCATCGCACTAATAACGTTTACATATTTTCTTATCGGGTGCGGCGATCACGAAGGGTTTCCTCCTGATGAAGCGGGATCTCTTGAAACTTTTCGGTGCGGTTTACTCACTCGATAGCAGAGATTTTAAACGGCCAAACGAGAGGATGCTAGGTATCGCCAGTTGAACGCGCCGGCCCTTTTCATAGGTGCATTTCGACCGTCTCCGCAGCCTCGCACTCTACTAGGGTACATCAATGCGACACTCTCTTCTGAGACCACGCTCAGCCACGACTCTATGTTCACACACTCCCCCGGAGGATCGACCGTCTGCATCCACTCTGTCTGTGTAAAATCCTCCATAACCCGACAAGGGATTGCCACACAACTATTGTTGAACTACATCGATCGCCTGGAGAAGGATAAGACCATCGAACATGTCATCGTCATCTGTCATGAAGAATTGCAAAGATTGTATGCTCGCGTGGGATTTCAACTTGTCGGGAAAAGCCCAGTTGTTCATGGTTCTCGGGACTGGTTCGAAATGCGGAAGACACTTCGCACAACATTTGATGGAGGGCTAGGCCCTATTATTCACGAAGATCTAGTTCAGGCGCTCAGAAACCCAACAAGATCGGGATCTGCTGCCGAACTCTCGAGCGTCCATAGCATAGAGGAAATGACGACCGAGATAGACGGAAAGAAGACAAATAAGCATGCACTTGTTTGCGTCAAAAAGGATTGTTCCAGCCTAATCCTGAGAGCGAATGTGGCCGAGTTGCGTGAATCCTCTTCCATTGAGGTACGACTTCTTTTATTGAATGCAGGAATTTTGAACGAGACTGTCCAAATGAAGTTGGATCCAGTGCCTCTCTCTTTGCCTCAGGAACTTCCCAAGCTGCCACCGTCGGGTGAAACGACATCTTGGTGGCTAGTAACACCAAACCCTATGGCGTTTGAAAACATCGGATTCTCACGCCCTGTCCAAACAACTAGTCCGCGTATCAGGCTTCTGGCGTGTGCCGAATGCGATCTGGGCCCCGTAGGATGGTCTCTCGAAGGCGGAAATGAGTTCTGGGTGCATCCATCGCGTGTTGGGTATCGTGTATGATAAACAAAATAAATGTACATACTAGAACATTCCATCTAGGAGTGATGGTCCGAAATCGCTTGCACAGCCACTCTTACTAAGGCCGCTTCCCCACTGCATTATAACGGCGAGCTTCCAACACGTAGCGGTGAAATCGGCCTGCAACCAGTTCTCTTAGACATATCCCTATCCGCCCTCTGTCTGTTTATCACTTTCTAAGTAGATCCAAGCACAACCAGCATGACGGATGCGACTCGTGGCTTGCCTCTCCTAAGTGGACCGCCACCCATTGTTGAAGGTACACATGAATGCTGCGAATTCTAATGAGCTTCCACCCCTAACTCTTCACCGTTCGCAACAGAGCCCAGCCGATCTGGCTGCAGAAAATGCGGGAAAGAGTTCGGACTTCTCACTAGATCCAGAACGTGTAATCATTGCGGTGAGCCACAACTGCTATTCCGAGTGTCGTCGGGATATTGACTGACGTTGGTTTATGCGGTCGGAACTCGCGCTTCTAGGCTTCTCATACTGCTCTACCTGCAGCGACCATCAGGCTCTGATGCCCCGCAGCGAACCTCAGTCCGGACAACCCGGATATGAGGCCGTCCCAGTATGCGCATATTGCATCCCAAATCTCATTGGTGGGTAGTGAGGCATCATTAAAGGCGCAGTGCTTACTTCGGTCGTATCCAGTCACTGCTAGCGGTCGAGGGCAACTACGATCTATGCACGTACCCCACTTGAGAGCATACGCCAAGGCGTATGGACTATCACTTCCGCAGAATGCCCTCGAGAAGAATGAAATCATCGAAGCCATTTTTTCGGCCAGGGTACGTTATCTGTCCCTGCTGCATCAGTATCCTTAGTAATTAGGATTTCTGTCCGCTCAGGGGCCTAACGGTTGCTTGTCTACGGACAATGAAGACTATTACCGACGGCATTCGGTGCCCAACAGGACTTCGGGGCGCCGATCACGGTCGTTGTTCTCTCGAATGGCTGATGTAGTCTCAAATGCTGCAAATGTAGCTCAGGCTGCCACAGGGGGAGGAACTCCTCGACCCAATCCACAGCCCTCTCGCCCGAATCAACAACCTCGGCCTTCGCAATCTCGGCCTTCGCAATCTCGCCCCTCGCAGTCCCAAACTCAATACAATGCTTCCCCACCGAATG
This sequence comes from Cantharellus anzutake, assembly GCF_015039405.1. Classification (NCBI taxonomy): domain Eukaryota; kingdom Fungi; phylum Basidiomycota; class Agaricomycetes; order Cantharellales; family Hydnaceae; genus Cantharellus; species Cantharellus anzutake. The sequence continues at coordinate 55,250 of NW_024067036.1, forward strand.
CAAATACTTCGTATGCCCATCAACCCTCATCACTTGCTAATCCGCCACCCCGTGCGACTCGTCCTCAACCGTCCAATCCCAATCCCCAGCCGCCACAACCGCAACCAATCCGTCCTGCCCGTACACCCACACCACCCCCTCCTTCTCTTGACGACCTTCTAGAGATGACACACGATCAGCTTCATAAACTTTCCATCGGTACACTGAAAACAATCCTGTGGGACAACCATGTGACTATTGGTCAAATACTCGAGAAAGATGATCTTGTGAACAAGGTTGAAGTCTTATTGACAAACGAACGATCTGACAGAGAACGGGAGGCGAGGATAAGAGCGGAGGAAGAACAGGCTTATTTAGAGCAGCAAGCAAGGATGAGAGAGGAATGGAGAAGGAGAGAGGCGGAGCGGGAGGCTTCCAGGAGAAGTCAAGAGGATCGGAGAATGAGTGGTTCGTCTTGTGACATCGATACGCACAGCATAACTGACATGGTCTGAACTTTTCATAGTCGATGTGCCGACGGAACACTCGCCAGCAGGGCACGAGTCCCAATCTGACTCTGAGGTTCATGTTACGCCTACGGAATTCGTGCCTGAAGTGGTTATCGACCCGCCAGTAGAGGAAGGGCAGCATTCTGAGCATCAGGAGCATGCTGTCGCCCATGAAGCACCAATACGTCCTCCATCCCCTGTACCATCGTCAGCTTCAGCCCCTCCGACCTTATCATCTTCTCCACCGAAGCAAGCCATGTCTGTTCCTGAACGAAGCGGTCTTTGTGCGATTTGTCAAGATGAAGAGGTACGATTCATCGCTAGCCCCTCCCCGGCATTCGTCGGATAGATTGCTCAATCATTGTTGTTCCTCAGGCAAACATCGTCGTTGTAGATTGTGGTCATCTGGCGATGTGTCGCTCATGCTCAGAACTAGTCATGAACTCGAGTCGTGAATGTCCCCTGTGTAGAACGCGCATCGTTACGCCTCAACGCTTGTTACGTGTGTTTAGGACGTAGAATGCACCCTTTTTGTGTCATTGTACATCACCGTTATTTGTAGGACCGTCCTTGGTATAATCATATTCCATGGCTCCTGGTCCAGATATTTAACACCTTCCTTCGAGTCAACATAATGTACTTAATCTTTGCGTCTCCAATTAGTTAAGTTCACTCTAGTGTGATCCGAAGCCCAATTTGTTGGTTGTCCCGATTCAATAGCTTTATTCGTTTCCCTGAATTCCTTTCATGGAGGCGTTGTTGATGCCCTGTCGTTCAGCATCAAGCTGTCTAAAAATGCTTCCGCGCGTACGGTCAACGTTCCCGCGTGACAAATATGAGCTCGACGTCGCATCTGGATGCTGCATCGGCGACGTTCATTGACGAGTTCCGGCACGGTTTGACATCTGTGAGAGATCTCAGTGGTGAATTTAATCACAATGCCAAGGCGCTCAAGGCATCGGGGGGATACTCTTGTGTATATGCCATCCAATGGAAACCTTCGGATGGCGACCCCGTCCAGGTGAGTTCCCGACCTTCCTAGCGTAGGTAGGCTGTATTGAAAAAGTAACGATATTTGGCTAGGTATGCTATAAAGAACTTCGCCCACCGGCAAGCAGCGCTCCATCGCAGGTTGATTTGACCAAAAAAACGATAAGAGTGGGACACTGCCCTCGGTTCACCGTTTCGAACTAAGAACGTTTGTAGCATTTAACCCGGGAGGTGAAGATATGGAAATCGCTCTGCCATCCTAACATAATCGAACTTATTGGGTACGCCATCGAAGGGGAAAGATGCGACGTGAAGGCCGTGTTGGTTTCAAAGTGGTGCTCAAATGGAGATGTCGTTAATTATTTACAGCGACACCCGGAGTCAGATCGCGTCATGTTGGTAAGATCGGTTCGCAAAACAATAGGAATCCACTCGTATTAATTTACATCCTGGGCTAGATTCGGGATATGGCTGATGGACTACGGTATCTTCACGAACGAGTCCCTCCGATGATTCATGGCGATGTCAAGCCTGTCAGTGGGTGGTGCAAATTTATCGGGGTGACAAGCTCTTATGCAGTGTTTCCTGTAGCATAATGTTCTTATCAGCGACAACGGAAACGCGCAGTTGTGTGACTTCGGTTTGTCTCGAGTGATTAGTGAACTGACAATAACGGGGCAAACGACATCGACGGGGATTGGATACACGGCAAGATATTCCGCTCCCGAGGTCATCGTTGAGGAGGTCAAGACAACGGAGAGCGATGTCTACGCATTCGGATGTACATGCATACATGTACGCCTTTTCCCTGTCAAGGTCATGGTAGTAGAGAACTGAACGCATTTCCAGGTACTGTTCAGCCAGCCCCCTTATCCTACACTGAAAAATGACTTGCAGGTACTCACTGCTATTGGATCCGGGAAATCGCCCTGGAGTTGGGATACAGGAGTCCCATTGGAACGTCTTCTTTCACTGTGTTGCCACAAGCAGCAAGAGGTCCGACCTTCAATGGATGTCGTTCTCAAGGAAATTCACATTGTTCATCCTCCTGTCCATCCTCCATTTGCCTCTACGTCTACAACTGTAGATGGCCCTTCAGTGGGGTCCCCACAAAAGGTATCTTTGCGGTGGCTCCCTGTCCTTCATAAATCTTACTCAATAATGCTGCAGGAATCTAAAGACCTATTCTTGGCTCAAATCGCACATTCCACTAGCGATCATAATAAACCGCGGCCCGCTATTACCTTTCTTCCAGTGCAGATTTTAGTCGGAATCTTTAAATACCTTGCATTGAGCGATCTCATGAGGTGCAAACAGGTAAGTTTTGGTTCGAGGTATTTGGATTGATTCTTCCATTTCAATCACGTTTCTATGCGTGAATATTGGATGGTTGTGGCGATAGTGCTAATGTAAACGGTTTTTATAGACGGCTAAGCATTTTCTACGGGTCATCGAGGAATCATTGACTCTTCAGTATAACATTGAACGCGAAACTTGTCTTCTTGCCGGTACTGCTCCAGTTGCTGCCTGTACGGTGACGTATTCGGGGAAGCTCGTGACTGTTACATACTGAATTTTGGCTGGATGAAATCCCAGACCTAGATAGGCCCTCTGTTGCAGAGACGCTTACCGATCTTCACAGGCGCGAGATCGGATGGGCAAGTCTGAAATGGCAGCCGCAAACGCATTCCATCCCTACTGCGCCGCCTGATTTTACAATGAAGTTATACGAATTGCAACACGGATTCTACGCGTCTGTGTGTTACAAGGAATCCGTGTTGGAAGATTCCGGTCATTTACGGCTCCAACCACTTCCAAGAGTCATGGGGGTCCCATCCAGTGCAAGAAGTCATGGGTCACCGCCTGCAGCTGGGCCGATTAGTCCTGTGGTTCAGGCCAACCTGGGAGGTCAATATGACGGTGATGTCGGAGTAGACTCGTCTCAAATGCCGATCTTCAATTACCTCGGCTTTAAAGCTCAAGAGTTTAGTATCGATCCTGAACAGAATTTGGCCGTCTATCTTTGTCAAAGTTCTGACCCCGATGAGACTTCCGGCAGGATGATTGTCAGAATAAGGCAAATGTCTGATAATGCTTTTCACCCATTTGCTCGATACGAGACCCTCGATACTCGCTCGATGCCGGATGAATTGGGTAGCTATTTGGTCCAGATATTTGGTGATTTTGTTGGCGTCATGTTCACTACGAAGGCTCGCTTTTGGATTTGGAATTGGAAGACAGGTATATGCCAATGCGTGAGTATATTCATTAGCTGCGCATGAGATGTGCAAGTATGCTAAGGTCAAATCCAGGAACTGTTGGATTCCGGGATGGATTCGTTTTTGTTTTTATCTCCACGGCATTTTGTTATTTCTCGACGCAAAGGGCCTCTTGCCTCGCTAGAGGTCTATGCATTTAAACCTTGCCATTACGATGGCCCACCTGTCAAATCTTGCCTTCCAACTCGGCATCTCGCGACGTTTCGATTACCCCGATTGTCGACAGGTTCGGTGTATTTCTCTCACATCGAGTTGGTCTGTGAGCCCAGCCCAGTGTTTGAAACACCAGAGTATGAAAAGTTGCCCTTGCCACCATTCTTTCTACCACGTTCAGTTGACGGTCCCTCTATAACACCAAACAATCCATCGGAACCAGGGCCTACCAACGGACCGTTCGTTCGCCCTCGGCAGGATGATTTCAGGATTGCTCTCTTATCATTCACCGTGTCCTCCCTTCGTTCCGAAAGAAATAATTACAAGATGTTTGTCGCCGTATCCGATATCTATTGCATGGCCAAATGTATTGAGAGCAACTCCCGGACGGGCGGGGTGATGCCAGGTGGGCTAGGTCCCCATGCTGATCCCACAAACACCCTTCCTGTCCAGGTTCGGTGGGATGATTGGGGATGTCGTTCTGCACGGTTATTGGGTCCTCTGGGCGGAAACGTTTGGGTAGACCCAGCTGTTTTCATGAACCGATACATTTTTCGTACGCTCGAGTTTGAACGGACACTCGAAACGGCCCAATGGGGGATCTCCCATTCGGATCCCCAAGATCATGTTCGTTCCCGTCTTCATGTGCTGGATTTCAACCCTTATTCAGTTCGTGCCGGGTCTCTTTCCGGGAGGGATGAAACACTGTATCCACGGGAAAGCGGCTCAGGCGACGCGGAGCATCCAAGGATGTCCAAGGATTACAGGATCTCAGGTCGTATGGAGACAGACCTCGAACCCACGGTATTGCACAGCGGTGACTTTGCTTATAAGGTCATCAGTGGCCTTCCATACCGCCAGGTGACGAGCGATGAAACATTCCAAGGAGACTTGTTACCTATGATGGATGCTGAGAGGATATTGCTCGTTGACGTGAGTCTAACTATTGGATTTGTTCGAAGAACCTTTGGTCTTAGTATGCTTGACTATATTTTGGCATTTAGGATACTACTTGGGGCTCTATGGAAGTTCTTGTCATTTGACCAGGCGAGATTAATTGAATGGGTTACGGGCATTTGTTTAAAAGAACTCCTCTGCTTCCCTGTGGTGAATAAACCAAAGTGTAGGAGACATGCATGATTGTGAAGAGTAAATGGCATAAGTGGTGGAGTGCTTTTTTGTTGCATTAATTGCAGCAAATTGTGTGGTGTGTCCAGTGACCAGATGGCAACAAGAACATGCACTAGCACAACATGCCCCTGAGCGCTCTTCACGTGGACCTCTGGGAGTGCGGGGGGTTCGAGGAGCTGGCTACCGTACTCAGCCCTCCCCTGAGATGTCCCCCAAAGCTCAACAAGCTGAAGGTCATTCAGTTCGTAACAAAAGTAGAGTACATCCGGTGCTGCAGCTTTCAAGTCTTTGCATGGATCCAACTGCGTGACCATCATCGTTCCCGCTGGGGGTACTTGAGACCTTTACCAACATTTGTTACATCTGAACGCTCCCCCACTGTCTTGGGTGTACTGAAGCTGAACCGATCTCTGCGCGTAGCTAGTTCCGGGGAAGTTTTTCGGGATTTTTCGATTCCGAATGTTCCAGCCTCCGAAGATGTTGACGTTACTGTCCACAAACCTTATCAATATGAGTTAAGGGACCGAACCAATGGTGAGACAAGGGTCAGCTGGCCGAGAGGTTGAAGTAGCTGGTCAGGTGGTAAAAGAGTGCTCTTAATTAAGGTACTTGTTGAACAGGGCAGCAGTCCATGTGTAGTCTGTCGCTTGGACTCGCCGATGTCTCTGAACTCAGTGGCAGTTGGACTTCCCAACTGGCAACGCCTCTCTTAGATAGAGCCGCTGGAACGGTGAGACCGATCTGGCATATTTTCGCCATCCTTCATTCATCAAATGGAACAACGTGGCCTAGATCGTAAACTTCCGGGAGGCCAGATGGGGCTTCCCACCAAGGAGGGATCCGTCACTTTTGGTACGTGAAGTTGCTATGACAGAACGACAGAGTGCAAGTACATCACCAGCACCGCCCTCAGTGTGCTTAATTTACGGAAGAGATCCTATAGCTGAAGACAATGAAGACAGAGTTCGGACAAACTCAACTAAGCGACTCGCTCCGTCAATTCTGCTTCGATATTGGTAACTAGGTAAACGAGGGCCAGAGAAGATAAGCCGGAAGAGCCAGGGTGAATCAAGCGTCTTTGGTCGCCTGCTCGATCATCGTTCCATTCAGTGAACCTATTATATTCACATGAGCCACTTGAGAACTGAGCCTTCGTCATGATGGTGCAGATAACTCCGCGCTGAGACTCCTTCAGAAACTCTCAGGCATGGAGCTGAGCATGAGGTGTGAGCAACAAGTTCCGGACAGGAACGGCGGGCCCCATTTTCCATCAAGATTAATTTGACGTGCTGGGAACTTGGAAGCATGTTAGGCGCACCTAATGTCTCCTCCGTGTTCCATATGCCCACGCATCACACCACCGCCTTTGTGAATGAAATAACCAAACCTAAACCCGTACTCGGGAGACCTTTAAACCTAGCAGCGCTAGGCGCAAGTTCTGCTGCAGTGAACGAGCTGTCCCTTCGTTCTACTGGGCTACGTTTTTTACAACTATTGAATTTTAAGGCATCTTTTAAATATGAGATCAGACACTGAGTGATATGCACAAGAGCCGCGAGCGTGTTGCGTCGGGGGTTGAAATCGAGTAGACGACATTTTGAATCACGGACTTTGCCAGACGCGCAAAAAAACGACAATTAGAACGTCCGATCGCCATAGTTAATGGTCTCGCCCGCGGAGGCTGCTGACAGTCACTCGTATTAATGTCACTAGGACTTACGTAGTAGCTCGCATGGCTCCGGAACCTGCAATATTGTGCGTTCTAAATCGAATTCAGCCGCAACTAAGCTCCACGTGTGGGAGTGCATCCCTTTCAATCGTCGATGATTGGTTCGGATGATCCAATGGTGTTTACGTTAATCTGCCTCCTACGGACACTAGTGTGAGGGCCGCTCAGCAATCTCTTGCTGTCTCCTGAATACCTGCATCGACCACTGACATGAGTTGAGGCCCGCCGGCGTCGCCTTTCCACAGCCATTTTCGAGTCCGGCTTTAAGCAGTCAATGCTTTCTATTCTATGGTTCACAACATTACGCTCCCTTGGCTTTGTTCTGTACTTAGTCTGACGTCTTCCGCCACTCGCACCTTCCTTCTGATTATGCACCCGCTTTAGTGCTTATGTATTACGCGCCTTCCGCTATCGGAACGGTAACTACGCACAAGCCACAACAAAAGCAACATTACCATGACAGACGCCAAGAAGATGTTACCCGATGATGTCAGTTCCACCTGATGGAATTCATTTGGAGAACCCAATGGCCTGAATGGGCTCGACTACATTCTAAATTTCTCAGTAGCGTGGAAAAGATATTGTGCACGCGAAAGCCCTCGTCATTGGAGCGCCTGATTTTAGTATAAATTATTCACATTTACAATCTGGAATATCAGCCCATTTCACTATGGCCGCTCAATCGGGAGCAATTTCCCATGGGTCCTCGCCTTCCGCGGTGGAGAACACACCTCCACCTTGGATGGGGAATCCTGTAGATCTCTTGTGGCTGGCCCCTAGCTGACGTAAAACCCCGTTCTTGAGGCTTCGGTTCCTCTTTACTAGTACCTGTGGTCCTTCCCTTCACTGCCGCTGCTATCGACAAGAAATCACATACCCTGGCGCCGATTCGATACCGTACACGGACTGCTTGGGTTCTGCTTTGAGGGCCGAACTTAGTGATATGACGTGCGGAATGACGTACATCATAAATTCCCTTGCTATCCAGGGTCTTTTTTTTTCTTCCGCCCCACCCACCATTTCCCGCATTTGTCATCCAACCCAATCCACGGTCCTGAACTCCGTGATCCTAGGCCTCTCTACCCTACAATGGCGACCTCACTCTTCAATCCCTGCCATCTTTCTTCGTGGCTGTGCCACTTGTTGGACTCTATCTAATGTTACGAAGTCATAGAGGCTGGAATCCTGCCTAGCCATCAGCCATGGAATCATTAAGCTTCTTTTATCGATCAACGATACACGATTAAAGCTTGTACGCCATATTATAAATGGCAACTGCTACTTCAGCGCGTCGCTTGTAAAGGCAATCTCCCATTATTCGTGGTCTCTTCATAATTTCCTCGTTTCCCCTTCCACCTCCTTGGATGGACAGCTTGTATGGCTCTGGGCCGTTGATCGTAATTTGCACCATCATAATCAACGTGATCTCTTGCCCAATTTACGCAACTTTTGCTGACCGATTAAGCGTCCTTCGTCCCTTTGAGCGTCTAACCCATTTGAATAACGTTGCCATGTCTCGCAACCAGCTCCCAATTTGGAGCGTACGGAGGCGGGACGCGAAAGTGGAGGGTTTTTGTACAAACCACAGACCATCAAGTTCCCAAGCGATGGCCAAATTCTATGTCACTTTCTGGTATTCTATGAGGGAGTACAGATTGTTGGGAGTGAAGAACGCTCTGCCCAACTGAAAGTACGGATGGGAGATGGGTAGCGGGTTTTGCCGCTTCAGGCGAGTGCTTGGACATTTGAATTGACGCCCAGAATAGAGCAATTACGCAAGCCAAGACAATCCATCATCCATACATGTCAAGCCGTGACGATAAAGCATCCTTACATAAGCTGTCTCAGCAGAGTGACAATCCTACTCAGAAGCCAAAAAGAATGGGAACCGTTGACCCGGACGCTTCGATTGGGACCTGATAGGCATTTTAGAGTCATATTATCTTTTGCCTCGTAAAAATGTTGAATGGCTACGTTATCGATAAATACCCTGGCGTGCCGCCCCGGCCCTCCTCTCAACTTCTTTTCTCCCCCCCCCCCTCTTATTTCTCATTGCCGCCGTCGAGTACGCTCCCTACATTCGTTTAGCACACAGCACATATTACACTCTTAATCATGCGCTCCTTTGCTGTACTTCCTCTCCTCACTCTCGCTCTTGGTCTCCTCGCCCGGGCTGCACCTGCAGACAATGATTGCAAGCCTGGCTCGGCGTGCAGTTCCCCGTCCGACTCCGGGATCCTTGCGGCTGGCCTGTCGCTCTCGGATCGAGTGACTCCCCCAAAGCTCACCAATGCTCAGCGTTTCGCGCGTGGATTGCCGCCTCTCCCCCCCAAGAGGCTCTGGGTTTGTATGTTGTGACGCTAACTGCTGAACAAACGTGATGGATAGCCACTGATTCCTTCTACCCGTTTTCGTTCCTTGCCTCTGTAGCCCCCACTCGTAGGGACCCGGTTCCTAGTTCAGTCAATTACCGCGCTGCCATCCAAGTCATTCGGCAGGATGACGGTGCTCTTCTTGGGTACATCTCGCGGACCTCACAGGGCCGGGAGCGGCATAAATATGTCGAAGATGTTACCGACGCCCTTATTGTCGGTTTTACATTGACCGCTGGCGCTACGAGTGCTACTGGGATAGACCTTATCACCGAGGTGTGCTCGCTTGTTTCATATTATTTGGGTAGGCCTCATGACGAGCGTTGGTTGATCAGAACTCGGATATCCCCAACTATGTCTATCTCGGTCTTGTTCAAGGTAGCGATGACACCGACTCGGTTCTTCAATCTGGCAGCTATCAGTGCGTCGCCGCCGTTTCATCCCTCCCTCATGAAATATAACCTTTTCTCTAGATATGTCTATCTCGCGAACACGAACCCAAGTAGGTCTAGACTGATTTCAACTCCTTTAGGATAATTCTGACCATTGTTCCTGTGTTCCAGCCCCTGCTAACTCCCCTCCTCAGACTGTTGGCAACTCGTACACCCAGGCCACTGGCGTTTCGCGCACCTCCGAATCTGCCGTTGTACGTAATTTGCATCTCATATCCCCTTGCATGGTAGCCTAATGGTCATTTTAGTGGTCCGTCAATGTTGTTGCTCTTTCCCTTGTTCCTATTTGGACAAATCCCGATGGAAGTAAGTGGATTTCGGATTTAACCCCTCCCTCAAAACCACTAAAAACTTCCAGTTTCGGCGACGACTGAACTGTTCGCCCAGTCAAAGAATTTGTACGCGGGTGGTGACTCAGCTCAGTACAATAGCCGCTACCCTGCTCCGCTCACCCTCTGCGTGAGTGGCATTGCAGTGACCCGGAACAGTCCTTGCTCATTGAATTTATAGCGTCTTCAGCTTCTTCTTATGTAACGCTTGGGTGGAGACAAGATGTAAGTGACGATATTCCTGGTTCACGAGGCTCAGCAACGTTAGCGTTTGTTATTCTCTCCTGTCGTTACATATTCGATTTTCTATGTACTAGCGATATTTTATTTCCAAGTCGCGTGAACATGAGGAAATGCCGCAGCACCGCTCGCAGACGGCACTCTAACGGACTTAATCCGAGTACGATGGATGGGATTCAGTTTCTGACAGAAACAAACTCTCTACGCTCGCCCCTGAGTTTAATGTGACAGATAGTGAGCACGGAAGTACATCTCAAGAGGCAGGCTGACTGGTCTTCAAAAGAGGTGCCCTAGCCATCGTGAATCGCTTTCCTGGTTCTGGGGACTTTTTGTTTTCTGTTGTGTTCCTGTGAGATCTTGGCGTCGCTCAGATGCCACGTACGGCAACGCACCCACTGGCAATCGAGCGCACATAGAACCATCTTATAACTTAAGTATGAGCAGTCATCCACATATGTATTCGATTATACAGTTGAGCCCAGGCAAGGAATTTCGAGTCATCACCTATCGCAAGAGCCTCTTTGAGTCTTTGGAATCTCTGTCTTATTCGATCGTCCATTTGCATGACGATTCCGCGTCCAGCACCCATTCTGTTGGTCCCGGCGGTACCCCCTTCGAATCCCATCGCTCAGCGAGCGTTTTATTGTATTTCCAGCGCAGCCCAAAGCTGTGGCCTCTTTTTGCCTCCGGCTCTTGAAGATGTAATTATTCCAGAACGCACTACCGTTGATAGAGTGGGTCAGGAAAAATACCTCGGGCGCTAGAATGGCTACTGTGTCATGATCTGCTGTACTCTGACGTAATTCTGCATGAAGGACATCTCAATCGTTTCCCTCACTTTGAGGTCACTCCTGTTGAGATCCTGAGTGGCCACCGGCTCGGATTCACGATGTGACCAACGTACACCCTCGAGTCTGTTTTTCCTCTTAGTGGGAGCAGGCGTCCACTGTGACTCGTAATCCATTCATTGCAGCTCGATTCTTCCATCTGTACATACAAGCGTTCATTAGAGCAATGTTGGGATGGAATCTTAGGCCCTTCACTACGGTACTGTGGAAGCCCAGGGTGGGCACCCTTCATTGTCATATGCTTGTGTTGCTCAAAGGTACCCTTAATCCACAGCAAATAAGGGATCGCCCACAACAGAGTGAGCGTGGTGATGATTGAGGCATCGAAGAGGGTGGGGTTTTTTGAGTATGATTGTGGGTTATGCGAAGAGTGTTCCTAGTACTGCCTGTACACGTTGTATTTGTAGCGAGACTAAAACGGGCCCGGCGAGAAGGGTGGCAGCGGACCAATTAGTTTGAAATGACAATAAACGCAGTGAGTGTGAAGGGGCGATCGATATTTTGAATCACGGACTTTGCCAGACGCGCAAAAAACGAACAATCAGAACCAACCGATAACCATAGTTAATGGTCTCGCCCGTGGAGGCTGCTGACAGCCACTCCTATCAATGTCACTAAGACCTACGTAGCAGCTCCCATGGTCCGGAACCTGCATTGTGCGTTCTAGATCGAAGCCGCCCACGTCTGGAAGGAGTGCAACCCTTTCAAACGATGATTGGTTCGAACGATCCAATGGTGTTTACGTTACGTCCCTGCCTCTATAGACACTAGTGTGAGGGCCGTGCAACCCGCTCAGCAATCCTTGCTGCCCCCCTGAATACCCTGCATCGACCACCGACATGAGTTGCCAAGCTAGGCCCGCCGGCGTTGCCTTTCCCCAGCCATTTTCGAGCCCGGCTCTAAGCAGTCAATGCTTTCTATTCTATGGTTCAGAGCATTACGCTCCCTTGGCTTTGTTCTGTACTTAGTCTGACGTCTTCCGCCACTCGCACCTTCCTTCTGATTATGCACCCGCTTTAGTGCTTATTACGCGCCTTCCGTCATTGAAACGGTAATGACGTACAAACTATGAATGTTGCAACAAAAACTATGACAGACGCCAAGAAGATGTTACTCGATGATGTCAGTTCCATCTATGTAATGGAATTCATTCATGACCTTAATGGGCTCGAGTGCATTTAGCAGAGGCTGGGATCCTACGCATGATTTTTAGTATAAATTATTCCCAATCTCGAATATCAGTCCATTTTACTGCCGCTCAATCGGAAACAATTTCCCATGGGTCCTCGGGTAGCCGGGCTTCCGCGGTGGAGAACAGTTGTACACACCTCCACCTTGGACGGGGAATCTGTGGTTCTTCCCTTCACTGCCGCTGCTATCGACAAGAAATCACATACACTGGCACCGATTCGATACCGTACACAGACTACCTTTGCTTTAGCCGGTGATTGGGTTCTTGTTTGAGGGCCGAACTCCTCAAGGTTGTTGGGATCTAGGTTTCCTTTTCGGAGGGTCAGGTTCGCTCGATTTGGGCCGACTGCCACTCGGGCCGGCATGAATAACAGCACGTCGCTCACTACTTAACCAATCGCGGTTAAGTATCCAGCCTAACTTTGTAACCGAGTCTCGGAAATCGCGAAAATCCTCGGGGCTAATTATTTATTAGCTCAATTCATCAACCCTGACTTTTGGTAACATATAGCAATAGTGTTCGTTTGCGAGGGTCCTCCGTAAAAGTTGGTATTCGCCGGCCTTGATTGATTCAGCCGCCCCCAGCTCCGCTGCCATATCGTTCGCCGCCGGTTTATGAGCCCACTTCGCCCACGCTTCTCAGCCTGATCAGCGCAGATTTCATGCCGAACGTCATTAATGATATGACATGCGGAATGACGTACATTATAAATGTCTGCTTGTGTGGCGTGAGTGTCGCGCTTTAGTGCTTGGAGATTTGAATTGACACCCAGAATAGAATAATCCCTCATCCAATCCAATCGTACATGTCAAGTCGTGACGATAAGTATCCTTACATAAGCTGTCTCAGCAGAGCGACAATCCCACTCAGAAGCCAAAAAGAATGGGAACCGTTGACCCGAACACTTCAATTGAGATCTGATAAGCATTTTTCATCTTTTGCCTCGTAAAAATATTGAATGGCTATGTTATGGATAAATAGGCGTGCCCACTGCCCCCTCCCCCCAACTTCTTCTCCCCCCCATCTTATTTCTCATCGCCGCTGTCGAGTACGCTCCCTACATTCGTTTAGCACACACAGCACATATTACACTCCTAATCATGCGCTCCTTTGCCGTTCTTCCCCTCCTCACTCTCGCTCTTGGTCTCCTCGCCAGAGCCGCACCTACGGACAACAGTGTTTGCGTGCGGCCTGGCTCCGAGACGTGCGGTGCCCCGTCCAACTCCGGTATCCTTGCGGCTGGCCTGTCGCTCTCGGATCGAGTGGCTTCCGCCAAGCTCACCAATGCCCAGCGTTTCGCGCGTGGATTGCCGCCTCTCCCCCCCAAGAGGCTCGGGGTTTGTATGTTGTGACGCTAACTACTGAACAAACGCGATGGATAGCCACTGATTCCTTTCGTTCCTTGCCTCTGTAGCCCCCACTCGCAGGGACCCGGTTCCTAGTTCAGTCAACTACCGCGCTGCCATCCAAGTCATTCAGCAAGATAACAGTGCTGTTCTTGGGTACATCTCGAAGAACTCGCTCAATCAGGCGCAGTATGCGTATGACAATGATGTTGCCAACGCCCTTATTGTCGATTTTACATTGACCGGTGGCGCTACGAGTGCTACTGGGATAGACCTTACCACCGAGGTGTGCTCGCTTGTTTCATATTATTTGCATAGGTCTCATGACGAGCGTCGGTTAATCAGAACTCGGATATGCCCAACTATGTCTATCTCGGTCTTGTTCAAGGTCGCGATGACACCGACTCGGTTCTTCAATCTGGCAGCTATCAGTGCGTTTCCGCCGCTTCATCCCCCTCCCTCATGAAATGTGACTTCTTCTCTAGATATGTCTATATCGCGAACACGAACCCCAGTAGGTCTAGACTGATTTTACCTCCAGGATAATTTTGACCATTGTTCCTGTGTTCCAGCCCCTGCCAGCTCACCTCCTCAGACTGTTGGCAACTCGTACACTCTGGCCACTGGCCTTTCGCGTACCTCTGAATCCGCCGTCGTACGTAATTGCATCTTATATCCCCTTGTATGATAGTCTAATAGTCATTTTAGTGGTCCGTCGATGTTGTTGCTCTTTCCCTTGCTCCTGTCTGGACCAATCCCAGTGGAAGTAAGTGGATTTCGGGTTTAATACCTCCCTCAGAACCACTAAGAGCTTCTCGTTCTTTCCAGCTTCGGCGACGATTCAACTGTTCGCCCAGTCAACGGCTTTGTACGCAGGTGGAGACTCAACTCAGTTCAATAGCCGCTACCCTGCTCCGCTCACCCTCTACGTGAGTGGCATTGCAGTGACCCGGAACAGTTCTTGCTCATTTGATTTGCAGCGTCTTCAGCTCGTTCTTTTGTAACGCTCGGGTTGACAAGATGTAAGTGACGATATTCATGGTTCACTAGGCTTAGCATTAGTGGCGTTTGTGATTCTCTCCTACCATTACATTTCGATTTTCTATGTTCTAGCGGTATTTTATTTCCAAACATGAGGAAATGCCGCAGCAACATCTCAAGAGGCAGACTGACTGGTGCCCTAGTCATCGTGAATCGCTTTCCTGGCTCTGGGAACTTTTTGTTTTCTGTTGTGATCTCGGCGTCGCAACACACTAGCAATCGAGCGCGCATAGAGCCATCTCGTTTCAGATATCAAACATAGTCGATTGTATATTAAATGCCTGCCCACACGGCACTATTGATCTGAAACTCTGATTAAAGCAACGATGCACGTACAATGGACCATCATGACTAGAGTTGTGTTGAAGAAAGCAAAAAAAATGACAAAATAATAACACTACAAATATAGTGAGGCACAGAAAATGACAGAGTTACGCCGTTCTAACATCTCCGTTGCTTGGGTGAACTTCTTTTCTAGTTCAGCGTTGCCGATAGCACGCGAGGCAGCCGCCATCTCTCGTACCAGCTCTGCTAACCGGCGGAAGATCCTAATCATACTCCCCTCAAATACGTCTGCTATCTGTAACGAGCAGTGTGAATCATTATGGTTTTTTTTTCAGTTCAGAAACTCCTAGAGAAAGAAAAGCGCTTACCGCGCATGTGTCAACGAAACTCGCTCCGCGACACCACTGCGTAACGCAGTCCATGATGTCCACCTTGAAAGATTTCAGGTAAGTGTTTTCGTCGATGTCGATTTTCGACTCTTTGGAGACTTGGACGATCCGTTTGGCCAGCTCTTGCATCTGTCTTAATGGCGCTTGATACTCCTCCCGCAACTTGACAGCCTGATCAATCTAGGTGCGGATTATGCGCGCGCGGGGGGGATGTTTGTTTGCCACAACAACAACAACAACAAAAAATCTATACTCACTGTGTCATCGAAAACGAAACAACTGAGGAGCGCAGCACAATGCTCAGGTGCAAGTGAGTTGAAAACTCCATTGAAGATCATTTCGGTGAGCAGTAATTCATCCCCGGAATTGATCTCGCATGCCACCCGTCCTTTCGTCTCCACAATATCATCCGCGGTGATGAACTGTAACCGTCTCAGGACACGTTTCCTGCATTTAAGCTCATCCATTTGCAGGACACTGTTGACGGATCTTATCTTCCGCTTCAGTCCCTTGATCTCTTCAGTGGCGCGCTGTTTGGTGGAGTACAGGTCATACATCAGAGGAAGTCGGGGGTCTTCGGAGATAGGATTGGATTTTAGGCGGGATTCCAGGGAAGCTATTTTCTATTAAGCCTGATCAAATTGAGTAGGTAATGAAAATAAAGATGAATAAACACCTTAGTCAGGTCAACGAACAAGTCATCGCTGATCTTCATATTCGTGATCGGATCGAGGAGGGGAATTGCTTGCGGGAAACGTTTTTTGACTTCCAGTACGCTCCTCCATAAGGTTTGTCTAGCCTCTAATGGCCGCAAATCTTTCGGGACGTGAAGCCGTAAAGCACTGATTTCTTGAACAGTAGAAAGCATGACGGGGACTACGAGTGGTTCGCCCTTTTCGCCCTGTGGACAAGGCTGAACGCCGCGAGGAACCTGTTCGGGTGCGACTTTCTCCAGGGGAAGAGACGAGCCACGGGAGCAGTTTAATAAGACGTCGAGGATGTATTGGTTTTGAGGTTTAGTTTCGAACTCGTCAGGAAGGGCATACCCCCGGCTCTACACACCACGTATCAATACCAATGGAAACTAAGTATGCAAGGATGAACGTGCCTTATCAGCAGGAGTTCTTTTTGCATACTTCAGGATCACACCCCAGCCAAAGTCCAAATCCCCATGTTGAATACGAATCAGACGACCAACGTTAAGGAATGGCTCTATATAATTCGGATGTGTGATAATATCCCGGAGATCCAAGTTGAGCTCCTCCAACCGATGCCGCACTTCCCAGTAGTCAGCAACTTTCTCTTCTTCTGGTACCACTATCGCATCCTTCTTCTCCTGCATGAGTTCAAGCTCTAAGGGATTTGAGACAAATATGTCTGCACAGTGAGAAAGAGCGACTCACTTTTTTGAATGTTCGGAAGATCTGCTTGACTCTGGAATTGGTAAAAACAACGTTCTAACATGTACTCGGGACTGATGCCTTCCACTCGCATCAAGTTGAGAATCATGTTATACCCAATGTGGAAGGCGGAATTCAAGGGATCTGCCCCGCCTTTCACCATGTTCAATGTGGCTTCCGATGTGACTGTCCCATCGCACATCATGATGACGATACCGCGATCGTCTATACCACGACGACCAGCGCGGCCAGACATTTGGATGTATTCGCCTCCACTGAGTGGTCGTTGTGCTTTTCCATCAAACTTCATGACAGAATAGAAGACGACCGTCCTAGCAGGCATATTCAGGCCGATGGAAAACGTCTCAGTGGCAAAAAGAAGCTTAACCAGACCCTCCTGGAAGAGAATCTCGATGACCTCCTTTAGGATTGGTAAAAGACCTGAATGATGGATACCGATGCCACGTTTTAATAGTGGCAGCAAGTGCTCGATCTGAGGAAGCTTCTGATCTTCTTCAGAGAGAGCGCTGATGGCATTCGTGTAAATTTTATTGACCATTTCTTGCTCATCAGAGGTGTTGAAGTCAATCTTGGTCATCGTCATTGCCAACGACTCGCAAATTGACTTGTTAAAAGCGAAGACGATGACCGGATGGTAATTCTTTAACATGATCATCTTAACGAGCTTCACGATATCCACGGAGCCTATGGAACGTGGGTTAGGGGGCTCCGAGGCTAGCAAGCAGCATCCTCTAAGATACCTTTATCAGAAGAGCCAGTTTTAACTCGCCCTTTGTTGCCCCTGCCAGCAAAAGGGTTTGATGGGTCCTCCCCTTTTCCTTCGGAGACACGAGCCATTGCCTTGTTGAAGTTCCCTTCCTTGAACTCACTTCTTTCGTTCACAACCAAGTATATACCATCACCGCCCATGGGGAAGAGATAGTGTTGTAGTGGAGTCGGCCGGAAATCTGTATAAACGACGTGGCATGGCTGTTCGTGGACATCGCAAACCCATTCCGCAAATTGCATGGCATTAGGAATGGTGGCGGAGAGGAACACATGGCGGACGGTGTGTGGAAGTAAGATGAGGGTCTCTTCCCATACGACACCTCGTTCTGAATTGCATTCAGTTTCCCATTAGGCAACTGGAGATGATGCCAAGATCGAAATGCTCACCTCTGTCGCGCATGTAATGAATCTCGTCAAATACTACCCACGCAACTTCTCGGACAATTTCCGATCCACGATACAACATGGAACGCAGAATCTACAACCAGTCCAGATCAATAGGATTAATTTAATTTAGTCATGGGCTTTCCATCAATTTGGCTTTCGAACAGCGAACTCACCTCCGTCGTCATTACTAGACAGGAGGCACTCGGCGATATCGTAACATCTCCAGTTACGAGTCCAACATCACCAAACTCTGCCAACATTTCTCGATATTTTTGATTACTGAGTGCCTGATATGCCAACGACGTCACCATGATTTTGAACACATATATGCTTCCATCCTTACCTTGATAGGGCTAGTATATATCACTCTCTGCTTATTCCGTAATGCATGGGCAATCGCATACTCTGCAACGACAGTTTTACCAGCGCTGGTGTGAGCAGACACAAGTACGCTTTCATTCCGTTCAATAGCGTGGATGGAAACTTGCTGGAAAGGGTCGAGTTTAAAGGGATAGACGCGTGCCGGCTCAGCAGGCGGTACATGTTGGGATAAAGGGACGTAGGGATAACCCGGTGGAACGGCTACTTGATGTCGTACCTATGCGATTTGTCACCAGTAGTGAGCATGAGCATTACGCTGCGGCCAATGGAGCGATAATTGATCAAAGGCTCACTTGATGAGTAAGTAAAAGGTTTTCGCCAACATCGGCTTGGGACTGGACGAGTCCCGGATGAGCGCGAACTTCCCGGTTGGCTTCAATCTGAATATCATCCAACACTAATGGATATGGTTCCCCTTTCTTCCGTTTCTTTCTGGATCGTCTTAAGCCATCTTCCTCACTATTGTCCTCCTCTTCGTCACTACTCCCATGCTCTGAACTGGCACAGGCGGCATCGCCATTGCTTTCTGGCTCTGGCTCTAATTCAAGTGCGGGTTTCGATTCGGATATAGGTTCAGAAGTCTTGTCCCCCTTTTTGGTATCTTTGCGTCCTTTTCGCTTCTTCGAAGTAGCAGCAAGAGTCTCATGTCCTCCAGCGAAATTGAAGAGGTCGTCCATGGATTTTTCTTCCCAGTCCTCGAGTTATCTTAATTCAGTGGGCCACAAGTCACAGGACCGTGAGACGAATTCCCATTATTGTGCATTGACAGTGTGTAGCAACCTACATTTACAACACACAAACGATCCAATGGTTACATGCGTATTGCCTTCCTGTCATATGGCCACAGCACTCTCCTTGTGGTTGATGTTGTTTTCTTTCTTTTTTCTTCCGTTCCATTTACCTCAGCTTCCCCTCTAAATCATTAAAGCTCCGTGTCCTAAAGACTCGTTTCTCCGGAAAGATATTCCAGAATCGTAGAGTCTGATCTGAAGAACCCGTTACAACAGAACCTCCACTAGGGCATGCAGCAGCATAAAGGACGCGGTCTGCGTGTCCCCTAAACGAAACAATCGGCAATCGAGTCGGACAATGCTGTATTGGATTTTTCCAAATCGTCAGTCTTTTTTTCAGGACGAACCACGTAAAGCAATATGGACATACTCACCCAAACAGCGATGGCGCCAGGCGCGACCGAATCACCATATCCATGCGTGCTCATAAGCTCATCACTCGTTCTTGACCACATCAAATTCGTCACTTGAGCCTGACATCTAACCTGATCGACTTTTCTCCCCGTCTTCGTATCCCAGAACCGAATAACCGGATCGCTTTTCCCTCCTCCGCTTGCAAGCAGACCCTTGACATGAGGTGACCACGCAAGACCTCTCACTGCAGCACGATGTTCGTTTAGCTGCAAAAGAGGCGCAGATAAACCATCGGATGGTTTTAATTCGTCCAGACCGAAGGAGAAGGGGGGAGAGAGTGGGGTGGGGGGAGATTGAGAATCCAAGCTTGCCAAGGAAGAGGTGGACAGACGGCCACGGAAGATTTGGTTTGATTGTAATATTGAAGGGTCAGATGGATCAGAAGACGAAGACGATGAGGATGAGGAAGAAGCTAAGTTACGAAGATCCCATATGAAGAGCTTGCAGTCGTCGCCACCCGAAGCAAGCACATTCGGATCGAGTGGGTTGAATTTCAAGCCACATATCTCAAGTCTACAGGAAATGCCATGCATTAGAATGAAGTCTGAACAAATAATCCAACCCAACGTACCTGTGGGCATTTATTGTCTTCACACAATGAAACATCCGTTGGTCATGAAGAATGATGTCGGAATCCGCAGAGCCTGTGGCAATGAGCGATCCCTGGGATGTCATAATCCCGATCCTTTTTAGGTGACCAGAGGCAAATCCACGCTTTTCTTGAAATGTACGTGAATCTATCATCGACAAGAAACCCCCTCGGGATCCGATAGCTAATTCGGAACCCTGAAATAAGTCAGGCGGTTGTATTTGTAAATTCGAGGCAACATAACTGCATATGAGATGACTCACGTCACCTAACCAATGTACACTGGAGGCCCATAGCCGTTGGGACATAAGTTCATTTGACGCACAATTCACTTTCATGTTCTTGAGATTGCATATATATATGCTCCCTCCGAGAACACAAGCGAGCTGATCCTGGCACGACCAATCAACGAGATTCAAGTAAAAGTTATCCTATCATATTCGAAAAAAAAAAGCAATGTGAGCCTGGATATATGCCACAAAATATTGGGCCCACCTCAAGATCAGGGGCATCAAGAGTCTTATATGATGAAGTGCATACGTCACGCAGCCTTCTGGCAGGTGCAGACAACTTCCTCCGCGCTCGTAATGGTAGCGAAGCCTGAGCATAGGCCGGACTTCTGACGTCGTCTAGAACATCGGCTGAAGCTTTCGCATTTGGGGGGTCCGGCATGGATGTGGAGAACGAGAGAACACTATTCGTGTCAATCATATCCGGGTCTACAGTATCCTCAGACGCATTATGACTGTATATCGTGCGCAGCACATCCCTATAGCGCTCGTTAGCTAAATGGCACCATCAGCATCAGCATATAGCCCCGAACGAGAAAGGAGAAAGCAGCTCACTCCAACGAGCATTTCCCTGTACATTGGGCATCTCTTTCTCCGGTCCTAAGCCTGCTCCCCTCTTGGACAACCCCGCGGGCAGAGACCACTCACTCCGACCCCTAAACGCAATCCGATTATCAAAGCTAGCGGGCTGCGCAATAAACCTGAGAACATAGCAACCACCCGCACATCGCATTCGCGCCAAACAAACAGACGCCGCCCCATTCGTCAATGAAGGAACAACCACCAGAAATAATGCGCGTCAAGCAAACCTACCTATCCCCATCACCCCATCTGAACCCATTCTCGAGTCGTCTCCTCTTCCTCGGGCCACCATACACGCTCCTCATGCCTACACGATCCTGAAAATCGCCAAATCGGGATGACGTGCCGCTTTCAGAAACAGAACCAGAACCGGAAGTGGCCCCAATTAAAGATTCTGAATCGTTCTCCTCTCCCCCGCTATAAAGCCTCAAGTAGAAAGGCTCCGAGAGGCCTTGCGTAGCGTTGTGAGGCAATTCCTCTAGGAAAAGCTGCCTGGAATGAGCCTGCGAACGGGTTGTAGTTGATGAATTAAACTTTGCGGCGTTTAGTCAACAATATTCCCAGGAATGAATTGATGATCTTTGAATTGAGGGTGCCGCGTTTTTCGAGGGTTGTAACAAGCAATAAACATTGGCGAAATTAACACATGTTTGTTGGTTTGACCTTGTTATGGTTGTTGCAACAAAACAAACATTGAGACATATTTCCTTGAATGACGAGACGACGATAACGTCCAAGCACTATTTGAGCGTCCAGTCAAGGTTGCTTGTGCTCCAAAGGGGAAGCTAGAACATGCAAATATACAACCCAGGTCAAACTAGGGGATTAAGCGGTTTAGGCAAGGCAAAACGGCGAGTGGAATTAACCCAAAGTAACGCCCGGGTGTGGAAGACAAGTGAAAGGTGAGGTGCGTATCGTTGGTGGCTGTATGGAGGACTAGGGCTGGGACAAGAGAGTGACAAACTAATCATAAGAAAGAAAGATTCTGGCGAGCATGCAAAAATAGAGGTAGGGTGATTTGGGGATTTGATAGGTGGGCTCGGAGGAGAGCTCAAGCAGACCGGCGATTAAACTTAAAATAATGGTGAAGTGAAAACCAAAGGAAAACATGCGAGTAGATGAACATTGGAACGGAGATCGATGCTGAGAACTGGAACTGGAACTGGACTATGCAGGAGCGGGAGATGAAGGACGGGGATTAAAAGAGACGCAATGCGCGGTGGCAAAGGGGAGGGATAATCTCGTGGTGATCTATCACACATCGACCTAGAAAATGGGTTAGGCGACAGAAGTAATGATAATAAGACAAGCTTACATATAACAGTATTGGCTCCCCCGTGCTGTCTATCTCGGGGATGACGCACTTCAAGTCGAACGCTTTCGCTAGGACGATCTTGAATATCTTCTGTACGTTGATAGATGCCGATGTGGAGCAGAAAATCAACGATGCGTGCATCGCCTTCGCAAAGCGCTTGGCCTGAAGTGGACCGTCAGATTGAGCAAAAGTCGATATGTGAGCATGTTACGCACTTGCTTAGTGATCTCCTCCTGTTCGTCCCGCGGGAAGGTAGCAAATGTGTCAAACTTGGTGCCGATCAGAAATGGGATAGCAGTCTTGCACGGAGTCAGTGAAACGGTACCGGAGTCGAGTCACGATCTCCACACGTTACCTTATTGAAACCGCGCGCCTGGCGGTACCATTCCTTGACCGAGTTCAGCGTTGACTTTCGCGACAAATCGAACATGAATAATATAGCGACTGCATCATTGCAGACCAACGGCAGCATGTTGACGAATTCGCGCTGCCCTCCAAGATCCCAAATCGAGAATGTGATCGTCGTTCGTCTGACCGAAATCGTTTTCTCCATGAAGTTGACGCCTGTCGCCATCATCCAAAACCGCGTGTTTCGTTACGGATACGTTAACGATGGAAGCGGAAATGACTTACCGAGCGTCTGGATGTAATCCTCGTCAAAACTCCCTTCCACGTACTTCACCATCAGACTGGTCTTCCCGATCTGAGAGTCACCAACCATCCCCACTTTGATCACGACGCTAGTTGATACAGCGGATGTGAAATCATGTGCAATAAGGAGCTGCAGCGGAAACACACACCTGCTGTTCTCCTCAATAGCATCCTGTTGAGCAGACCCGTTGCCAATAGGTGTAGACGCCATACTTCCGGATCCGGAGTTTGTTATGGGAGTGAAGAGTCCGTTCCCAGAAGTGGTAAGAGCTTTGTCACCAGAGGAAGTAAGATTGCGCGGTATAATGATGCGAGGCTGAACGCGTTTCACGGTGAGCCGGACCAACGATGCAGGAAGAGGGAACCAAGGGGTAGAACAGAACGTTCAGGAGAGAGAAAAGGGTTTAAAAAGTAACTGGCTCCGAGACTGTAACACGCGGCTAGTCAACGTCGAACTCTACGTCACGAGAAAAGGGAAGGCGGGGCTAGGGGCTGATCTGCTCAGCGGAACACAAGCACAGCAAATATGCAATCGCACGTTATGCTGTCCCCGCTCCCGATGTGTCTACTTTGGGTCATCACTCACCCACGAAACTTTTGTAGCCTTTTTCCCCCCTTCCTTAGAGACCGCAGCTAGAAGGCCGCGATGCACTTTTTGTACGCGTGCAGGCTGTGGGGGATCGGTGTACGTAACCGATGAAGAGAAGAGGAAAAAAGGGAAAAATGAGAAAAGTATCGAGTTGTGTGTTGAGGAGTGTGTTGGCACTTCACCAACCATCACCCAATATGGAAATGGCCTCCTTGGTTGCACTCTTGATTATCACAACTAATAATCACTAATCCACAAGAAATTACTAGATTCATGCTTCCGTAGTGCTAGAAATGTGCCCCGCTTTCGGCTTGATATAATGCTGCAGCAAATTTTTATTCCGCACAAAACCTTTCACCACCATCACCCCTCGAAAAATTCACTCTACCTGCCCAAATCTCAGAAAATTCCCTCACTCGAATTGACCCCCTAGCGATCACTTTTGCCTCCAACAATTAGTCACCGCTCGGAGGAGTAGCTCATTTAGACAGTTGGCCCCTATCAGGGCGTCGTTTACTCAATGGTCTGTGTCTTTGCGTTACAGCGATCATGTCTTACAG
Organism: Cantharellus anzutake; assembly: GCF_015039405.1. Lineage (NCBI taxonomy): Eukaryota > Fungi > Basidiomycota > Agaricomycetes > Cantharellales > Hydnaceae > Cantharellus > Cantharellus anzutake. Next base: position 79,252 of record NW_024067036.1, read on the forward strand.
AGCCTCGGTGTCCTAAATGACGTACGCACGCCGTTGAGACCAGAGCTGCGGTGACTTGAAAGGCGTTTTGAATGAAGTTGACTCGTAGTTCCCCGGATACTTCGGGACACCTTGGAAAAACAGGGGAATCCCTCTAACTTACAAGACGCCTGGTCGCTTGACACAGATTTCCCAGCTCCAGTGTTGCCGTGTAAGCTCGCCTAATCAGGCATACATAAAATTTCTCAGCGTGCGACGGTACGCGCCTAGCGCAGCTGGATCATCAGCTATTTCACATAGGAACCCAAACATCCTTCCCTGCACCTGAACAGGGTACGATGAACATCCCATTTTGGAGGATGATAAAGTACACTTGTAGCGGACTAGAGTCAAACGGTACCATACCAGGTAGGAGTATGAAAGAAGTGAATGAGCGACAAGTATGGCAAAAATAGGAGATGAACCTCAGTCTCAAGTAAGAACTGAGGGCATCCATGAAGCGAAGCTCGAGCTTTTAAGCGTCATCTGTTCGAGTGTAACATGAAACGAGCGCAGCAATGAATAAAGCAATGAACAACGGAGGCGTTGCTGAATAAACTGACAAGATAAGACAATAGCGACAGACTAGAAATAAGACACAACATCAATTATCGGACGTCTCACCGACATAACGCAGGGTCGGGTACCATAGCGCGGAGGCAGCGAGTCAATTGTTGCTGCCTTGCAACAGATGACCCCCTGAAGCCAGATGAGAGACGCGCGCTAAAACATGATTGAATTCTACCATCACCTGACTTCGCTGTCATCTAATCGTGCGAAAGGCATCAACGACATGGCGTCCAAGCCTGGCGGCAAGCCCCCTGCCCCATCAGCCCCTATCAGAAAGAAAGAACATAAAGCATCATCCAAACGTAGAAATAAACCAAGATTGACAAAGCCTCCACGATCACGGGAAGATCAGCTCCGGAGATACTTTACTTCGCTGTGTGCTCAGATTGATGCTGGGTTCCCAAAGAATGCCATAAAAACGTGCAATCGAAGTGTGTTTCATAGCTGACCTCGTATCCTTTCTGTGTACTTATGGTCCAGTCCTTCGACTGTTGCCGAACGACGAGGATACGTCTCGTACCAAACTCTTCCTGTTACTGCAAACAGATCAGTATAAGGAAGCATTGAGCCTTCTGGAGGAAAGCCAGGGATCACTTAGAGATTTCAGTAAAGCATACGTACTATATCGCCTTCGGCGTGAAGACGAGGCTGCTGCGATTTTGTCGAACCTTCTTCAGAACGCTGGTTCGGGGGACAGCGGGGCTCTTCATCTTGATGCTCAGGTGGTAGGTTACGTCGCCTCGACCGTGTATCGAAACCGCCATCACCAACGTCAATTTCCATTAGAAATATCGCGCTGGTGACTATGAAGGCGCTCGAGCGATCTACGAACAATTACTCGATACTTGTCCACCAGTGAGTTCGCACGCGCACGCCATTCAGTATGCATTGTTTTCTACAATAATTCCAACCTGCATAGGACACAGACGAGTACTCTGACATCCTCACCAATATCGCGGCTGCCCAAGCCCACATTGATTTCTTCACCAAAGATTACCTAAAGGCTGTCCACTCCCTTCCCAGCTTATCCTCGCTAGAATCGCTCCCGCCACCATCGACTGCAACTCACACTCACCTTCCCCTTCAACCTTCTCCTGGAGACAACCAACCCACGGCCCCTGTCGCGCTTAAACCTCCACGGAAATCACGGATACCGAAGAATGTGGTGTTGGGCGTTACACCTATGCCTGATCCTGAGAGGTGGTTGAAGAAAAGAGAAAGAACGAAAGTGGATGGACGTTGGAAGAAAGCAAAGAAAGGTGGGATGGGGATTGGCGCCACTCAGGGTAGTATTGTTCCGGAGTCTAAGAGCGAGGGGCCATCTGCAGGAGGGAGTGGCGGAGGCGCAAGAGCAGGAGCAGGGAAGAAGGGAAAGAAAAAGTGAACGTGCAACCATGCTGTAGGCTCCTTCTGCAATATGTTTGAACAAAATTATTTTGAAGTGTTGCAAGATCTGCTTCTTAGTCGGACTAGTGCCTGGATGAAAAGCAAGGAATGTCTCCTAGGGCTGCCCTCCGATGTTGGTAGACAAGCCACGCCTTGGTACCTCGACGTTGGAAAAAAAGTGGGGAATAAGGAGTTAGGGGGCTAGTTAGAATTGGGACAATTCCTTCATGCCTTCACTCGCGCTAGCATGAAGAACCATGCTTCTTCACCGCCTCTTGCCCTTCTGACTGGAAACGGATGCTCGGGGATCGGGAACCGAAGGGGATCAACGTAGTCTGATTGACTGAAGGCATAGGATGATGGGGTTGCTTCATTTACTACTTTCGAGCCTTTAGTTATTCAAGAGCAAAACTACGCGTATAGCCTCGGAGGGCATGGAGAAGGGTGGATGTAAGCTCACGCGGATCGGTTCCTTTGAATGAAGACCTGACTCGCCAAAATAACTGACCAGATGCTTGGAGAACTTTCCAACGCAAGGTCCAATTTCATCTTCCCGCAGTTGACTATGCACACGAGGCTGTCAGGGTGAGCGTGTTCCTCCCTTTCCATAACCTGTGGCATTACACAGCCCTGATCAAGAGGTTTGGTGGAGCATTTCATCAGGAATCACCGAGGGTGAGCATTGTGCACACTCGCATCGAAGGTGTCGGTCCCAACCCTGCATAATTCTACCCATATTATTGGGGGAATGGATAAGCGGATTCCTGGCCTCTGATAGGTGACGTAGCCCATAAGAGTTTGATAGGCATTCTGGAAGAGGGGTTGGTCGTTGGATCAAAAAGCGGGAGAGCCTCGTCAACAAACAGACGGCGGAGAGATCAATCAATGGAGAGAAAACGCAGCCACCAAGGGAAATCTTTCGCGGACAAGCGCATTGCATCAGGGAGCATTTCTGCACGGTTGGCTGTATTTATTAATCGTGTCGCGCATAAGGTACACAGCAGCACAGCGAAATAGTTAGCGGGACTTGAATGTGATCCTCGTGCACTTCTGGCATTAGGTGCCATACTCATTTTATGCGATGGGACGACCAAATCCGCAGAGCAAAAGCCATAACACATGGAAAATAACATTAAAAATACATAGGACCATTCCACTGGTATCCTGCCCAAATTGGGCCCAAGACATGACGGTCCGGGAGGGCTTGTGAAAATGTGGCCTTCAATCCATAAAGATATGCCGATTAGTTGTTAGAAACCGGCTCAGCAGTGCGAGCGCATGGCAGACGTCGGGAATCACCAACGCAAAGTCACAACTTGAAACAGGTGTAAAGACGTGGTGGGCAGAACGCGGATGACTCTTTCATGGTGTGGAGAATTATGGAATAAGCCACCGTTAAATATTCCTGACACATGAAATGGAGAATCTTCTATGTAACATGAAGGCTGGGGTACCCAGCGGAAAGTGGCAACGTTGACGAGCGGTACCCATTTCCCCTGAGCCTGATCCGCCGAGGCTGTGCACCAGCTCCTTAAAGTGGCAAAGTCTTGATGTTGACGACATGGGTCAACTGCGCCGCATTCAGATCCAAGGGGCAACGTGATAGTGCGGTTTCCTGCCTTCTCTTCCCTTTTGACTTACTGGAACGTTCCCCGACATGATTGGGGACAGTCGCCCCGAATATATCCTGGTCCGATCAGGAATATTTCTTCTCAGGTCAATCACACCTGTCTGCTTCGCCGGCTTCATTGGGGGATGTGCCGTTTTCTTTCAGCATCTTCTGCGGAACGAGGCTAGCATACCTGCAACACTGGGCGCAATTATTAGGAGGCATCCCGGATATTTTGGACTCTGGTGCTATGCGGCGTTAGAAAGCGCTTTTTTCATATTTGTGTACCTGCCAAGGAAGAAGCAAATTCAGAAGGTGCGTTGAGCCGCCGCTACCTTATAGCATGCGTCCTGAATAGCCTCTGCTTCGTTTCTCCCTAGCCGGCGGTACTTCCGGCGGAATCAAGTCCTCAGGAGCGTCGCCTACTCTTTGAACAATGCTTAGCCACAATAACTGATACCGAGTCGTTTCTTCGTGGTTGGTTTCATGGCGCACCGATCGATTCTTTAAAGAGGGACAACATCGTGGAATGGGCCACATACGCAGTTTCGGCTTCGGATGTAGCAACAAGCGAAGAGATGGATTATTATGTGAACTTGGTGGAAGCGAAGCTGGGACGGTCGTTCGAAGAGGGGAGAAATGAGGACATCAAATGTATGCGGCCAATCATAGACAAAGTCAAGGTTGTGCATCGGCCCTTGATCTATTATCTGGTAAGTTGCTGATGACATGTTTTACGTTGCGCCGCTGACAAGGAGGCAATGAAGGTTGTTTCTGGCTTAGATTTCGCAACACACTTGGCTCTTCACTACATCGGCTTTCGACACTACGACACCCCTCTCTGGTTCTCATCGTTTCCCTTCCGTCCATACACCGTGTTCTCTCGTAAGTCCGTCGTACCCCGGTTTTCATATTGGCACAGGGAGCACGTATCGAAACAGAAAAGTCCATTGTTCTTCATTCACGGCATAGGGGTGAGCAATAATTTGTACTGCGAGTCGTCAGTTACTGCAAGCGCTGACGCGACAAATCCTTGCTCTAGATTGGACTATTACCTTATATCGCATTCTTGTGGGACCTCGTTCGCGCAGATCGCGATGTAGGTATCATCGTGCTAGAAATTTCGGCCATCAATTCCCGCTTGGTTTATCCTTTGCGCCAAATGACGCCTCCCAAGACATTCGCCCGCGACGTCTACTCGATCTTAGAGAATCATCATCAGGAACACCTGTCCCACGTAATCATTGGTGTTTCCTTTGGCACCTTTTTAGTCTCGCAACTTCTAGCGGCCTCACGTCGTTCAGTCTCGGATGCCGAAAGTGGGGGTCTTTACCAGCATCCGCGCATCTGCGCAACGGTTTTGATTGACCCTATCCCGTTCCTCATATTCGAGCCTGACCTCGTGCATTCGTTCCTATATCGTGTTCCTGGCAGTTGGCGAGCTAACGAATGGATGCTGTGGTATTTCAGCAGTCGAGATATAGCGGTGGCAGGGGTGCTGGGTCGGGAGTTCTTTTGGCATGAAGGTGTAGCTTGGCGGGAGAACATTGTTGGAGTGATGCAGGAAGAACCGATTGGTGGATCACCCCGTTTACTCTCCACACTAGTCGTTCTGAGTGGGAAGGACCAGATCGTGCCTGCAGGGAAAGTCTGGAGGTATCTGACGAATGGAGCAAGTGATATACAGTGCTCCACGGGTCTTAGGGAAGACGATGACAAGGCCGCCCGAATTTGGGAAAATGACGACCATTCACTCAAAGTGGTTTGCTATCCATCTTTGGATCATGCCCAGATACTTGCATCAAGAAAGAAAATGCGATTGGTGGTGGCAAGAATTGTTCAGTTTTCGGCAAGGGAATAGAGTTTCATTGCCATGCTAATATTGTTGGCTTGTTCTGTTCTGCCATTTGTAGCGGCCCTACATTCACTCCAAGATGCACAGAAGCATATTTCACAATCTCCCGTAAGCCTGCGTGTACGCCGCGTGGGTTCTTTCCTTGTCTGTTTGAATGATCTTATTTCTGGTCACGATCGCCTCTCTCAGAAAAGCCGCGGATGGAATGATATCTTGGTTAGATCATCTCGTTAAGTCGGATTTGTGCAATCGTCGGCAAGATGGCGATCTGTAGATTTGATTCATGTCATGCGACCCTCACGCGCCAGGCACGATTTGGTTATGAAAATGGGCTGCCGAAAACCTGAGCGGGCGATCATGGGAGGATGCACATAGCGAATTACTCGTGCATAACCTTTTTCCCACTGAAAGTTGAACACCAGCCAGAAAAAAAAAACGAGCACGGTATAGGTCTCGGTCCAGAGCCGACAGGGGTGGCGTTGGGAGCAGCGTTGCCCACTCGCGACCCAACAACAGGATGTTGCGCCGATACACAATGGTTGTACCGTGAAAGGAGCTAGCGGATCTGGAGGCTGATCAAAACGCATGGAGGGCGGCTTCTGAAAGTGCAAAAGGCCGAGGTTGGAGATATCTATTGGCCTCACTTGGGAATAGTGCACCAAAGGGATGCTGCATGTATAATTTAGGGTCCTCAGTTGGCACGGTTCGGTGACTTGTCCAAATACTGCAGGGGAGGGAACAGCAACCCTCCCGTGGGAATGGGAATAGCCGGGTTCCAAATCGCGTTACGCGTTGCTTGAAGACGATGCCAGAGCCAAAACCTAATTCCTCAGTGCCAACACCTTCTAAAGACGAGAAATCTGACCCAAAAGGGGACGCTAAGCCTGTAACGCCAGTGCCCTTAACACCTGTGGCAGAAATAAAAGCCAATGTTCAACTCATTGAGCGTGCTGTATCGACACTTGAGCCACGGTTTACTCATCGTGTCCTCCGTTCTCTGACTACACTAAGGAGAAAACTCAATACCAATGTACTTAGGGATGCTTTAGAAGCTGTTTATTCCAAAGGTATGCCAAAGTGATCACACCGTCAGCCCGAGTGTTTCTGAACTGTATATTTGCTTCAAGCCTCACCTGGGTTGGCAGTGCTCCTTGCGTACATACCACCAGCTACCAAGTCTTCGGAAGCCCCTATGGATGTGGATGATTCTCCGGCCACTACGACAACACCAATTAAAGCGTCCACGGTCGAACCCAATCCCGAAGTTGACACTTACCTGCGACTGCTCGTCATTTTGTTTCTCATAGATTCCAAGAACGTCAAAGGGGCAGTAGACTTGGCTCATCAGACGGCTGAACGGATCCATACTTTCAATAGACGGACTCTGGATCCAGTCGCAAGCAAAGTGTACTTCTACCTCTCACGAGCTCATGAAATACATGGAGACGTTTCCGTGATCCGTCCGTAAGTGCACGTTCCTCTGTCACTGCATCGTCGTAGCATTGATATTCATTGCTGAATGGTGGCAGTTTACTTCTCGCGGCTCAACGCACGGCGTCTCTCCGTCAGGATGCCGACTGTCAAGCAGTCCTCATTACTCTTCTGCTTTCCAATTACCTTTCATTCCAACTATATTCGCAAGCAGACAAGCTTGTCTCGAAAACAACGTTCCCAACTTCTGCTGGCAATCCCCAGCTTGCTCGTTACTTATATTATCTAGGCCGTATCCGTGCTGTCCAATTGTCCTACTCGGAAGCTCACACCCAATTGCAACAAGCCATACGGCGTGCGCCCAACTCCAAAATCGCCCCTGGGTTCTACCAGACTGTCCATAAACTCTTCATCGTTGTCGAGCTACTTATGGGGGACATTCCAGACAGAAATTTATTCAGGGACCCTGTTCTTAGGAAGCCCCTGATACCATATTTGCGAATTGTTCAAGGTATTTGCATAGTTGTAATTTGTCGCTGAAATTGGCCGTTGTATCTGCTCACGACTACTTGTCACGCCCTTCTCAGCGGTTCGCACAGGAGACCTTTCCCAATTCCAGGCTGCCCTCTCAACCCACGCCACCCAATTCACCCAGGATCAAACGTACAAACTGATTCTGCGTTTGCGACACAATGTGATCAAAACCGGAGTCCGTTCACTGTCGCTAGCTTATTCATTGATTTCGTTGCGAGATATTTGCGTCAAGCTTCACTTGGATTCCGAAGAAGACGCTGAGTATATCGTCGGTAAAGCTGTTCGTGATGGTGTGATTGAGGCCCGCGTCGACCATGCCAATGGATGGATGATCAGCCATGCTCGCCGAGCGGAGGGCGCGGAAGGCGTGTACGCAACAGCTGAACCACGAGAAGTCTACACGAAGCGAGTTGGTTTTTGTCTAGAGCTGCATAATGAATCTGTCAAGGTACGCTCCAATCCACATTGCCGTCTGTACTGGACGGAATGGTGATCTTCTCCCTACTTGTTTAGGCCATGCGTTACCCATTGAATGCGCATCGCAAGGAATTGGCCAGCGCAGAGGCTGCACGTGAGAGAGAAAAGGAATTAGTGAAAGAGATCGCGGACGGTGAGCTTGATGACGAGGAGGATGGAGGAGGGATGGGGGATTTCTAACTCATAGCAGGAAGATATGTGATGGGTCGCTTACGTGCGCTTTCCGACAAACTGGATTGTATTGAAGTCACTTCTGGGTCTCAGTTGCCCTTACATAATGAAAGTGCCTGAATTATAAATGCATCGTGAGAAACTCCCGTAGGAAACTTCCCTGAGGAGTTACCAAGGGTCCTTCCAAGTAAGTCAGGATTTTTTCGTACATTACACCGTTTCCGTAACCAGGATCTCGAAATGAACCAATTGCCTGAATAGGTATTGTCAAAATTTGTATTCGTTTGGCTGAAGAAAGCAGTCACGATCAATGAAGTAGTGAATTGAGGAAAATACCTGGGGAAACTATTTCCATTTCTTCAACGACCCTATCTATACATATGAGCATCTTCTGGCTCACCACTGTTCACACCTTGCCTCTCTCTACTCCCCCTCCAAGTCGGCGTTGGTGACTTTTCCTGGTTGATCACAAATGGCAGACATAGAGACCAAGCTGGACCCCATTTCCGATGATAACAAATCATTGGACCACTCTTCTTCCTCTATTGCAAATGCCAACGTCGTCAGCTATGGGCAGGGTGTAGATGTCGCTGTGGACTTGGTAGCTGGTGAACATGCGAATGACGCTCCAGTTCCACCAGATGTAGCAAGTCGCATTCGGAGGAAGCTTGACTGGCATCTTCTACCCTTGCTCTTCCTGCTCTACACTTGTAATTAATCTCGCTGGTCGGATTCTTTACTTGACACGCTTAATAACGTTTTTGTTCACTTTTGGTACCATATAGGCCAGGGTATGGATAAGTAAGTGAACTTTTCATGTCGTTTGGGGACCTCTGTTTGCGGCGGTTGCTAAATCCAATTTTACATTACACAGGGGTGCTCTAGGTGCAACGGCCATCCTGGGCATTAAGAAGAGTGCCCATTTGAGTGGCGCACAGTTCAACAACTTGGGTTCAGCGTTCTACATTGGCTTCATCGTCTTCGAGTATGGCCATTCTTTGGCCCTTCAGAGGTTTCCCGTCGCAAAATGGCTCACTTTCAACATATTCTTATGGTGAGATGTGGATGTCATCAGGGATTTAGGAGTGTGCGACTGACATGTGTGTTTCCCCAGGGCACTCTTCATTGGATGTCATGCTGCGGCTAAGAGCTATGGTTCCCTTTGTGAGTTTGCGCATTCCTGCTCCATTCGCTACGTTAACCTTGCGATTCCAGTTGCGCTTCGATTCCTCCTTGGTGCCACCGAAGGCGCCGTTACCCTTTGTACGTGTCTAATCCTCTTTCATGGTTGTATTTTATCAATCTTATTTAATGTGCCCCAGCTGTCATGATTGTTTGCAACATGTTTTATAACCGCACCGAGATCGGAGAACGCATAGGCTGGTCAGTCATTCCTCGATCTTAGATTCGTTCATTCCCTAACTCAGCAACTTAAAGGACGTTTCAATGCAACGGCCTCGCTTTGATCTTTTCCTCCGTGTTCTCCTTCGCTGTTTACCATGCCAACCCGAAGGCTTCGCCTAATCAGTGGCAGTGGCTTATGATCGTGAATTCCATTATCTCCTTTATTGTTTTTCTCCTCTTTTTGCGCTTCTTCCCCAATAATCCCTCATCGGCATGGTTTCTTACTCCAGAGGAGCGTGTCATTGCAGTGAAACGTATCCAGGAAAACCGGAACGGTATTGAAACCAAGAAATTCAAGAAGCATCAGTGAGCTTTTGATTTCATTCGTTCTGTTGGAGCTGCTCCTCGATGAACATGGGACTTTCCAATAGGTTCATCGAAGCTCTACGCGATCCCAAGACGTGGCTCTTCTTCCTGTTTGCGGCCATTTCCAACCTTCAGAATGGAATTGGTATTCAGTATGGTATCATCATACTATCCTTCGGCTTCAAGGTTTGGAAAGTGACCTTGCTTTCCATTCCACTCGGCGCTGTGGTGGGTACTTGGAGTTTGTGTGAATCATGTTCGATCTGGTGATAATCCTTATTTCGGCGTCAATCAGCAAATCGTTGGTATAACAGTGGGAGGGTTGTTCCTCCGTCGCTTTCCCAATTCACGAGCATGGATCGGCATGGGTGCCTTCGTGGCACCCATGGTCGGCGCTATTCTGCTTGTCACCCTGCCGTTGCATAATAAGGTGACCAGATTCGTGGTCAATGCGTGTCGTTGAACTGACTAAAAAAAATTGCGTATTCACTCAGCACGGACTTCTGGCCGCTTACTATGTCCTAAGTATATTTTCGCATTGTTTCCATTGACAATGGACGACATACTTACCTAATACGTAGATTTGAGTGGTGCTTCTGGCTTCGTTATGGTCTTATCCTGGGTTACTTCCACATCTGCTGGCCACACAAAGAAGCTCACAACGAATGGTATTTTCATGATTGGTTATGCTCTTGGTACGAAATCATTTCTATTCTCACATAAGCCCCTCCTGAGCGAAAAAAAAAAAAAAATAGGTCAAATTCTTTCCACCCAGTTCTGGAAGGATAGTTATAAACCACGGAACTATGTCCCGTGGGGAATCACGATGGGTTCTTACGCCGGAAATTGGGTCCTTTTGCTTACGCTCAGGTGGTACCTTCAGAGGGAGAACAAGCGGAGGGATCAACTTCAAGCTGGGTTGGCCAATGAGGACGACATGTTTGGATATGTCGAGCGGGTGGATGAGAAGGGTCAGGTCGTTAGGCAGAAAGTTGAAAAGGCTTTGCTCGATTTAACCGTACGTTCATGCTTGCAACTTCGTTACTGGATCTCAGAATTTAACTCGCCCATACTCAGGATCGAGAGAACTTGTCTTTCCGTTACGTTCTGTGAGCCCTCTGTTATGCGTGTTCGTCCGCTTTTCCGCGGCATCCTTTTTTTAGTATAATTCTTCACGCTCTTCTTTCTCATTGCCGCACCTCCGGTTTTGGGAAATGTCCTTCACGTTTGCGACAACGCGCTACCGTCCATTTCCTTGCCACTGCAAATTTTTCGTGTATATACGCAACTACTATATCCTGCAACTCGACAGTCAAGAAAAAGCACCACGTAGGTCCCTACCCATGACCATGTCGTGATTTTCCCCTCAACTCAGCCCAGCGTCTAATGAACATCCGGGTTTGGGATCGGAATATATATGTTCGAGTAGTGCTCCTGCTAAGTCGGATTCGGATCGGATTGGGGTTGGTCCTGAAAGGATGTGGACTTGACTATGAACACTTAAATCCATGCCAATACCCCCAGTCCTTGCCCAAGAACTGCCAATCTGAAGAAAATCTAACCCCAATCCGATCCGAATCCGGGTTATCAGGATCCTTATGTTCGAGTTTCCCGGTTTCTCGGAGCGTGGTAAAGCTTGGCGTGTTGATACATTAATCTAGTATTGTGGCTCGGCTGCCCACCAAAGTCCTTTTCTAGTTGCTCGGTTTGACGCGAACGCGCGCCAGTCTGCCAGTGGAGCGTGCACGTAGCTGCTCCCCTTTCGGTGGCGGCCGGCTTTCGAAGTACATACCCCCCCCCCCCCGGCGCGGGCACGGGAGGCCTGACTCTCATTTTTTTCGAACCCTGGGGTCTTGGGTAGCTCTACAATTAACAACACTATCGTTACCGCGAGGTTCCTGCATCCGTGTGCGCGGGCACCGCATGTGGCAGGTCCGAGCAAACACTATAATTGAAAAATGGAATGGATTTGCCAGACGACAGAATAAACTGAATGACAGGCACCTTCATTAATTAGCGTTTCGGTTGCCCAGGGTATCATGCGGGAACGCCATGAATTCGAGAAGGGTCCAAAACGGCTCCGTTATCTAACTTATTAATTAGCGATCATCGTCTGGGAGTCGCAGAGTCGCATGTCCCCATAAGGACACCCAGCTGCGAAGACCAACTGTATTACGATCTCTTGGGCTATCTGCGGTGATTACCCTGATCTTCATGCCGTTGCACAGGGTAGTCGGTGAATCATCAATGGAACGAGCCATTTTGAAGCGCCGCGGTTTTAGGGTAGGTGAACTACAAGGGGGGGATTGCAAATAAGCGTGACGGCAGTATATGTAATGGCACGGGTTGCAGCATGTGGGGTTTACGAAAGCCCGGTAATTCCATTTAGTTGATTAAGTAAAGTGCAGGCTGGGCCCCGATGTTCGTCAGATTGGAAAATCAAGACCCCAGAAAAAATCAGCATGAGGTTACCCGGACGGGGTACGGGGAAGGAGCTAGGAAGGTCCTGCCCTAGTAATGGGTAAGAGGGCTGCGCCACTGTCGGAAGCGCGCATCCTTAAGGTGTGAGCAGACGCTCCAACTCGACAAAAACAAAAAACAAAAACATGATGCAACTGGGAAGCTGACCGTATCTCCGGCGAGAGCGGTTGGGCCTAGGCCTCTGATGGATGTGCTCAGGAAAGGTGTGGACGGTGGGACGTTGAGCTTCCGCATCGTGTGCAGCACTTAATACTGAGTGGTGAATGGTCAGACACTCCCGGCTATTGCTGGTTGCGATGGCCTTGGTTTCTATCTAGACTATCCACAGCTTGGAATACCCTCGTCTGACCTGTAAAGTGTGTTACCAACGCCGTTTGCGGCAACTGGCTCTCAAGCTGAAGCCTTGAACGTTGGAGTTGCGGAAGCTGGGCGCGAGTTAACCTCATGGAGTGCCAGTGGGCACAGTGAGGAAGCGGACTTGGTAGGTACCTATGAAAACGTAGGCTAACAAATGGCAGTACGGCTATCCTCGCTACAACGTAGCAGACTCGGATTACACGACAAGTGATCTGCTGTACCGCCTGGATTGAAGTTGATTACCGCTCACCTTAGGCGGGACCAACTCGCATCTTCGTTCGGGAGCAGGTTGTTTCTTGAGCCTTGGATTCCTTTCAGAAGGATAGATGGCCGTTCGGGGAAGAGAGGAAAGAGTATTTCAAAGACTGAGTAGTATGTAACTTGCAATCAAAAATACATCGAATTTCCAAAGAGCGTTGGACAGTAATGAGTGAATGGTTGAAGAATGTTAGAGTTCCATTTTGGGCCGCTCGGGATATTCCATGTGGACACTACCGAGGAGCCACATGCGCAAGTTCAGACGAGATCGTACCTGCACATTAATGATTCTGCCGTTGTGATGGATTTCTCTTATGTGGATCCAAGGCGCTTGAAACGCTCGTGCAGCTGGTGTATGCATGACACTCCACTATCATGCTCTCCCAAGCCTCGCATGGTATCAGTGATCTTTCTGACACATCCTGTCATCCTCAATCCGGACTTGATGGTTCCCAGACGCTGTATTAGGGTGGTTGGATTGGAATATTGTGTGCCTGATCTAGGTGATGGATTCCCATGAGAACGCGTCGGTTACGCAGGCATCTGCCTGATGTTTGCGCTCACAAATAATGGAATGGACCCGCCTGGACGTTCCCACGTACTCACAGGCCTAAGGTATTGGCAAACTGAATGAGCACTGCATCTCGAGTTGGCATCAGATCTTCCTAATGTCGTTTGTCTTGCATCCCTCGAAGATGAATCCATCGCCGAACGCTTTTACTGTATCTCCTGCATGATCAGGCCAGGGCCCTTCGGCAGATGGATTCTTTCGTCGACGAAAAATGCACCGACGACGGTGCAGCGGCTGACAAGAACACCGTTAACCCAGCGTATGCTGCCCTTGGCGCTGTCAGGAGCATGAAGTCTGCAGGCTAAATATCCACACATACAGACAGCGGTTGACAAGGTAGCAGTCTGTCAGGGCGCAGGATTTCCGGATCTGATTCGTTAGTCCCTAAGGAGACGCAAATACCAATGACAAGCGCAGAACCTGATACTCTTGTCGTGTCCCACTACATAAGAAAGAAGAAAGCCGTTCAAACACGTCAGGGAGTTTCTTGTCGAACCTTGGGGCAGTATGAACAATCGAATATGTATGTTCAAACTGGAGCGCCACATAGACGCTTCGTCCCTTCATCATTGGGTCTGGCTTATTTACGAACTCCTCGACCTAGCTAGCGGACATACTCCCCAAAAGTGCCAATACTTTTGTTATGAAGGCACCCCTAGCCGATATTGCGGTGCCTTTAGCGTATGGGCAGTAAAATTCCCGCCACTCCGTAGTGGGTCCTGCAAATTTTTCGGAATTCGTTTGATGACAAGGTCCTCTATTATTGCCAATTCTGCATAACCCCGCTTCCTCCGCCTTCCCCCCCCTTCTGTCCTCTTTGTACTATCGTTACCCATCGTAGTGGTGGGAAATGATTGTGCTCTTCCCCAACCCGGGCCGTACCTACATCGGAATTGAGCGTCGTTCGGCGCTCAGGTCGGCTTCACCTGGTAATCACCTCCATTCCTCAGCAGCTCGATTCTCCAAGTATCGAAACATCAGCGACTCTTGAAGCATTTCGACGCCTGTTTTCCCCGGTGCTCCCGGCAGTGGACGCATCATTCAAATGGGCTGAGGTTTCTTCTGAGTGGTTTACGGGGACCGTTGCTCCCCTGAGGTCTTCCAGCATGGTCCACAGCAGCCGTTCAACCCTATCGAAATAAAACCGGGTGGGTGTGACATCCTTGCCTCTCTCGTCTCTTTCCACTAGTCCTCGTGGGTGAGTGACGAGGTGAATTCCAACGACTCGAATGGGGCAGTGCCCACACCACCAAAAATTCTTCATCCATCTTCCTCTGGAAGCGTGCCACCGTTGTGTCACTTGCTATGTAAGCTGGCCCAAACATCACTTGCCATGGCGTCTCCTAACACCAGCAAGTTTGTTCTGCTTATTGTCTTATCCTCTAAATTATCCGCGTAGATTTGTGGCCGCACTCTTTTCTGGGTTGTGCGATGGATCTGTCTTCCGTTAACAACAAAGGATAAACGATTGCGTTTAATATGCCACGTTTTGAATGCCGACTGTTACGATGCTCCTTGGTTGTGTACATGATGCACCTATCTCCGTGTGCTCCTGTAACTTTTCCATGAGAGCCTGCCCATACCTGCGTACGCCGATACTTTCTGCAATAGGCCCCCCCCTCGCGAAAATTCGGATTCGCAAACGGCTTGCCAAACGAAAGTAATCGAACTGGCAAGGTGAGAAGAGTAGCGGGTTCTGCCGCACCGGCGGCGTCCACCAGTTAATTATAGATACAAACAAGAGGTGTTATCATCTGCATAATTGTTGTGGGCCACATTATCTCAAAATGCCTCTCTGCATCAGTGATCTCGCGGTGGCCATTAATTCTTACAGGCTCGCCCCACGCAAAATTTTGGGAATGTAAATGCTCGGTCAATGAGCCTGAAAACCTGGGACGGCAGTAAAATTGGATGCGCTGTTTTTTGACGGCGGCTGTAATATTGATTTCGAGAAGCTCACATTTGGACACCGACCAATTTGGAATATATGGATTGGTTTGGTGGTTGATGAGGTCCCCGAACGATGCCCGTGGGCCTTCCGTCATGTAACTTTTTCCACCATCCCGTATATAGGTGACCTTCCAACCCTTTCCACTCGTTGCGTGTTATCGACCCGCCTACTCCGCAATGTGGACCTCCACTCTCTTCATTATTAGCACACTCCTTTTGATATGGCACTATTGCACAATCAAACGTGTTCTACCGGTCGACAAGATTTATGGTGTCAATGTGAGTCCCAATGAATCTACAAGATGACAGGTACTTTCGAGCACGTCTGACATTATTTGCCGCGTCATTCTCTTCTTATAGATTGGTAATTGGTACGCCCCTCTCGCCTTTGGACTACAAAGCGGGATCAACACGCTTTCTTTGTCGCACAGGTTGCTCTCTGAGCCATGGATCTTCCCGGGAAAGTGGATAGCCATGGGCGGAGAAATATGCAACGACTGTTCAAAATGCCGCATGTCAGAGTGGTCTCTTTCAAACTATCTCGGCCGCAACAAAACCAATCAAGTGTTCCAAGAACACTGGGCTAGCTGGTTGACCCAAGACGATGTGAATGCCATCGTGAATGCAAAGTTGAATGCGGTCAGGATCCCAATCCCATTTTGGGTGGTGGAGGATATTGTGAATACCACCACTGAACCATATGCGCAAGGGGGATTAGATGAGCTAGTAAATTTGTCGCCTTTTTTTGGCAACCGTTCCGCTGATGCTTCATGCATTGCGACACTGGACAGATCCGAGGCTTGGAGATGTTCCGGAAGGCTGGAATATGGGTCATCCTTGTCCACCACGCCCTTCCTGGAGTTTCCGCTTGTAAGTGCCCCACCCGTCTCGCTACCCTTGTTCTCACCTCTTCTCATTGCACACATACTTCCCAGCCAACCAGATGTTCGCAGGTAACTGTACCGAGAACGTCCAGTTTTACTCCTCTCAAGACGACTACAACTACAAGCGTGCCGTGACGTGGGCTATTGTCATGACGTTCCTCACTCATCGTCATCCTGGCTTCAAGACCGTTTTTTCCATCGAGGCTATCAATGAGCCCACCCTGAATTACTCACAGACTCCTGGCCTTAGCCAATGTAAATCTTGCTAACATAGATTTCTGCTGACCTATTCTCACTGAATAGTTTGTTGTCGATGTGCTCAGATTACAAGGCCTTCGTTCTTGGGGTTCGACTCACTGAACTCTCCCTCGGCATCATCTGCGATCGTACCCTCGCCACGGGCGCTCTCACAAATGACATTGTTCTCGCTGCATCCATCAAGGCTATTCCGATCATTACCAAGCTAGCCCGGAAGTATAACATCGAGGACGTCAATTTTGACTTCTTGAATGCGCTTGTGGGTACAAGAGGCAAGGTGAAGCTGAGGGACTTGAAAAATTGGCTGAACAATAGGTTTATCGGGGGAAGGTGCATTGCTACACAGTGGGTCCTTAACCTGTTGACTTGGTTGAGATAAGGGCCCACTGAATACTTCGCTTTCTAGATTCATGAGTCGTGACTGGCAGTACAGTACCAATGGGACTCCTGTTCCTAATCCAGCTGATGCTGCTCGCGGTCCTCAGCTGTAAGTTCCCTTTCGACTGCTCAGGTTCGAACCAACTTTTTTGTTTCTGACTAATCCAGTTACGACAACCATCTCTACTTCTACTTTGGTGATGTCTCAAAGAACGAAACCGAATATTCCTACATGGTCACTATTTGCAACTACACTTATATCGCTCAAGAAGCATCCATCGGGAATGCGCCCTTTTACACAGGCGAGTGGGCCATCAGCGCAAGTTGGGACGCGACGGATGAGTTCTTGAAGAAGTGGGGAGATGCGCAAAAATTGGCATATGGTGTAGGGTCAGGTTGGATGTTCTGGACATGGAAAGTCGATCCGGATGCAACGGTTCCCAGGCAGGATATGTGGTATGTAGTTGATCTGATAGAAATGATGCTTCTTCGTCCAGGGCCATTGATCGTTCATGTCTAGGTCCTATCAAACTGCCCTTAAAAATGGGTTGCTCAAGCCGGATCCTTCTGCTGTTTTTGATCCCAATGTCTGCGGCCCATACAAATAAATGCTTTGTTGAACGTGTACAACCGCTCGTTGATTTTAGTTTTTCGCCGGGCGCGCTGGTAATTTTCAAGTCTATACTCCTTTCCCATCTCATATTATGTTTGACCACCCAGGATATTCCTGCCGCACCCTGCCCTTTCTGATCTCCGGGATAGAGTCTCGCCCTCCAGGTTATAACCATGTACCGTGTTACATGCCCTGTTGCATGATGGTCACCCATTCTGCAGCCATTCATGTGCATAATTGACATGAAAGTTTTGTTAGTTTCTAAGGTAAGCGCCAATACTTTTGTTATGTATGAGGGCACCCCCCTGGCCGGTGCTTTTAGCGTATAGGGAGTGAAATTTATAGATACACAAGTAAGGAGTGTTGTTATGTATGTATCATCGTTGTGGGCGGGGCCACATTGTCCGAAAATGCCTCTCAGTTGTCCCACGGGTATGTAATTCTCACGGGCTCAATGAAGTATGTATGTAATTGTAAATGCACACCGAACCCGAAAACCTGGAACTATTGATTCGGAGAAGCTTGCATTTGACTAGTTTGGAATATATGAATTGGTTTGACAGATGATCCCCGTGGGCCTTCCATTAGCCTTTTCCACCATCTCGTATATATATACATATCCTCTTTCGCCTCAGGCCATCTTCCAACCTTTTCCACTCGTTGCGTTTTATCGACCCGCCTACTCCACAATGTGGACTTCCACTCTCTTCATTATTATTAGCACTCTCCTTTCGACATGGCACTCTCTAGCCTCTGCGCAGGAAGTTTCCTATGTGTCAGGCATGGGCCGGGATGAACATGGCCTGGATTCAACACCCCTCGTCGATGGAAATGTCCAGTTTAGTTTCGGGCAGTTCGTCAGCACCATAGAGGCAATCACCAACACCCTTTTCAACGGACCCAATCGCACAATCGACCATGTTCTACCGGTCGACAAGATTTATGGTGTTAATGTGAGTCCCATTGGGTCTACAGGGTGACAGGTACTTTCGAGCACGTCTGACATTATTTACCGCGTCATTCTCTCCCTATAGATTGGTAATTGGTACGCCCCTCTCGCCTTTGGGCTATAAAGCGGGATCAACATACCTTCTTTGTCGCGCAGGTTGCTCTCTGAGCCATGGATCTTCCCGGGAAAGTGGATAGCCATGGGCGGAGAAATATGCAACGACTGTTCAAAATGCCGCATGTCAGAATGGTCTCTTTCAAACTATCTCGGTCGCAACAAAACCAATCAAGTGTTCCAAGAACACTGGGCTAGCTGGTTGACCCAAGACGACGTGGATGCCATCGTGAATGCAAAGTTGAATACAGTTAGGATCCCAATCCCATTTTGGGTGGTGGAGGATATCGTGGATACTACCACTGAACCATACGCGCAAGGGGGATTAGATGAGCTAGTAAGTTTCTCGCCTTTTTTTTTTTGTTTCTTTGGCAACCGTTCCGCTAATCCTTCATGCATTGGGACACTTGACAGATCCGAGGCTTGGAGATGTTCCGGAAGGCTGGAATCTGGGTCGTCCTTGACCACCACGCCCTTCCTGGAGTTTCCGCTTGTAAGTAACCCCCACCCGTCTCGCTACCCTCGTTCTCACCTCCTCTTCCCATTGCATACATACTTCCCAGCCAACCAGATGTTCGCAGGTAACTGCACCAAGAACGTTCAATTCTACTCCTCTCAAGACGACTACAACTACAAGCGTGCCGTGACGTGGGCTATTGTCATGACGTTCCTCACTCATCGTCATCCTGCCTTCAAGACCGTTTTCTCCATCGAGGCTATCAATGAGCCCATCATGAATTACGCGCAGACTCCTGGCCTTAGCCAATGTAAGTCTTGCCAACACAGACTTCCGTTGATCTATTCTTACTGAGTGGCTTGTTGTCGATGTGCTCAGATTACAAGGCCTTCGTTCTTGGGGTTCGACTCACTGAACTCTCCCTCGGCATCATCTGCGATCGTACCCTTGCCGCAGGCGCTCTCACAAACGACATTGTTCTCACCGCATTCATCAAGGCTATTCCGATCATTGCCAAGCTAGCCTGGAAGTATAACATCGAGGACGTCAATTTTGACTTCTTGAACGCGCTTGTGGGTACCAGAGGCAAGGTGAAGCTGAGGGATTTGAAAAATTGGCTGAACAATGGGTTGATCGGGAGAAGGTGTATTGCCACACAGTGAGTCCTTAATCAGTTAACTTGTGTTGAGATAAGGGCCCACCAAATACTTGCGCTTTCTAGATTCATGAATCGTGACTGGCAGTACAGCACCGATGGGACTCCTGTTCCTAATCCTGCTGATGCTGCTCGCGGTCCTCAGCTGTAAGTTCCCTTTCGACTGCTAGGGTTCGAACCAACTGTTTTTTTTGGTTTCTGACCAATCTAGTTACGACAACCATATCTACTTCAACTTTGGTGGCGTCTCAAAGAACCAAACTGAATATTCCTACATGGTCACTATTTGCAACTACACTCATATCGCTCAAGAGGCATCCATCGGGAATGCGCCCCTCTACACAGGCGAGTGGGCCATCAGCACAAGTTGGGACGCGACGGATGAGTTCTTGAAGAAATGGGGAGATGCGCAAAAATTGGCGTACGGTGTAGGGTCAGGTTGGACGTTCTGGACATGGAAAGTCGATCCGGATGCAACGGTTCCCAGGCAGGATATGTGGTATGTAGTTGATCTGATCGAATGGAATGATGCTTTCTTCGTTCAGGGCCATTGATCGTTCATTGTCCTACTAGGTCCTATCAAACTGCCCTTAAAAATGGGTTACTCACGCTGGATCCTTCTGCTGTTTTTGATCCCAATGTTTGTGCCCCATACAAATAGACACCTCGAACGTGTACAACCAACCCGTTTTTTCACCAGACCACGCTGGTGATTTTTCAAGTTTACACTCCTTCCCCATCTCAGATTATGTTTGACCGCCCAGGACATTCGTGCCTATGTAAATATACAAACATATGGCATTCTGCGGACCTAATTAAGCTGCCCATGGTCGCCTCCCACTTCTCACAGAGGTGGCTTGTATGTGAACTTCATTCCCACTTATTATGTGGGTTTTTTGCTCTACGGTCCACCAGCGAGTCATCCGTTGTCATCTGTAGCAGGACGAAATTGATTTAGATATTTTTTGTTCGTCTGTTCCCAAACTGTCAAGCAGATCGTACTTTCGCTGAAGAGTACACCTTATTGTTCTTTGCTTCTTCCCCTCGCTGCCCTGCAGTGATATGGTAAATATTCATTCCCAACTCATGATCTGGTGCTTGGTGACAGTATGTGCTACAGCTGTGTGTGCAGGAGTGAAAGGAGGGGCCCAGGGTGGAAAGTTTTCGAGTTTACTGTACCTACATGACCAGGAGCCTGTCACGCGTCACGCTGGCCTTGCGGCACGGCTCAAATTGGTCCTTTGTCACGCGTCACACTGGGTCTGAGGCTCTGGGTCCCTCGTCACGCTGTGACTCTGAGTACGGTTTCAAGGTGGCTGTGACATTTTCAATTCAATTTTTTAATTTCCAAAAAAGGCAATTATACTTCGTGAATTGAAAACGAAAATCGCCATTTGACACTTTTCGCGGATTTTTGCAAGAGGGGAATTTTCGAATGTTCAAATTTAGAAATATATGCTGCCTGCTTATTTTGTTGTGCAGGAAAATGCCGACTCATGTGTCATGCCTCTGGAGGTGTGTCACGCCTTGAAGGGCCGCTTGCGGCAGGCTCTCCCTTGTCACGCTCAAACCCGAGGCGGCTCCCGATCGTGTAGGTACAGTATTTTTTATTAGGATGTTAGCGATTTACGCTCAGTCAATCGTTGTTGAACTAATAGATTAGAACTAATTACCTAGCGTTTTACGCTAGGGCATATGAAGATACATGAGTGACAACACAAACATGTGGTAAAAGCGTAGTCTCACCTCAGTCAATCGTTGTTGAACTGAGGGAGACGAAAGTGAAAAATTCTTCACTGCTTTTATAAGCAGTCGCCTCAATGGCGCACTGACTTTGGTAGCAGGAATACCAAGAAAGGAAATAAAGCGCCGCCAGCTCAACATCACATTGTGAGTTGGCCACAGCGTACAAGAAAACCAAGATTTCAACATTTTTTCGTATGTACATCGTGATATGCTGTCAACAGAAAGCTGTTAGAAAGTGCGCTTTCCAGACGTTGGCAGGAAATCGATATGATAGATCCCCTCCCAAAATATCCCCATCATTTCCCAGCCGAAAGTGGACCTCAATCCGCTGGCGACAGGGCAAATATCTGATATGGGAAATGTCGCGGAAATCGCATTATCTCCGTGTAATCCCCGCCATTTCCGGCGATGCACGCTAGTTGCCGGAGGACAATTTTGCTGGACCTTCACTGACATTTCACCGCATCTCTCAACATCTGCTCTTTCAAAATCAGTCTGAGCAGCATCCAGGTTTCAAAACGGCCTACATTGATGTCTGAACGGCTTCGCATCAGTGATCTATCGGTTCGAACGATGCGTGGGTAAAAAAACCGCCGTTTCAAACGAGATGGGCTGAAAGTCGATCCGCTTTGTCATTTGAGTCTTTTACGCGCTCAGGCATTAGTCTCGCTATCCCCCAAATGTTCCCGCGAACATCTTTCAAGTGTGCCATCCGGCTTTGAGTCTGTTTGGTACTCTGAGGGGCCTGGTTTGACTTCGTCAGTCGTTCAGCATCGAACTGAATTGAGTTGGATTGAAATATAGATGTTGCAGTTTGTTGTCCTCCAGTGCAACCCTAGGCAGGTGACCAGCCTCTCTTTAAGGGGAAGAGACTGCAACCCCCTACTAGGACTGCGGTCAGACCTCCAGGCTGGCACGTGCGGCGTTTCCAACGCGTGGTTGTGATCTAAGAAAATTCTCATATCCGATACCTCAAATCTAAAAAAGTGTACCGAACCGAATCGTGGTTCAGATTATCCGATTTGTCCTTGACCACTAAATCCTGTCATTTCATCCGGATCAATACGTCAGTCATTGAGTGGAACTCCCTGAGCATTTTTGGGCGCAACTCGCGGCTTGGAAGGCCCGGATGGTTCTCAGCGCGTGGCTCAGCGTCTCCTTGGATTTTAACGACTCTCGCTAATGGCCGAAAACAGCTGGCCCTCAAGAGAAGGTCATCGGGGAGATGCTATCTATGCATGCTAGTGGCACTCCAAGGTTCGCCTAGACTCGATCACAATAGAAGTTGATGCCACTCGTAGAAGAATAATCTATGAAAGTCGTCCCGAGTCAATTTCTTCCTTTTCGAAACGGCGTATCACAAGTGAGACGTGCCGCTCTGAGCGGTCAGTTTCTAGAGCAAATATCACGATGAGTGGCCGGCCGTATGCAAAGCTAGCCCTGGGCGGAGTGTCGCTCGTGAGGTGACCCTCCTGGAGTAACTGTCCTGGAATAAATAGCATTAGCCCAATCCAATCATAAGGTGAGTATTTACGTCCGCCTTTATGAATGAGTGGCGGACAGATTTCTGGAAAGGCTCCTGTTGAATCGAGCTTCAGACAAGGTTATTCACGTACACATTGTTCCTTTCGGTGCCTTACAATCCAGTTTTATTGGCACCTTTGAGACTCGACATTGTTCTCTTCATGGTAGAATATGCGAGAACGCCGTGCAGATGAGTTACAAAAGACAGGCACAATGGCAAGTTAGATTGACTAGCGCAATCGAATAAGCCCCAAGATGTCAATTTGATAAACTAGGCCGTAAGAAATAATAACCAGTTCATAGAGCGCCTTGTTCAGCGATAAGGCGTAAGGGCCGGGAGTAATAATGGAAAGCATGGAAAATTTCGCAACAAGGTGTAAGGTCTAGCCTCTTCACGTCTTTGTGGATCCGAGTAGCGAAGATAAAAAGTATGGAGAAAGTAACTGCTGCGTCCTGAGATGAAGAAACAAGGTGACCACTTCAAGTCCTCAAGGCCCCTCTGAGGACCGGGAGGTCTATCTCTCTTCAGTCGACACGACGTCTAGCCAAGTTTCAATGCAGACAACGTCAACAAGTGGGTAAGTAAGGCTGGGGCTGGTCATTGTAGAGACGGAAGTTTCGTCGGAATCAGAATCGCTGCTGCGTCCATAGATACCATCGTCATCGAGTTCTCCAGCCTCCTCAGCGTAAGCCTCCGCCTCTTCGACATCAATGTACGAGATATCATCCAGGGCCTCTGTGCGCCCATCCTCGGGAAGATAAAGGAGGTGCCACGTGTGTTCCATTTCACAAACGTCAAAGGGTGGCCACAACATCGAGGCATCGAAGATATCGCATAGTCTAAATGAATGTTTTGATAAGACTTTCAGCGCAAGAAATAATCGGACGCGTTCAAGATAAGGTGAATTGGGGCCAGTCATGAGTTCTTCGGTTTGATCCTCCTCTGGTGGATACTCCCCAAAGAGGAAGGTGTCCACTTCTGAAGCTGCTATTAGGTACCCCCCGGAAGCTTCGTCCCAGAATGGAATAAATGCCAAAAGTGTAAGATGATTCGGCTGCCAGATGACGCCAAATACCATCAGAGACTCGGGCAATGAACGATCTTCTGATCCTTTCGGCCAGGATCCAAGCTCCATTCGTTGTCGGCAGAACAGTGCCAACATTAAGCTCGCCAAACTACCGCGAACTACATGAAAGACATTTTCAAGAGTCTCGGGCGACACTGACTCGTCGCTGGGATCAAAGGCACCGGTAATCAATGCAGGGTTGGAAAAGGATACGGGGAGAGATTGATCAACCCGCTTGGACTCGGCCATGAGCGGTGTAACAAGGTGCCTAACAATGCAAAAACGGACACGGTCCATCGACTGAGAAGGCTGAAATTCTTCTGGGAAACACAATCGGGGCTTTCTGCTCGGACGACAGGATTCAGCAGGGAGCATGTGATGAAATGTTTAAGAACGTGTGACCTCAGTACCCAAGAGCTCGGCGGACCAGATAGTGCATATATAAGCATGTCCTCGGCGGACGCACCGCCACCGTTGTGGATGAGGAGTGAATGAAGCTGGCTTGAAGCATATCTCGTGTCGCGTTTTAAGTATCCGGCTATTTGGAACTCTCGCTTGTCAACGGACCAGTAAGATTCGAGAAATACACGGGCGGTAGACAGCAAAAAGTCGGGTCGTAAATCCATAGGCGAGTCATACCGAGAATCAACTTCTTCAGTGGTGAGTGGTGATATCATGTGCTGCACGGGCGCCAATGTAGCGCCAATCATTAACTGAGACAAAAATGGCTTTTGGACCTTGAGAAGGGAGACTATTGGCTCCTTGAGCTGTGATTCAGAGAACTAACATGGTTTCAGAGGCATAAGCGTGGATCTAGTCTTGGAGTGTATTCACCATCCAGTTGGAGGGCAATTCCAATTTTCCGGTGTTCCACTGATTTCGAAGGTCCCTCAGATATTTGAGTGGGCCTGCGCAAATACCTGCACCTTCCACGCAGCCGGTGCAAACCAATTTACTTTCGAAGCAATGAGTATGACCTTAAGGCAAGCCGAAGACAAGCAGGATTGGCAACTGACGGACTGAGTCGAAAGTTGAACGATTCCATGAACCAGCGGAGAGCGTTTGGATGCTTTGGATGCCCTATGGGGGGAGGCTCGCCGCATCCCTGAGGCAGGTTCATAAGAACAAGCAGATGAGATTTTATTTCACACGTGCCACCTGTGGCAGTGCGAATCAGTGCTGAAGCTTTCAACGCCGTGAAAGGAGTTATGCAGCATACGGAATCAAGTATGGCGAGCGCAGATACTGCGTGCTGCCGGAAGGCGACAGACGCTGGACTTGATTCTATATTGCGGGCACGAAATATAACTGACTGGCTGTGTGTGTCAAGTCATCACACTGGGTCAACAATTCTGACACCACATTTAGTGAACGCCCACCTGTTGACTACATCGAGTTTAACCAGCTTTTGTTCCGGATCTCGTTTTCCAGGCCTAGGGCTCGTATAGCATCCCGCATTTGCTCACCCGTGGTGTATGACAATCTCCCCCCGGAACTCAATGTAGGCTCAATTTAGAGGGACTCGAGCAAACCCCTCAACATTTTGCAGACACTAAGGAGAGGGTTCGAGCAAGAGAACCTTGGGGATCTCCCACGTGCCGCCTCTTACGGGAGTCTTTTGGCTCTCAACTTGAACCTTGCCTTTGCAACATCCTACCATAAAACCGAAAAGATCGAGACAATTCGTGGTGATGGAAGTGAAGGACTTAACAATCCGGATAGCCCTGGATGGCCTTCGCCTGATGCGAATAGCCTGGGGACAATGTGGACGTTCGACTCAAATAACAATGTGCTGTTGAACCAAATTTTCCGTGGTTGGCATCGGCGTGAAGATTTCACAGATTTTGGGTATGCCCCAAACGCTATCCTGGCTTGAACTGTCTCTCGTCTTAAATTATTTCTTGCAGTGAAACATTTTCAGCTCCTGGATTCGCTCTCGTCCACTCGATCTCACACGTCAGCTCCATATGTTGTATTGGCGACACGCAGATCCCTGTAGGTGTTGCGGTTGATATCGCATCACGCAGACCAGAGATCTGCCAACAGAAACCATACCAGAAGATGGACGTCATTGCCCGGCAGGAACTGATAAAAGCAAGCCTACCAGTCTTAACCCTGATGGCAATGGCGAGTTCTCGTATTGATGCTGGTGGAAACTTGACACACCAGCCGTTTCCAGAGGCCTTCGTGTTCGGCATAGCTGTCTTAACTGAAGAAGTATTGGTCGAACTACTCACCCCGTACTTTGACGAGAGGTCCAAGAAATGGAAGATATATTGCTCTTCTTGTCATTCTATTCCCTTCGGCGACGTGACGTTGGCTCGCCCGCGACCACATTTCCTTTTTGTAAAATTTCTCAACTTGATATCTGGGATCCATGTACACCATCAAAATGTGGTGCGCACACTGGCCAGACATGAGTGGGATGAGCATGTATTGGCAGTGTTCTCTGGACCATCTTCTGTCAACTGGTACTAATCACACAGCGACGCATTCAGCACGACACCAAACACCTCAATAGACAACTGATGGTTACAAATGAGACTCTTGTCGTGTTGCAACTGTGTTTCCCTGGTTTATTGTTTTGCACACGGCGAAACAACAGTGCCTAGTTTGATGGAACGCTCCATGGGGTGCCCTTGTCAATCGGCGCATGACTCTGTGTTCACATTTGGAGCAAATCGCCTCCCAATTTTCCCCCGAACTGTGCCTTTCGCATCTTCCCGTCTTACGGTGCCAGATGTCATGCTGGGTCACCTTCAAGATCTCCACAAAAAGATCAAAAAACTATCAGTATCAGAGACCTAAACCGGACACTCCCTCGTTCCCAAAGGTGATATGCAACCTACTTCTTTGGGACCATCTGAGGGGGCTTGGTTTCATCGATCGATCAGAACCCATTGAAAGGCCGATGTCTACTGACTTCAAAACAGCCAGGTATGTACAGATTCGCATTCCATCGCAATTTAGGTGATTGGGGTAGCAGCGTGTGTTGGGAATGTCACACCACGAAGTCTCCGAGTTGGGACGTCTCTTGCAGATCCCGACGCTCGGGCGAACATCAGAGGGGTATGGAAAAGTTTGCGAGTCACTTCGGGGAAGTTGGGTCGGTGGTTGAAAAGTTACCCGATTGGGTGTTGGTCACATCTTCCCTATCTGTGGGTGTGTCTTACGCTATGAAACATTGATCACAGGTACTTCGAGGCAAGTTACGTTGGGAGAATTGGCCGACTTGAACGACGGGTTTAAGACGCTAGAAGTGGTTGCGGCCGCACTGTGCCTTCACACCCTGAAGGACAAAACCGTGGGTCATCGAGCCTCAAACATCCAAGAATGTGTCACGATGCTGAGGGAAATCATCACTCCCACATCATAGTGGGGCGGTGCCCCATCGGTGCAACCGTAATGCCGTTCTTTGATATTCCATCGTTCTTCTGCCATTCGGAAGCGTGTTAGCAGGCCCACGCTATCACTTGAGCACTGAATGTCGATCATCAGAAACCAGCCTCTCGTTACTCCCCCTATTATGGGGTTCGGGGGCTCCTCACCGACATCCGTGGGCTTCAATGAGCTGATGGGCATCCGAGTCGGAATCTTTATTGGGGAGCCAAACGTCCAGAAACAAAGGGTCCCGCACATGCGGAGACCCAACCAACACCCGCATCGTCTAGCTTGTCAGTGCCAAAGACGCAATCCGCTATTCTGCAGCAATGATCATAGTAGACATTATGTTCCCATTAAGGGAAATTGGCGCCCCCGATGCCCCATCCTCCCTCCGGCTGGGTTACTTGTATAACACGGTTAGGCTTGGAGAATTAGCTGGTGGGTTCGAGATGCTGCAAGTAGCTGCAGCAGCTTGCGACTGTGTCTCAATGCCCACAGGGATCTGAGTACCACTGAGGAGCTGAAGTGTGAGACAGAGTTGACAGGACTGGGTCCAAGAGTTGCAAAAGTTTCACTGTGAGAACATATTCAAAGTGGGAGTACTCGGACTAGCACGACATTCTCAGCACACCCAGGGTTCATGAACTTTTTAGGTCAATGCCAGCGACGAAATATGTCATTTATTATATAATACATGTTAGAGTCCACATACCGCAATCTATAGACCCCCAGGCACCACTTCTAGACAAGGATCATAAAAGGAATGCTGGTTCACTGGTTCATCGGGTGGCTCACTCAGCCCAATTGTGGATAAGGGGCTCAAGGAACAACAATGGAAAGCATGGGGGATTTCAAACCGATCAGAGACAACAAGGTATCGGATTTCACTGTGTCTACAATCCAACATAATGAAGGCAAAGTGCCAGAGGGCACTAAAAGAGATTCCGGGAAAATGAACTGTTGTATATGAGAAACCGGGATGCCTGCCTAAGTCCCCCAGGCCCCTCTGAAGTCCAGGAAGTCTATCCCTCTTCAGTCAATACTGTATCGAGCCAAGTTTCAATGAAGTCAGTGTCAATGGGTGGGTAAGTAAAACTGGGGCAGGTCGTTGTGGAGACAGAGGTTTTGTCTGAATCAGAATCACCACTGTACCCATAGATGTCATCTTCATCAGATTCCCCGGCTTCCTCCTCATCATAAGTCTCCACCACTCCGACATCGATGTGTGAGACATCATCCAGAGCCTCTGTGCGCCCATCCTGGGGGAGATAGAGAAGGTGCCACTTGTGCTCCATTTCATAAACGTCGAAGGGCGGCCACGACATCGAGGCGTCAAAGACGTCACAAAGTCTGAATGAATGTTTTGATAGGACTTTCAGAGCAAGAAACAGTCGGACGCGTTCAAGATAAGGTGAATTGGGGCCAGTCATGAGTTCTTCGGTTTGATCCTCCTCTGGCGGATACTGCCCAAAGAGGAAGGTGTCCACTTCTGAAGCTGCTATGAAATACTTCCTGGAAGCTTCGTCCCAGAATGGAATGAATGCCAAAAGTGTAAGGCGACTCGGCTGCCAGATGAGGCCAAATACCATTAGAGACTCAGGCAATGTACGATCTTCTGTCGACCAGAATCCAGCCCCAATTCGTTGTCGACAGAACAATGCCAACATTAGGCTCGCCAGACTACCACGAACTACATGAAAGACATTTTCAAGAGTTTCGGGCGACACTGACTCATCGCTAGGATCAAAGGCACCTGTGATCAAAGCAGGGTTGGAAAAGGATACGGGGAGATATTGATCAATCCTTTTTGACTCAGCCATCAGCGGTGTGATGAGGTTCCTGACAATGCAAAAATGGACACGGTCTATCGACTGAGAAGGCTGAAATTCTTCTGGGAAACACAATCGTGGCTTTCTGCTCGAACGATAGGGTTCAGCACAGAGCATGTGATAAATGTCTAGGAATGTGTGACCTTAGTACCCAAGAGCTTGGTGAACCAGATAATGCATATATAAGCATGTCGTCCGCGGATGCACCGCCACCGTTGTGTATAAGCAGTGAATGAAGCTGGCTCGAAGCATATCTCGTGTCACGTTTTAAGTACCCGAGCATTTGGATCCGTCGCGTGTCGGTGGTCCAGTAGGATTCGAGAAATACGCGAGCGGTAGACAGCAAAAAGTCCGGTCGCAAATCTGTAGGCGAGTCGTACCGGGAATCAACTTCTTCAGTGGTAAGTGGCAATAGCATGTGCTGAATTGGCGCCAATGTGGCGCCAATCATTAACTGGGACAAAAATGGCTTTTGGACGTTAAGAAGGGACGCTATTGGCTCTTCGAGCTGTGCTTCAGAGAACTGACGTGTTTTCAGAGGCATAAGAGCGGATCTAATGTTGGGAAGTATTCACCATCCAGTCGGAGGGCAGTTCTAGCTTCCCAGTATTCCATTGATTTCGAAGGTCCCTCAGGTATTTTTTGTGGTTGGAGAGTGAGTCTGCGTAAACACCCGCACCCTCCACGTTGCCGGTGTAAACCAAGTCACTTTAGAAGCAATGAGTATGGATTGTGCTTAAAGGCGAGCAGGATTGGCAACTAACGGACTGAGATGAAAGTTGAACGATTCCACGAACCAGCGGAGAGCGCTTGGATGCCCTATTGGGGGAAGCTCGCTGCATCCCTGAGGGGGGTACATAAGATCGATTTTATGTGGCACGTGGGTGTTGTGGCAGTGCGAATCAAGACGCGACAAGTTATGCTTTCGGCGGAATCAGGCATGACGAGCGTAGACACTGCGTACTCCCAGGCGGCGACAGACCCTGGACTTGGTTCTATATTGCGAGCGCGAAATATGACTGACTGGCTGTGCGTGTCGAGTCATCTCGCTGTGAAGACAATTCTGATACCACATTTAGCGAATGCCCACCCGTTGAATACACCAAGTTGAATGACATTTTGTTCCGGGACTCATTTTCCAGGCCCAGGGCTCGTATAGCATCTCGTATCCGCTCACCTGTGATGTATGAGAATCTCCCCTCGGAACTTAATGTGGGCTCAATTTAGAACCACTTGAACAGACCCTCAATATTTTGCAGACACTAAGGAGAGGGTTCGAGCAAGAGAAACTCAGGAGCCTCCCACGTGCTTCCTCTTACGGAAGTCTCTTGGCTCTCAACTTAAACCTGGCCTTTGCAACATCCTACTATAAAGCCGAAAAGATCCAGACAATTCGTGGTGATGGCAGTAATGGGCTCAACAATCCGAATGGCCCCGGTTGGCCTTCACTCGATGCAAGCAACCTGGGGACAATGTGGACGCTCGACTCAAATAACAATATGCTGATAAAACAAATTTTCCGCGGCTGGCATCGGCGTGAAGATTTCACAGATTTTGGGTATGGCCAAAGTATCATCCCGGCTTGCGGAGTCTCCATCCTGAATTCTCCCTTGCAGTGAAAAATTTTCGGCTCCTGGATTCACTCTCGTCGACTCGATCTCACATTTCAGCTCTATACTCCGTATTGGCAGCACGCAGATCCCTGTGGGCGTTGCGGTTGACATGGCATCACGTAGACCAGAGATCTGCCAGCAGAAACCTTATCAGCAAGCGGATGTCATTGCTCGGCAGGAACTGATAAAAGCAAGCCTACCAGTCTTAACCCTGATGGCAATGGCAAGTTGTCATATTGACGCCGGTGGAAATTTGGTACATCAGCCGTTTCCAGAGGCTTTCGTGTTTGGCATAGCTGTCTTAACCGAAGAAGTATTGGTCGAATTGCTTGCCCCGTACTTTGACGAGAAGTCGAAGAACTGGAAGATATATTGCTCTTCTTGTCATTCCATTTTCTTTGGCGACCCGACGTTGGCCCGCGCGCGACCACATTTCCTTTTTGTAAAATTCCTCAACTTGATATCTGGGATCCATGTGCACCATCAAAATGTGGCGCGCACACTGGCCAGACATGAGTGGGATGAACATGTATTGGCAGTGTTTTCTAAGCCATCTTCTGTCAACTAGTACTAGTCACACAGCGACACGTTCGGCACGACATATCACAAAAATTGACTTGGTCCTCGACTGACAACTGATGGTTAGAAGTGGGACTCTTGTTGTGTTGCATCTGTGTTTCTCCGGTTTATTGTTATGCGGACAATAGTGTCTAGTTTGATGGAATACTCCATGAAATGAGCCGGCTGTTAGCGTGCACTGGCAATCAGCGCAATCACTCTACGTTCGCACCTGCAGCAAATTGCCCCTAGTTTCTCTCAACGTACACTGTGACTTTCACATCTTGCAGTCGTCATCATGCCAAATATCATGCAGGATCACCTTCAAGATCTCCACCGAAAGGTCAAGAACTACCAATATCCCACTATCAGAGATCCAAACCGGACACTCCCTCCGTTCCCAAAGGTCATAAGCAACCTACTCCTTTGGGACCATCTGAAGAAGCTTGGATTCATCGATCGATCAGAGCCTATTGAAAAACCGATGTCTACTGGCTTCAAGACAGCCAGGTATGCACAAATTTATGCTCCATCGTACTCTAGGTGGTTGACCATGATCGAGGTAGCAACGTGAGCATTGGAGATGTTGCATCGCGAAGTCTCCGAGTCTTTTTGAGCTGGGATGAATATGCCACGGAAGAGTCTTTTGAGGAACCGAACGCGCTGAGTGAACAGCAGAAGAATATGGAAGTGTTTGCGCATCTCATGGAGGCTGATGGATCGGTTGACGAATCAGTTGAAAAGTTGCCCGATTTCCTTAATGTAAGCAAGTGTCTATCATATGTCCCCCATTTTCATGTGCATCTTACGCTGTGAAATACTTATCACCAGGTGCTCCCCTCCAATTGGAAGGAAATTACGTTGGGCGACTTGGCTACCCTTAACGACGGGTTTGAGATGCTAGAAGTAGTTGCGGCAACATTGTGCCTTAGCACTCTAAAGGGAAAAACCGTGGACCATCGAGTCTCGACCTTTCGAGAGTGCAGAACGATGCTGAAGAAAAATAAGCAGATGTTCGAATTCATCGTCCGATTGTTACTCCCACGCCATGAAGGGACGACACCAACCGAGATGGACACCGAGAGAAACGTTGGGGCAGCCATAATGCCGTTCTTTGATATTAGTTCGAATCCATCGTTCTTCTGTCATTCGTAAGCGTGTCAGCAGGCCCGCGCAATCACTTCAGCGCTAAATGCCGATTATCAGAAACCAGCCCAGCATCACTCCTCCAATTATGGGGTTCGGGAGTACAACTCCTCACCCTGATCTGCTCACATCCGTGGGTTTCAATGAGTTGATGGGGATCCGAGTCGGCATCTTTATTGGGGAAGCCAAACGTCCCGAAACAAAGGGGGCCCCACACGCCAATACCCGACTAACACCCGCATCCTCCAGCTTGTCAGTGCCAAAGCAACCCGCCGCAAAATCCAACTTTACACAAGCCTTAAACCAAACATTTCTCGCATCGCTACCTATACTGTCGCTCATTGCCTTGGCTGCCACCAATGGAACCCAATTTAGTCCTAGCAACCCCCCTCCTCTCCCAAAACATGGGTTTGTCTTCGGATTGCGCTATTCCTCGGCAATGATCGTGGTAGACGTTATGTTCCCATCATGGGAACAGGAGGCAGTTGGTGCCCCCGATGCTCCATCCCCCGGCTGGGTGTATAATACGATTAATCTTGGAACATTTGCCATCTCAGACACGTTCTTCGGAGGGCAGCTAAGTGGGGAAGTATTGAAGTTTCTGGAGGTTATGGCCGCAATCCTAGAACACAACAACCGATTATTTGAGGAATTGTCGGCCGCTTCATTCCATGAGATTGTGGGGGAAGCGTTTAAAGTTTGGAGGCACGGAATTGATGATGAAGGATCATGGCTGGAGAACTTGTTGCTTCTTGATCCAGCGTATGTCGAGGTCCTAGGACGTGAGGACGTTGCCACGATTCGGGATGACTACCACAAAAGGCATGAAGAAAAGGAGAGGGAGAAGAGGGAGAAGGGAGAAAAGAAGGGTAAGGAGGGCAAAGGGAAGGACAAAGGGAAGGGGGGAGCCCACACCCTGGAGGAGAAGATGGCAGCGCTGGTGGTGGGAGAGCCAATTGCTAAACATTAATGATATTGCATTCTAGCTACCAGAACGGCGGATCCTCAGTCGCCCATTACGGGTGGTTGAAGGATGACACTGGGAAACGGTTAAACAAACAAATGAATTGGGTATTACTGCGCAAGCCAATATGACTCGTATGTATCGAGAATACAAGAGCGATGGGATACAAAGGCGTTGGCGAATCAAAAGCGAGAGAACGCAAACGGTGAAGAGGAAACGGACCCGCAGCATCCGACCATTTCCATGATCTTTCCTCCCATACTTGTGAATAGAACCCGATGCTTGCCCTTTCCACCCCTTTCTCGCTCGTCCATCGTGCCACGCACCCGCTTCCTTATTCGCTTGTTCCACCAACTTGATAGCCTGACGTACATTCCCTATCATCGACTTCGTCTCTAAAAGCACTTCCATGATTGACTCCTTATCATACACAATATTGTTGTACGTGAAGAATTTACCTATGAGTACAAATCCATTTTATTCTCAAACAGTGGGCCTACTGTGTAGTTCACATGTCGAGTCCCAGCCAAATCGGGTTAAATAAGAAATGTAAACACGACACGGGAACAGTGGCGAATGAAGCGAATATATTCAAACCGATGCGCCTATAGTGACTTTCCAACAGCTGAACTGATGCTAGACCTTATTTAAGATCTCCAGAAATTTCTGAACTTGATATTTGGGATCCATGTACACCATCAAAATGCAGCACGTATACTGACCGGACATGGGAGTGTTCTCTAAGCTATCTCCAGCGTTAGTTAAATAATCATACGACTGTTGCGATGTATTTATCAATAGCGTTGGATTAATCCTCAACCGACAACTGACAGTCACAAGCGGGATTCATGCTGTGCCATACTTATGCAGATAACCTCTCCTTCGATGGGATGCTCCGAGGAGCGGGCCAGTGCAATAAAGTGCGGGGGATTCAAAGGCAGCACCTCGCGGTGCTCGTAGATTCGAACATAATGAAGATCAGATATTCGAGGAAAGCGCGGGGAGAGTATGAAAGAAATGGACTGAGATAAGGTTCCAGGATGACCGCCAAAGTCATTGAGGCCCCTCCGAGAGCTGTCACTCTTTGGTCCACACTGCGTCCAGCCAGGTTCCAATGGGGGTAGTGTCAACGGGTGGGTAAGCAAGGCTAGGATCAGTGGTTGTGGAGATGGAAGTTTCGTCCGTATCGGAGTCACTGCTGAGATCATAGATGCCGTCCTCATCCAGTTCTTCAGCTTCCTCCTCCTGAGCATAGGCCTCCGCTTCTCTGATATCGAAGTGGGAGGTATCATCCAGCGCTTCTGTGCGTCTATCCTCTGGAAGATAGAGAAGGTGCCACTTCTGTTCTGTTTCACGAACATCAAAGGGTGGCCATGACATCGGAGCATCAAAGATGTCACACAGTCTGAATGCATGCTTTGATATGGTTTTCAACGCAAGAAACAGCCGGACACGTTCGAGATAAGGAGAGTTCGGGCCAGTCATGAGTTCTTCGGTTTGATCCTCCTCTGGTGGATACTGCCCGAAGCGGAATGTGTCCAATTCTGAGGATGCTATGAGATACTCTCCTGAGGCTTCGTCCCAGAATGGAATGAATGCTAGGAGCGTGAGACAACCCGACTGCCAGACAAGGCCAAATATCATCAAAAACTCAGGCAATGAACGATCTTTTGAACCTTTCGACCAGAATCCACTCCCCCGGGGTGAGGTTAGTTGTCGCACGAACGACGCCAACATTAAGCTCGCCAGACTACCGCGGACCACATGAAAGACATTTTCAAGAGTTTCGGATGACACCGACTCGCTGCCAGATTCGAAGGCACCTGTGATTAAAGCAGGGTTGGAAAAAGACACGGGGAGATGTTGATCAACCCGCTTTGAGTCAGCCATCAGTGGTGTGATGAGATGCCTGACAATGCAAAAATGGATACGGTCCGGCGGCTGAGAAGGCTGAAATTCTTCTGGGAAACACAACTGAGGATGTCTGTTTGAAAGGGATTCAGCACGAAACATGTCAGACAGTATCCGGAAACGTGTGACCTCAGAATCCAACAACCCGGAGAACCAGACAATGCATACATGACCATATCACCAAAGGATACGTCGCCCCCGTTATGCATAAGCAATGAATGGAGCTGGCTCGAAGCGTATCTCGTATCGCGATTCAAGTAACCAATCACTCGGCGACGTCTCTCGTCTGTTGTCCAGTGAGGTTGAAAGAACACGCGGGCGGTGGATAGTAAAAAGTCGGGTTGTAAATCTACGGGCGAGTCGTACCGCGAATCAACTTCTTCAGGTGTGAGTGGTGATAGCATGTGCTGAATGGGTGCCAATGTAGCGCCAACCATTAATTGGGACACAAAAGGGCCTTCTTCCTCAAGGAGGGATATTATTGGCTGTTCGAGCTGAGCTTTGGAGAACTAGGATGGCCATTCTTAGACGAGCGAGGATGAGCCACATCTCAGCACGCATTTACCATCCAGTTAGAGGGAAGTCCCAATTTTCCGGTGTTCCACTGGCTTCGAAGGTTCCTGAGATACTCCATGGCCCCAGAGAGTGAGTCGGCGTAAGGGCTCGCACCCTCCAGAAAGCCAACACGAATCAAATCACTGCGAGTAATAAGTATGGATTATACTGGAAGACGAGCTGGATCGGGAACTGACGATTTGAGTCTGAAACCGATCGATTCGGTAAACCACTGAAGGGTGATTTCATGTTCTATGGTCAGAGGCTCGCCGCATTCCTGGGTTGAATTCATAATGGATGGTTTCGTTGTGTGAAAATCGGTATATGCCGTACTCTCATCATCCGCAAAAAGTATCGTGAAAGTATTGTGACGGGGCCGGGGCTGCGCTCGCGTGGAAGTCACAGTAACGAACACACACGCGCGGGGGGCACGGAAGGCTCGGAGAGTGGTAGAAGGATATTATGCGTTGATGTCTAGACACAGTAATCGATTAGGCAAGATCCCAGCCTCTACCAAACCGATGTCATGGAAAAGCATCCGTAGCATCTGGGTGTGAAATGAGAGTGTCTCTGTGACATCCGAGCTCGTATAGAATATCGAGCCTCGAGACAGGTTGGGGAAGACAGCGGGCGCGCAAGTTGCTATGGCACGCCCGATGTTAGGGCATTATTTGGCGGATCTCGGGGCGAGGTGAACAGGATCAATCATAAACATAAACGACCTTTACGCAGTGTTGTGCATTGATGAATGGGCAGCTGGAGTCTGGAAAATTCCAACCCTAATTCAGTAACGTCAGCGACACAGAGCTTATGTAATGCCCGTGGCAGTACAATCATGACCACCTCAGCGGGAATGGACCCGCGTGTAGAACCGGCTGCGATAGGCACGGACGCTGCCCATCCTCAAATAAAAGGGGCAGGACTCGATCCCTTATTGCAAGCCCGAAATTTGAGTGATTGGCTGTACGCTCAAATCCACCTTGTTGTCGGACTCGCCACCATTCTAACACATTCACAGTGAGCGCCCAGTCGTGGAATACGTCGAATTTACGCACCTTTTCTTCTGGAACTCGATCTCCGGGCCCTACCTGATTAGGGCTAGTTTAGCTTCCCGAATCCGCTCGCGTGTGGTGTATGAAAGTCTGCCCACAGAGTTTAATGTAGGCACAGTTTAGAATTATTTGAACGGCTACTTCAGGCTTTTGCAGGCACTAAGGCGAGGGTTCGAGCAAGAGAAACTAATGAGTCTCCCACGTGCTACCTCTTATAGAAGTCTCTTGACTCTCAACTTGAACCTTGCCTTTGCCACGTCCTACCATAAAGTCGAAAACTTCGAAGTAGTTCGTGGCGATGGCAGTAAGGGGCTTAACAATCCGAACGGACCTGGATGGCCTCGTCTTGATCCAAGCATTCTGGGCACCATGTGGATTTTTGACTCGAACAACGATGCGTTGATTAACCACATATTCCGTGGCTGGCATCGACGCAATGAATTTACAAATCTCGGGTACGCCAAAAGTACCGTTCCCGTCCGAATACTCTCCCCATCTTGAATTTGTTTTCACAGTGAAATCTTTACCACTCTTGGATTCAGCCCCGTCGACTCCATCTCGCACTTCAGCTCTTTAT
The DNA here is from genome assembly GCF_015039405.1 of Cantharellus anzutake. Taxonomy (NCBI): domain Eukaryota; kingdom Fungi; phylum Basidiomycota; class Agaricomycetes; order Cantharellales; family Hydnaceae; genus Cantharellus; species Cantharellus anzutake. Next base: position 116,864 of record NW_024067036.1, read on the forward strand.
CGTGTATTGGTGATACGCAGATCCCTGTGGGCGTCGCGGTTGACATCGCCTCACGCGGGCCTGGAAATTGCCAGCAGCAACTCTATCGGCAAGAAGACATTATCGCCCGAAGGACATTGATGGCGGCAAGCATGCCAGTGTTGACTTTGATGGCATTGGCAAGCTGTCATATTGACACTGATGGAAATTTGGTGCATCAGCCACTTCCGGAAGCCTTTGTCTTTGGCGTAGCTATCCTAACCGAAGAAGTAATGGTCGAACTGTTCACACCATATTTCGACGAGAAATCGAAGATCTGGAAGATATATTGCTCCTCCTGTCATTCCATTCCCTTTGGCGATCTTACGCTAGCTCGCGTGCGGCCGCATTTCCTTCTTGTAGAATTCCTCAACTTGATATCTGGGATCCATGTCCATCATCAAAATTTAGCGCGTACGCTGACCAGATTTAAGTGGGAAAACCATATTTTGGCCATCTTTTCTAAGCGATCTTCCGTCGACTGGCACTAGTTATTCACTCGATGCGATATATCAAAAACGATGACTTTACTTTGACTGATAACCGATTGTCGCAAACAGGACTCTCGCTTCTTTATTGTTGTGCGGATGGCGAACATTAGTCTACCTGACCACTGCTGTATGAAATGAACCGGCTGTTAGCGGGCCCTCGGCGATGGGCAGATGGTTCTACCTTCCCAGAGTAGCTCTCAGTCTTGTTCTCTCTCCGCTTTTGCACTTCGCGTCTCCCTAACTTGCATCAGTCACTATGTCGAGGGTCATGCTGGACCATATTCAAGATCTCCACAGACAGAAAAATCAAGAATTATCAACATTCTCCGCTAGGGACCAAACCGGACACTCCCCTCTTTCCCCAAAGTAATAAGTAACAAACTTCTGTGGGATCACCTAAGTAAGCTTGGCTTTATCGATCGGTCGATGCCTATCGAAAAGCCGGCGTCCACCGACTTCAAGACAGCCAGGTAGGTCAAGATCACCACTCCAGCTCATTTTTAGTGGTCGATTGATGGTCGGGCCAGCAACATAAGCCTGGGGGAGGTCCTGTCACGAAGTCTACAAGTATTTCCAAATTGAGGTGCATACGCCGATAAAGGATATTTGGCAAATAAGAAGACCGCAGGCGCACAACAACAGAACATAGCAGTCTTCGCGAACTTCCTCGCGGCATCAGTCGAAGTGACAGTTAAAAAACTACCTGCTGTCATGAATGTGAGCACGTATCTGTCATATGTTGGTTACTCGCAACTGCATCTGACGCTGTGAAATATCGATCGTTAGGTACTCCCCATCAATTGGCGGGTGGATTACATTAGGAGAATTAGCCGAGTTAGAAGATGGGTTTGAGATGTTGCAAATAGTTGCGACAGTACTGTGCCTTAACTCCCCGGAGGGTAAAGCTGCAAACCATCAAGCCAGATCTCTTCGAGAAAGTCTTGGAATGATACAGAAGAATAAATCTGCATTTGAGTTTATCATTCGAATGTTTCTTCCATACCGCGGAGGAACAGTGTCCACCGAGACGGATACCGAGAGAAGCGTTGATGCGATCTTAATGCGATTCTTTGATATCGATTCGAAGCCATCCTTCTTCTGCCATTCGTAAGTGTCTCAACACCCCTATGCAACCGCTATAGCACTGAAGTTGATAGGAACTAACCTGTCAGTGTTCATCCTATCGTTGGGTTTGGGAGTACAACCCCTTGGGCAGACTTGCTCACGTCGGTGCCTTGGAACCAATCGATGGGGGCTCCAGTTGGGATATTTATTGGGGAAGCTAAACGTCCCGAAACCAAGGCCCCCACTCATGCAGTAGTCCAAGCGACACCTACATCATCTAACCTGTCGGTGCCGGACAAAAAATCTGCCACCCAGCCCAACTTTGCGCAGGCTCTCAACCAAACATTCCTCGCATCACTACCTGTACTGTCACTGATTTCGTTGGCTTCAACCAGTGGGAACGGATTTAGTCCCAGAATGTTATGTTCCCATCGTGGTCAGCGCATGCTGCCAAGGCCCCCAATACCTCATCCTCTTCGTGGGTGTATAATGCAGTCAAACTTGGAGAGTTTTTCCTATCCGAGATGGTCACCAGTAACCAATTGTCCCCTCAAGGATCAAAGTTCGTCGAGTTGTGATGGATATGGTCCTCAAACATAACGATGAACTATTCGAGGAACTATCGGCTGCCTCATTCCATGGGATCGTAGGAGAAGCCTTTAGAGTTTGGAGGGAAGACGTTAATGATGAGGAGTCATGGCTGAAAAATTTAGGTCTCCACCCCGAGTATGACGAAATTCTCAAACACAAGGACATTGTCGAAATACGAGAGGACTACCATGCGAGAAAAGCAGAAAAGGGGAAGAGAGAAGAAAGACAAGGGTGATATTGGTTCCTTGAAGGATGGGATGGCAGAGTTAGCGGTTGGAGAGCCATGGCGAACGTAAAAAAAGGAAGGATTAGCGAGTATGTTTGCAATACCTTAAACTAGTGCCACGATTGTCCGATGCTCACGCCCAGGAGTTCATGTACTAGTGACCAGAACGATGGATTGTCCATCGATACGACAGATGGTGAATCGTTCATCTGACTCTACCTGCGCATGACCTCAATGGAGACCAAGGGGAAGGAAATTCGGGGGAATGTACATCTACCTGGTCCTCCGAGGTACTCTGCATGTCATAATTTGGTGCCTACTCGCAGTTGTAGCTACTCAACTGGAGGACATATCTGAACCTTAAGCTGACACACATTCAGCCGCTTTTCCTGCGTAAGTCGTGGCTACCTCGGTCGTGTACCAAGGCCGGATAAAGTATCAAGTCGCGATCTTACTTCTTGTGCGCCTTAGTACTTCATGTGTGGCAGCTGAAGAGGGAACCACGATGCGGCATGACGTCATGGTCAGACAGTTTTTCACTGCGGCTTGGCGGAGGTTGTCAGCCTAGCTTCTGGGTGCATTGCGGATGTCCGTCGTCCGATGATGAAGCAGAGTCGAATAACGACAGAGTTACTTGAAGTTGTGTAGAGTTGCAAATAGGGGTGGCATGCGCATAATATTGGAACGACTAGTTGAACTGCCTTCGGCTGGTTGAGGACATTTGTTGTAAAAAATCTGGCATTCCAAATATGGCAACCCGGTTCAGCGGCCCCCAGATGACAGAACTTCGGCTGGGAAGCCTTGCACCATCAAGAGTCAGCAACAAGGTATTCGATACATAATCTAATAATTCGAAATGGTGCACTACATATAGCTGGGCTCAGCAACATGAAGGTCCAGAGCACTGTGGCGGCCTTGCAAACTGGGATAATATTAGACAATCCATACGGGCGACATGCGTTTAAATGACCAGGGCTTTCACAGGGCTTTGTCCTCCCTAGAAAACCGGAAAATAATCATACTATGACCATGGCTCGTCAGATGAATGTATAAGATAGACTCACCTCAAGGAGCAATATCCTCTCTGCGTCTATCATCGGTAACAGATCTCCTTGCAATGTGTCATCACTCGTCACCTCGCGGTATGGAAGTCCAGTGACGACCTTGTCAACAGCATCAGGGCTTGGGAATACAGTTGGTTCGAGGTGAATCTTCATACGGCCTGAAACCCTGTAATCCTTTGATATCCTTGGTGGCCTGATCGAACCGGATGAAGCGGGCTCCTCGTTGCTTGACTGTCTTTCCGCGTCTGCGCCATGCTCAATCCTATCATCGGAATCGGTGTTATCCCTCACGCCAATAGACCCAGCACGAGCTGAATAGGGATTGAAGTCTAGTATATGAAGGCGGGTAAAGCAGGGATTCTCTCGAGTCATTTCAGGCATCGGTACATGCTCGAGGGTGCTAAAAATGTATCGGTTCATGAAAATAGAGTAGAATGTCGTCCTATTCGTAGTCTCCAACAGGCGCGCAGAACGAGGTCCCCAATCATCCCATGGAACACGGATAGGGAGCACGCAGTCGGCGTAAGAGTTAGCATCTAGATCGTCATCCAGCATCTTTCCACTGGTATGAAAATTGCTCTCGAAACGTTCGGTCATGCGATAAATATCAGACACGGCGATAAACATCTTGTAAGACCCATCCCCTTCCAAGGATTTCAGAGTAAGTGAAAAGACAGCGACTCTGAAATCGTCCTGCCGGGGACGAACAAACGGTCCGTTGGTAGCGTATGTACCCCCCCATTTTGGCGGATTGATTGGGGTTGTGGAGGAATCTTGAACTGAACTTGATGAGAAGGAGGGCATGCTTGGAATAGGTTTGTTTGTAGGCATCGGGTCTCCCTTGGATAAAATCTCATATTCTGGAGCTTCAAAGACAGGACTGGGCCGGCAGTGCAGCCGCATGATGTGTGCATACGCCGCCCCGGGTGAGAAATTGGGTAATTGGAATGTTGCGACATGCTGAGATGGAAGGAAAAGTTTAACAGGGGGACCGTCGTAATGACAAGGTCTAAATGAATAGACCTCTAGTGAGACAGAGCCCCCCCCCATGTCGAAAAATTATGAAATGGCGCGGAGACAAGCAAAGAAACGACTCCATTACGGAACCCGAGAGTTCCTATACTCCCAAGGTTTAGGGCAATGCCTCATATGCAGAGCCAGTGAAAGACACTTACACATTGACATATCCCTGTCTTCCAATTCCAAATCCAAAAATACCGACCCACATCCAAAAGATCCCGTACCATGACGCCGACAAAGTCGCCAAAGATCTCGACAAGAATGTACGAAGGACCAGCTGCCGGGCAAGCATCGAGAGTCTCATATTGGGCCATCGGGTGAAAGCCATTATCAGACATTTGCCTTATTCTGACAAACATCTTATCAAAGTCGTCGCAAACGTAAATGGCCAAATTCTGTTCCGGATCGATACTGAAGTCCAGATACTCGAAGCCGAGGCGGTGGAGAATAGGCGTTTGGGACCAGTCTATCTCAACGTCATCGCCATCTCCACCTTCTAGGTACATCTGACGCTCAGAATCAATTGATTCAAGCAGTGTGGATGATAATCCGTGACCCTTTGAATTCGAAAGACGATCCGCGACTCTCGGAAGGGGGTGGAGCGATAAACAATCAGGGTCATTCAACATGCTGGATGTGTGGTACCCATACGCAAAGAATCCATGTTGCAGCTTGTATGATATTGTGTCCCTGGAAGTGAAACGGCGGGGCCGTGGATTGGCCAAAATGGTATACGTTTGAGGTCGCCATTTCAAATTAGCCCATCCAACTTCCCGCCTACGAAGACTCGTAAGTTTCTCTGCAATAGAGAGATGATCTGGATCTGGGGTTCCATCAGATCAACATTCAGCATTAGGCTCTGCATATACATCACCCGTGCAAGCGGCAGTGCTACCGGCGAGAAGGTAAGTTTCGCGCTCGATGTTATACTGGAGAACCAACGACCCCTCGATGACATAGATAAAGGCTTTAGTTGCCTACGAACGTCATTTATATTAGAACCATAAAAATGTATGACAAACAGGAATAAAACGTGAGGAGCGAGGGGGAACGAAAGGGCAATAGCGAACTGCTTCTGACTAAAACTCGCCTGTTTGCACCTCATGAGATCATTCAAAGAAAGATGCTTCAAAATGTTAACCAAGACCTCCACCGGGAAAGCCGTAATAATGAGTCGCGGCTTATCATGAATATTGAGTTGAGATGAGGCAAAATCCTCTGACATTCTTGCAAAGGAATTGAATTCATTACGTAAGGTTCCCCAAGAAAGCGCTGTCACCTAGTGTTACCCTGGCACTGACCAATATGATAACCATGCGTGGTGGCTAGGCCCATACCCTGCTTTGATCCATGCTCCTATGTCTATGTGTATTGCTGCTTACTACTCTCGTGCCAAATGGTGAATTGAGATATTCCCCCGGCGAGCTGAGCTCGCCCAAACTTGGCTCATCAGGTTTCCCTGGCACGGTGATAGGAAACATGTGCTGAGCGACTGGCCTGTTTAATCCTTTGATTCCCTGACTTGCACGAGTTGCACACATGGCCCGCGCCCCTCTCAGTTTCTCCATGCCAGATAGTACCCGGGATTCCCGGTCCAAGTCGCGAGCTTGGATTATTAGAATTCTGCGTTGCATCACCTGGAATATCACAGCTAACCTCACTGTGTCCGTGCCTCAACCCTTAAGGTGTGTACAGGCACCCATTTCGATTTTCATGAACTCAGTAGTGGTGGCTTGAATTGCGCCGGCACGCGCTGCAATCAGAGAGAACCAGGCAGTCTGTGGCACCTTCCTGTCATTGCGCTACTTCTCGGTACATTATTGGTCCGTTGTGTCGGATTGTAAGCGGTACTGTTTTGGCAATACTGAGGAAGGAGTCGCAAGTTGAAGCAGCATCTGCACCAATAAATAAAGAACTGAATCCGGAGAGTCTTGCGTCAGGAGTTGGCGAGGGTCCCTTTGCGAGAAACAAAGATATTCGATATACAATCCAACAATTTGGAAGGGGTACGTTGCATACAGTTGGGGGAATCGCAGATCTCAGCTACCCTAAAACTAGGGGAAGGCTTCGGCGACAATAGTCAACTAGGCTAAGGACAGGAATTGGCAAATCGATACTAGCATTTAAATGACCAAAACTTCCACGGTGTCTCGTGTGTTCTCAAAAACCAGAATGTAGTCGAACATACTATGACCAAGGTTCTTGAAGCAATCTATTAGACAGACTCACAATATCCTCTCTGCGTCTATCATGGGTGACACGTCTCCTTGGAAGGTCTCATTACTTGTCACCTGGCGGTATGGAAGACCACTGATGACTGGGCAAGCGAAGCCGAGGTCGAGCGATTCAGTCGATTCGATGTGAGTCTCCATACGACCCCAGATCCTGAAATCCTTTTTCGAATTCGAATCGGATGACGGGGGCTCCTCGATGCCTGACTGGCTTTCCACGTCCGCACTGTGCTCGACCTGAGCGTCCAAATAGAGAGCAGGTGGTCACATTACATAATAATAAGTGCTTAGGTAAGCTTTCAATCATATATCAGCTCACCCTCCAAGTGTTATGTTCCTTTCATGTCCAGGCCCTTGAATATTGCATTTGTCGTATGCCAATTTGAGGCTTCGCGAGGTGACGTCCCCAGCGCTACTGAGTAATATACAACACCGATCCAGCTACATATTGAATGCTAAATCCTTGAATTGCACATTCGTATCCACTGTCAATTCCCGCGTCTAACCTTCTTAAACTCCTCGCGAGCGTCCGCACGTTTCTCGACGGTATAGTTTATCATCTTGACAGTGATTTTCCCATTCTCGATCAAGAACGTGTCAATGCCATCAGTGACCCGGAGGCCGTGCTTGGAATCATGATAGGCCCAACGCTCCGTCACCCAGCTGCCTGTTTGTCGCACCACTGTATCAAGGATGGTATACTCGGTTGTAGGCAGTTCGCTGTTTAACAGCCTGGCAGACTCCTTGATGCCCTCGTGACCTTTAAGAATTCGTTCGAACGTCCCGACGAGGGACAGCGTCAGATCCTCCGAGTAGTTCCGCTCGATGTCCAAGGGGATGTCCCCAATATAGCGCAGAAGAATGTGCTCCCAGTACACATCCGATACACTCCGATTGTCGGTTGGCCCCAGATCTCCTTTCTGAACTCCCGTGATGACCCTCTCCAGCAAGGACGGATCAGGCTTGCTGGCGGTGTCTTTGACATTGTCCGACATCGACTTGAATTGCTTACGCAACCATTCCTCTCCCTTGCGTAGGCGGGGGTCGGTAACAATAAGGCCGGGACAGTGGTCGACGAGTTTTTGGGCAAGCGCTTCGTGGCCATTGTCAAGGGCTAGCTTGATAATGGTACGACTTTCCTCGTCGCGTTCTTCGATGTTAGCTCCCTTTTCCAGCAACAAACCGACAGCTTTGTCATGACCCGCTATGACCGCGGCTATCAGAGGAGTGACACGGCTATTCTTTCCATCGACCCGAGCGCCTTCGCTGATCAGTTTCTCCAGAGTGTGGACGTCCCCTATCCAGGCCGCCGCCACGAGCACATCGCTGAGGTTCTTTGACATTGTTGTCGAGCAGTGTACGCTGTCGCGGATTCGCAGGTCAGTGGAGTGGAGGGGAAATTGAAACAGTTGTACATTACAAGAGGAATTTGGGTATGGTTATCGATTGAGTACTATTGCTGTGTCAAAGGTCAGCGAGGTTGGGGGGCGCAATCAGGGAGGTCTCGCTTACCAGTTGTCTTACTGAAGGTGAGTTGGGTTGTTGGTGATGAAGTGAATGACTTTCACTTGGTGCGATGGGTTTATCATCCGCCGATTGAAGAACAGAGAACAGATACCTCCCCAACGAAATACAAACGAGTGACCAAGGGAGTATATAATTGAACCCTAGATGCAACACGACCTGAAAGGCAAAGGGATTCCAAGAATGAGGAACTTGGCATGAGGATAAATAACATATGTGTCTACGTATAATCGATCTGCACAGCTAGCTTCTGACTACATATTCTATCTATCGTGTATATATCTACATCGATCCAGCTGTCCCCCTATATGGGAATGCATAACAGCAGCCATCGTGTGGAGTATCATGTGGAGTACGTACATCCGCTCTTCGAATTCTAACGTAAGCACGATCTTTGGTTCATTGTTTGCGCCCATTTTGCTGCCCCATGGCACTCTGTTCTGCGCATGTGTCAGATGTCAAGGCGTGGCTTTCTGACATGCAGGCACGAATGTGCATCCCTAGCCAACAGGAAAAAAATAATTAAACATATACATACAATTAATTTTTGTGGGAACCCATTGTACAACTTGAAAACATGCATACTTGGGCATGTGCGGATGCCCATTTCCGCTTGACGTTCGCAGAAATAACGCACTGGGTAAGCCCCAATTTCGCTTAGCGAGCCCCAAATTGATTAGTGCTCAAAGGCCAGGGAAACGGATAAGACAATCGAGGGTCCAAGAAAGCCATCGACATCGGGCCCCCTCCATATTTACCTTAGCTTATATTTCCCCAGCCGGCTCATCGTCCCTGAGCGTGAACATATCGTGCTTCAAGTTCTCTCCTCATTCAGACGCATAGTTGCTGTAGTCAGAGTGCGTGGGGAACAAGTGGGGATGTGAATTTGACAGCTGGGCCGCGTGGATAAGGGTCCTTGCGGGGAGCTGCTGAAACCCGAATGAAGGGCCCCCATCGGCCCCCCCATAATTGACACCCTTGCATGAACGCAGACTCGTGATTTGTCTGCTCTTTATAGCAGTGCCAGGGACTTCGGGTTGAAGCATTGGAATGGATTATGTACAGCGGTTTTCGAAAACAACAATGGCGGATTCGATGTCAACATAAGTGACCTAGGCAGACCACAATCGGAAAATTTAAATGAGCTCGCCAACATTTTAGGCAGACGATTGACCTGCACCACTGACCCCGTAAATTCGGATCCGCCATTTTTTTGGTGACAATCGAAATGGGTTGATAAAATAATGGAGCATGCAACGGACCAAGGAAGCGCTGAGACGCGTTGAGCCTCGTAACGAAACGAAATTTTGGCATGATTTTGTACTGACACGTGGTCCAGCCACAACTTGAACTTTTAACCACCCATGAAAAAGCAACACCTTATGGTGTTCATAGATTTGGAACATAATGAAGATAAGATATTCGAGAAAAGTGCAGGAACAGCATGAAATAATGGACCGAGACGAGTATCCAAGATCATTATCATTGAGGTCCCTCCGAGAGCTCTGACGCTTTGGTCGACATTGCGCCTAACCAGGTTCCAATGCGGGTAGTGTCAACGGGTGGGTGAGCGAGGCTAGGGTCAGTCTCAGTCGTTGTAGAGACGAAGGTATTGTCCGAATCAGAATCACTGCTGCGACCATACATGCCCTCCCCGTCCAGTTCTTCAGCTTCCTCCTGAGCATAGGCCTCCGCTTCTTCGATATCGAAGTGGGAGGTATCATCCAGCGCCTCTGTGCGTTCATCCTCTGGAAGATAAAGAAGGCGCCACTTCTGTTCCATTTCACAGACATCAAGGGGTGGCCATGACATTGAGGTATCAAAGATATCACACAGTCGGAATGCATGCTTTGATATGGCTTTCAGCGCAAGAAACAACCGGACACGTTCAAGATAAGGAGAATTCGGGCCAGTCATCAGTTCTTCGGTTTGATCCTCTTCCGGCGGATACTCCCCAAAGCGGAAGGTGTCCACCTCTGAAGATGCAACGAGATACTTCCCCGAAGCTTCGTCCCAGAATGGAATGAATGCTAAAAGTCTAAGATGATGAGGCTGACAGATGAGGCTGAATACCATCAGAAACTCGGGCAATAAACGATCCTTTGATCCTTTCGACCAGAAGCCACTGCCATGAGATGTGATTCGTCGCCGGTAGAACGATGCCAACACCAAGCTCGCCAGACTACCGCGAACTACATGGAAGACGTTCTCAAGAGTTTCAGATGACACTGATTCGTCCCCGGGATCGAATGCGCCTGTAATTAAAGCAGGATTGGAAAAGGAAACAGGGAGATATTGGTCAAGCCGCTTTGATTCGGCCATCAGTGGCGTGATAAGGTGTCTGACAACGCAGAAACGAATGCGATCCGGTGACTGAGAAGGCTGGAATTCCGCCGGGAAACACAACCGAGGGTTCCTGTCCGAAAAACATTCAGCACGGAGCGTATCGAAAAGTATTCAGGAATGTGTGACCTCAATACCCAACTGCCCGGAGAGCCAGATAATGCATACATAAGCATGTCGCCAGTTGATGGGTCACCCCCATTGTGCATAAGCAATGAATGGAGCTGGCTCGATGCGTATCTCGTATCGCGATTCAAGTAACCAAACAGCTGGCGATCTCTCTCGTCCGCGGTCCAGTGAGGTTGGAGGAACACGCGAGCAGTAGATAGCAAAAAGTCGGGTCGCAAATCCGTAGGCGAGTCGTATCGCAAATCGACTTCTTCAGGTGTGAGCGACGACAGCATGTGCTGAATAGGCGCCAATGTGACGCCAATCATCAATTGGGATAAAAAAGGCTTGCCCTCCCTGAGGAGGGATATTATTGGCTGTTCAAGCTGAGCTTTAGAGAACTAAGATGGCTATTCTTAGAGAAACAAGGATAAATTAAGTCCCAGCACGTTCTTACCATCCAGTTAGAGGGAAGTTCCAGCTTCCCAGCGCTCCAGTGATTTCGAAGCTTTTTGAGATACCCTATAGCCCCGGAGAGGGAGTCGGCGCGAGGGCACGCGCCCTCCAGGGGATCAACGCCAATCAAGTCACTGGAAGGAATGAGTATGGGTTATGTTTGGAAGCGAGCAGGACCTGCGACTAACGAACTGAGTTGAAAATTGAACGATTCAGCAAAGAAACGAAGGGTTGGTTCATTTTCTGTAATCGGATGATCGCCGCACTGTGGAGATGAGTCCATGGTGGGTGGATGGCAGTTTTGCTTCGGAGCACGTTTCTGCCAATCGGCATATGCCGCGTCATCGTGAAGCAAAGGCATGGTCGAAGGGGACATTCGCAAAAGAGAGGTGTCGTGAAAGCATTTTGGATGTAACACCGGAGCCTACGTTAAAGTCAAGGAACATAGTGGTATGGGGGATCCACAACATCTGTGTGTGGAAAGCGGGACAGTCGGCGTCGGTGCTTGGGGAAGTTGTTGCGAGGTGGTGGCGTTCGAGTCTCTGCCATCTTTGAAATCAATCTCATATGGGACATCGAACCCTGAGAGAGGGTTGGGTTAAGGTTGGTTCCGAGTCAAAGGGTAAAGTTCGCATAAATACGTCATTATTAGGAGAGGGTTCCGAAAGACCACAAATAAAATTCTTGAGGATGTAGATACTAGACATGGATACGACCCCGGGCTCGAGAACGCCAGTATGAGTTGCCACAATGCATGTAAGCCGCAGGGTTACTGGCGCTGTTGCGGTATTCCCAGGGTGGTTTAGTTGGCGCCACTTGTTGGTGAGGTGAATAGGAACTACCACAGACGAACCTCACGAGGTGTTGGGTTTGTAGGCTAATGAACGGTGGGATGATGAATCAGAGGAGATTGGTTCACCTCGCATATGGAGTCTATTTGTATAAATCAGCAAACAGACTGTACAGTCCCGCCGCCAGCTCTACTTTAGTAGAGGCTGGAAGGCTGGAATCCTGCCTAGCCGACTGAGTTGGCTTGGCACATCAGCTGACACAATGACACTACATACATAGTTTTGACACTTGTGGCAGTGTGGACGGATCCCGCCATTTACTCGAGAGGAATGGAAAAATCCTCCCTACGTGTGGAATCAGCTACGATAAGTGCGGATACAGTGCAGCCTCAAATCGGGAAGGGCCTTGGGCTCAAGTCCATACTGCGGGAAAGGAATTTGGCTGATTGGCTGTATGTCCGGATCCACCCCAGTGCGAGGTGACAATTCTGACGCATCCACAGTGACCGCCCAGCTGTTGAATACGTCAAGTTTAACCGCCTCTTCTGGCATTCGTTCTCCGAGCCCTACATTCTGAGGGCTAGTATAGCATCCCGCATCCGCTCACCCGTGGCGTATGAAAGTTTGCCCCCGGAGCTTAACGTAGGCCCAGCTTGGAATTATCCAAATAGATGACTCAACTTTTTTCAGGCACTCAGACGGGGGTTCGAGCAGGAGGAACTCGTGGCCCTCCCGCGTGCCACCTCTTATAGAAGTCTCTTGAGTCTCAACTTAAGTGTTGCCTTTGCCACATCCTACCATAAAGTCGAAAAGTTCGAGACAATTTGCGGCGATGGCAGCGAAGGGCTAAACAACCCGGACGGCCCTGGATGGCCTCCTCTCAATGCAAGCATTCTAGGGACCACGTGGACTTTCGACTCGGACAACCATGTATTGATAAACCACATATTTCGTGGCTGGCATCGGCCTAAAGAGTTCACGAACCCTGGGTGCGCCGGGAATATCGTCCTAGTCCGGAGACTCCCACCCTGAATATGTTCTCACAGTGGAACTTTTGCAACTCTTGGATTCAGTCCTGTCGGCTCTGTCTCGCACTTTAGCTCTTTATCATGTATCGGTGGTACTCAGATCCCTGTGGGCGTCGCAGTTGACATTGCATCACGCGGCCCTGTAAATCGCCAACAGAAGCCGTATCGACAAGAAGATATCATCGCTCGAACGGCATTAGTAGCGGCAAACCTACCAGCGTTGACCCTGATGGCATTGGCAAGTTGTCGCATTGATGCTGATGGAAATTTTGTGCATCAACCGCTTCCGGAAGCCTTTGTCTTTGGCGTAGCTATCTTGACCGAAGAAGTAATGGTCGAACTGTTTACTCCGTATTTCGACGAGGAGTCAAAGATCTGGAAGATATACTGTTCTTCCTTCAGTTCAATTGCCTTTGGTGACCTTACGTTGGCTCGCATGCGACCGCATTTCCTTTTTGTAGAATTCCTCAACTTGATATCTGGGATCCATATCCATCACCAAAATGTAGCGCGCACGCTCACCGAGCATAAGTGGGAGGACCATGTTTTGGCGGTGTTATCCAAGCCTGAGCCATCTTCCGTCAACTAGCACTAGTTTTCCACATGATGCGATGTATCAAAAACGATGACTTAACAACTGATCGTCACATGCCGGACTCTTGTTGTATTGCGCCTGTGTGCCTCCACTTCTCTATTGTTGTGCAGATGGCGAACCATAGTGTGTCTGCTCCTTTGATGGGATACCTGGGCACTCGGCGATGGGCTGGCGGACGGCTCTACCTTCATCCCCCCAGCAGCCTATCCCCTCTCAGCTACCACAGACCGTATCTTCGCATCTTCGCACCTTGCATCGGTCATTATGTCAAAAGTCATGCCGGACCTCATTCAAAACCTCCACAGAATTATCATTATCCTACCGCCCGAGATCAAAACCGGACGCCCCCCCCCCCCAGGGTCCTAAACCAACAAGCTGTTATGAAACGAACTTGAATTTATCGATCGGTCGATACCTTTATCGAAAAGCCGACATTCACTGGTTTCAAGACAGCCAGGCATGTACCTGCCACTATGTTATGTGTCGACCCATGATCGGGCAGTAATGCGAGCATCGGGGACGTCACGAAGTCCACAAGTCTTCCCAAACTGGACAGCATGAGGGGTATTCCGTGGATGAGGACGAGTGCGCACAGCGAAAGCAGATGCGATTCTTCGCAAGGCTTTTCGCGTAACCCGATAAAGCGATGGTCGAGGAGTTACCTGCTCCCCTGAATGTGAGCATCTATCTGTCATATCTGCCATATTGTTGGCTATTCGCGGCCGCGTCTCATGCTGCGAAATGTCGATCACTAGGTACTCCCCCGCAATTGGTGACAAATTACATTTGGGGGAAATCGTAGGCCTCAAAGACGGGCTTGAAATGCTGCAGCTATCTACGTCCTTTCGACAACCCTAACGTGCGCGAAATAGCGCTATCAGTATATACACAATCGCCGATGAAAGACAACGCCCAGGAGGACGTGGTGGCGTACGTGGCCGGGTCCTTGATGAGGGTCAGGAAGCAATTGATGGTCCACATATGGTGATTGATGCAACGACGATGGAGAACGTCGGTATCCGTGCTGATGACCTCGAGCCTTCGAGTGCACGCCTGGCTACGGCTCATTTTGTTGGTCAAGTGACGACGATCACTGATGGGAATCTGCGAATTTCAATGTGGGGACGTACAGCGCTAAGGTGACTGGCTTCCACTGTATCTCCAACTTATCGTTAATCTTGACAACCCTTCCAGGATAAAGTGCTGCTTCGATTCGAAGTGCGTCTTCACTTTGACGATTCTAACCGCCGTTTCGACAAATTTCGCCTACCGCGCCCGGGTTCTAACGTGGAGGTCCAAGCAAAGTGGATGACGGACTCCGGCAAACGCACGCACTGGATGATTGAAAACATTTCGTACTTAGGTGCTCTACCTGCCACGATGGGTGATGCAGATGGCTCTACTCCTTCCACATCTACTTCGAAATGAAAACGATTGTTTGGTAGCACTGCGACGCCCGGCACTGAAACTGACAATAAGAAAAAATCGGTTGGCGCGTCCTCGCGCAAGAGTGTCGGTGAAAGGAAGGCGTCTATGCGGGGTATAAGGAACGATAGTGCAGTGGAACTTAGGAATCTGGATGAGGTGCCTACGCCGGATGCGTCATGCGCGGGTCCATCGTGTGCTGGACCAAGTGACCGCGTGGTGAATGATGTCGATGAGACTGCTGAATAATGTACATAATTGTCGATGAGATTGCTAATTGATGTACATAATTGGATATCGAGCCGAAGGCTGTCCACTTGTTCAACAAAAATCCGCATAGTGAACCCATCAAGTTAGTCCCAGACTATTGCCGACCCTCATTGTTCACCGTCACCGTTGCACAAGGTACGCAAATCCATGACCAAACTACAAACCAGTGAAACTACAGTAAGCAAATCAAAGAAGGTAGAATGGCCCTCTCGCCCCCGCCTATGCCAGACACCAGCGACGACGTCACACTCAACGATGCTGCACAGAATGAGGCCTCCAATTTACCCCACCCCCCGACGGAAATCATCACGATCCCAGGCCCCATCAGCAGGCCGAACGATATGCAAATGAACTACAATGCATTCCGTCTCCCTCCAAACTTCCACTACAGAGTACAGGGGATGTTCAGTGTACACCTTCGTCTCAACGTATCGAAGATAGCCCAGCAAGCATGGGACAATGCGAACGGTCATGCCGTAATCATAGTCCCCTTGTATATGACCTTCTCCCTATCCAGAATGCAAAAAGCCAAAGTAGATACGTTAATCTTCCTCAAGAGAGCATTCCCAGAATCGGCAGCAACCCTAAACGTCGTCCTGCCAGCCAAGGCAGCAAACCAAAACCCAAAGCTTGACGAACCATTGCCATGGGGAATAATGGTGGCCGGCTTACAATACCAAGATGCGGCAACCCTTTTGCACCACCACTTCTGGCTCTCCTACAAGTTCAGCTTCGTAGCATACCCAGCAACCCCTTTCACCTCGGACTGGATTGGGAATTGGGCCTTTGCAGCTGACGAAAGCGATGAGGCTATTGTCTTGGAATGCCTGCGCCAAAACTTGGCCACCCCCCAAACCACGATAGGAAAATACCTAATGAATGCCATCCCCGACGAACAAGCCCGGCAAGATATCGTAAACTCGGCACGAGTTCGCCCAATCAGGCCAATACCAAATGATAATGATACCATCCACTGGGCCTTCCTCGTGGACAGTCCCCACCCTGAAGACGTCGACGAACACCGACTTTGGGTAAATGCCGCTTATGCAACGGAATGGTTTCACCCCGCCATCTCAGCGGGTGAACTACGCATCCCCCGCACCGCTTGCAGATGCTGCAAAGGGCGCGACCACTTCACTGTGCAATGCCCCTTAACCAAAATCCCCTACTGGCGCTCTCCATTTCCCTCGAAAGTTCTAGATGAGACAGACTTCAGCCTAACCAACGCAAACTCTATCGCTGAATATGAACGCAGAGCAATGTCGGCCATCATGGCCCCCCACTCCCGCATGCAAAACACGGCGGAGAGAAACCAACTCCGCAAACTGCGGCGGGGCATCAGCACCAGCAACAGAAGGCGAAACACCAGAGCCACCCAACGAGGCAGAGGCAACCGAAGAGCAGTCAAGTCCAGAGGCCATCGTAACATGTAAAATGCTTAGAATCGATGCTCAATGACTGAATAGTGCACCCATGCACAAACCGGCTATTCACAATTAACCAAGAAGCCAAAGAGGGAAATCGCACCTACGAGGTAGCTGCCTCCCACTTGCGGAGGATAGTCTTCAAAGTTGAAGTCACTTAGACTTACCACAATGCAAGCCACGCATAGTGAGACCGATCCAGCAGGTTTTATCCTCGCCTATTCATCGAATCGGACAACGTGGTCTAGATCATGAGCTCCTGGGAAGGCCATATTAGTACTAAGTGGCCAACCAACCTGGAACTCATGGGGCTCCCTAGTGGAAGAGGCCCAATTAGGCCCTATCGGTGAAAATGCGAAGACAGGCGGCAAATGTAGCGAGATTTGACATGTTAGTACGTGTGGACTACGGCCGGGGGGAGGGTGAAGATACTAGTTAGGCAAATTCTAATCGCCCGCCCGGCGTCCGTCCCTCTCACAAGCCTGCATCCATACGAGCACCTCGCGAACTGGGACATCAGTGCGAGAATGTACATCACATTATTTACGACTCTTTCAACCCTCAGACATGAAGAAGTTCTAGACGAGGGGGACAAACCCCACCTTTAAGACCAACATGTTCGGAAGCATGTTGGATGTGCATAACTATACTAACCACCACTGGCCTTTCAGGATACCCCTCACAGGGCTCCACCCAACCAACGTCTCCTCCATGTTCCATAATCCAGCATGTACCCACGCATCACACCACCATCTTGATGAGTAAAGTAACCACACCCAGACCCACACTCGGGTAATAAGACCTTTGAATCTGGGTGCGAGGTTCGCCGCAATGGGAACGATGACGGCGCGTTCGAGGAAAAGGCCGAATGGTTGAGAAAGAAAGAATTTAAGGGTAGAAGGGTCAAGGAAGATGTGCTTTGTTTCCGAAAGGATTAAATGTGCATCAGCAGTTGACGTCGCTGCACTTCCATTCAGACGAATGTTTGAAGAATGAACAGTGTGCTGGATTAAACCGAGATGAAAAGCCCCCGAAAGTGCAAAGATGACTGTCGCTCGGAGAACCCGACGAACATCTTTGGACAGAGCAGACGAAGGAATGGTGTATAAGATTCCTGTCGACAAACGGTCGAAAACGCGTCGGAAGATCTCGTGCCACCTGTTTGACCAGAAATCTTGGAGGGAACTGGCAGAAAGCGGACGATCGAACATGGATGGCCACGCATCGAGGGGACACCCAACCAAGGTGAAGACGCTGGAATAGATGAGGCAAGGGGCAGTGATGGAAAAAACCGTACAGAGGCAGAGAGAAAAGGCACAAAGAAGCTGTTCAGGGAAGGGAAGTGAAGTAATAGGTGTAGGGTTTGAAGGTGACCAGGTGTATCGATGGTTGAGAGTGTCCAGGATGTCGATAATGATGTATTGGGCAGCAAGCCATTTAAGATTGGACAAAAGAAAGGATAATCTGGAGGAATATGAGGGTGGAGGAACCCGTTTCATCCAGGGGGATGCCCAGTTCCAGACGGTACCCTGAAACCAACTCCTGCCTCTTATGGATGACACGAGGTCGAAAGCGTACACCGCTCTTCCAAGTACCGTCTCTGGAAGGGGGAGAAGTTTACCATGCTTGATCCATCGAGGAGGTTCGGTATCTAGTAAAGATACGAAACAAATGTCTATCGTTCGCATTATGCCAAATGCCCCCATCAGGTTTAATCCCATGTCCACCTAGTGAGGAATTAATATGTTGAAATTACCTGCAGCCTAAACCCCCTAACACCTAGCAGCCTCACCTTGCGATTTGGGGAGCCCAACCAACAAAATCCCAGGATCCAATTGCAATAAAACGCGGGAATAGAAAGTAAAACACGAAGTATGACAGCAAGCCGACTTTGGTATGTCAAGGTGAAGGCAGCCAGGAGAAGCGCTAAAGTAGTCATATTTGTCCACAGAAAAGACTCTGAGGGCATCACCAGCGTCGGAACGAACGCAGTGACCGAGCGCTGCCATTTTTCACCCATCTTGGAAAAGATTCAAGTTCGGGTTGTTGCCCAACAGAGAAAGCTTCAAATCGCGGCGCTTCCTTTGGGAGTGTGTATGTATAAGCTTTGAAATTGGGGACCTGATAGAAGACAACGTCTTCAGATTTTATAGGCAGTGCACGAGGCGGGACCGACTGCCCGGACTTTGATCCGCTCCAGGGAACAGCCTCAGCTGTATCTATGAGCGTCTAAAATGCAAACACGCGTTTCCAAACATCAATTTCATTGACAATAGCGTGTGGTCACATTGCCTCGGCACCGACGTGGTATTGATGTTTGTTTACTCGTGCCAAAATTCAACGGAAGAAGCGACTGGCGAGACTTGCAGTGAATGACCTCCGAGGGGAAGGGGATCAGAAGGTCGCTATCTGATAACAGCAGTACCCTTGTGCAACGCGGAATAATACTGCAACTCAGGGAGACGTCCTTCGCCACTGCGCACAAGTTATGAACTATCAGCACGCGCAAACGCCAGTCCCAACATCTGTTCCGTTCCCTTTCTCCTCAAACACGTTCAGCGCTGATGTATCCATTGAGACTGCTCTAAAGATTGCCGAGCTTCAGGCGAAGCTTGACAAGAGGCTCGGTCCAGAATACATCAGTCAACGGCCTGGCCCAGGAGGAGGCCCGAAGCTCACTTACGTGGAGGGGTGGAAAGTTATTAATCTCGCTAATGAAGTCTTTGGATTCAATGGATGGGCCTCGAATATTGTGAACATCACGGTCGATTATGTGAGTTTTCATATCTTTCACAGCAGTCTCGGTTGTTGAGATAATTGCATTTCAGCTGGACACAAACGAAGAAACTCAGCGCGTGAATGTTGGGGTATCCGCCATTGTAAGAGTGACGCTCAGAGATGGAGTATTTCGTGAGGATGTCGGTTACGGTGCTGTTGAGAACGTCAAGGGGAAGGGTATGGCGTTGGACAAGGTACTTTTTTCCCTGTAGCTACGGACGCTATGAACTCCTTGGCCTTGACGCACTCGTTCTCAGTGCAAGAAAGAGGCGGTGACTGATGCCATTAAGCGCACATTTCGAACGTTCGGCAACGTGCTAGGTAATTGCTTGTACGACAAAACATACTGCAAAGAAGTGTTGAAAATGCCGATCCCAGTGGTGCGTTGGTTCAGGTTGTTTAAACTACATTTTATCGACACTTCCATAGCCCAAATTCGACAGAAATCAGCTCCATAGACACGCGGATCTCATTGACAAGACTAAAGTATCATCCCCAAATTCTAATGCTACGGCTCAGGCCACCACAACTTCTAAATCGACCTCAGAGACCTTGACAACGGCTACCTCCATCGCTGCTGCCCATAAAGTCCTCGACGCCCTTCCAAAGACCCCTCAAAATCCACTCCCCAACGATCAGTCTAACAAACCCCACCCCATCTCAGCCATTCCGGAGCGCCTTAAACCCCAGTCACCCCTAGAATCACCACCAACAAAAGCTGTGCCCTATGGACTGCAGACTCCAGTTCAAACACCTCAACACCCACAGCGCAGACTTCCAATTGCTCGAGCGTCCATGCCTTCTCCCCTTTCCCGCGTTCCGCTAAGCAGCAAGACAGGAGGTGTAGCTGACTCCGCTGGCCCCGAAGACTTTTCGATCACAGTCGGAGAGAGGACTACGGTCAATGACTCGGTCAGCACGAGTTTCCACGGCAGTCAAAGTTTTAGCTCAGAGGACGACGCACTTTACGCAGAGATCAACTTGGAGTGTTACGAAGAAGGAAGCGGATCGTGAGTTGTTTAGATCCTTTGGATGTGCATCAGAACCAACCATCATTACAAAGGACGCCGTCCGACGATCACGCTAGCCCTTCACCTGGAGCCAAAGTGTCCAACGCTGATTCGTCTTCGAAGGCATTGCCGAGCAACTTAAAGCCCCTTCCCCGAACTACCAACCAACCAACGGAATCCCCCCGTCAAGCAAGCGTAGGAGGATTCCATCCAACGTCACGAACTTCCTCAGAAAGCGCGGCCAGTCGGGCTGTAAGTTTTTCAAAAATTTCATTGAGATGTGATGTTTGAAGGCTTTTATTTCAGGCGAGGCGTATTAGTATGCTGAATGAAGCCGAGAAGTTGTCTGAGAACAAAGCAAATCAAGGAAAGAAGAGGTCAGCAGAGGAAATGCATCAGGGATCACGGTGAGTAAGGGCGAAAAAATGACGAAACAGCGGGAATTGATCGATTTGGTTTGCCTTATTCTTATTGATAAGACCTGAGTTAGTGCAGAATGCTCCGCACCGACCAACTGTAGGCGGATCCGCACGTCCCACTAGTACGACTGGTGGAAGACCTTCAGGTGGAATGGGTGACGAAGTTGTTTCTAAACGTCTCAAGTCGTAGGACATCTCTGCTCTGCAGTCTGACCCCTCACCGGCACGTTTTCTTCCGTTTCTCCCGCATCGAGAATTCGATTTGGCACCACAATGTACTTATTGAACTCCACGACATTGAAAATTCACCGACCTCACAGTCTGGCAGGCATGTCGGCAGGTGCAAAGTTCATCATAGTTCCACGATGTGTGTTTGGTAAGACATTTACGCCAGTAGGAACGTGGATGGATTGCAAGTGAAGGGAGTAGAGGAATTGTGAAGCTATCTGGGATGGCCAACAATTCCAATTTTAAAATCTATAACAATGCCACTGCCAAGGGAAGTTTCTATTCTTCCAGCGAGGAAGTGTCCTTAATTTCCAGGGGAGCTAGCCTCAGATCACGACGCTGGTGACTGTTGCGCGCAGCAGGAAGCGGAGGTCGGCTTCTTTCGTAGGCGAACAGATGCGCTTATGGGGAGTGTCAAAGGGAAGATGCTTGGCGCCGTGTTCACCTGAGATGACATGGAAGGGAGGTCAGAGTCAGCGGTGGAACGGTATGATGCCGAATGAGAGTAGGCCCGAGAATCAATCGGCTTAAGGCGAGCGGTGGAGCTTGTCGTTGTCGAGCCCCCATCTGATCTCTGAACAGGCGCCGGCAGTCCCTGCGGAAGGGTAGGAAGTGCAATTGGGGCGTTGGGAGTGATGTCTGGTCCCGAGAACCTCTGTTCTGGGAGGGATGCTTGCGAACGGCGCATATCGGGTGTCGTCCACAATATGTCTATCAAGTCGTCGAGAAAAAACCTTAATGAGATAGATACCTTGTTGAAAAAACATACTCGAGGAACACGCACCGCTTGGCAAAAGAGCAGGTCCGGCTGGTTCGAGAGGAATTTCAGCTGGCTGCTATTTATACCCAGGGTTTCTATGAAAAAGGTATCAATCCCACGCACGGCTGCAACGGTTGGTGCAACCGGATGCAGCAAGACAGGGCTAAGTTTCCGTTATGTGAGTATCGCCACAGCACGCCCCGGTTTGAAGCGATCCTTGCGGGCCCCTGGAAGAGGAGGGGAATGACGAGGGCAGCAAATCCTTGGTACGGAGTGGCGTGCACAAAAAAGCAGAGCAAGATAAGATCGTCGAAAGGACAATATTCCGCCACTCAAAGTGGCGAAATCCCTTAGGCCATCTCCGACATTGTCGACACAATACCCGATCATTCTGGAGTGAAGGCCCCCCCAGTGGGTTTCGCTTGGACGAGACCTATGAGCATGCGAGCACATTCAAATCGAACTACTTTATTCCCTGCCCTGATCAGGTTAAGAACAAAAGGGGAAAGCAATCGCTTCTACTTTTAGAACGACAACGAGCTTTTATTTTCCCAAGCATAGTACGTAAACTCTTTTGTGCCGATGCGCGGGGACATCTAGGGCTTCGGTGCGATGATCCCCACGGTGATGAAGATGCTACTGTTGCTTCGCTTCCGAACGTCAACTGGCAGCTAACGCTTTGGGGAACCAAAAATGTCGCAGGTTCACTTTTATGCAACTTCCAATGCAATAAACAGGCGAACCCCAAGGCAGCGAATAGCCTCTATTGGAGTGCGCTTGTCACAAACTCTTCGGTTCCACTTGAAGGATAAAGTATTGATCTCAAAGAACGAGATATGGCATTTCCGGAAGACCTCACTCATCCCACGGCAGGACGAACGCGATGAGCGATGCTGAGCGTCACCGGAAAATTGGGTATGCGACGACAACATGCGCCTTGTGACACCAGAAGCGTTGTCTATTGCCCTTCGACGCAAATCTCATATCCAGCAGTAGTGCTCTTCCGGAGAACAATTCTCCGTACGGAAGATGGAGGGATCAGGAAATATTGCCCTGGTAATAAGTGCCTAATATTCACGCAGGCCCAGCTGGGAATTGTCCTTTACGCAAGTGTAAGGAATAAGTTGCGCGGACAGCCGTAACGACGGTACCGACATCGATTACATAAGCAACACATACTATCGCGGCAGATGCATAGTGTTTTATTGCATGGACTCATAGCAAAAATGTGGGCGCACAAAGCAACATGCACCATACATCCAAAGGAAGAAAAGCAGCGGTCTGCTTCCATTCTTTTCGACCACCACGTATTTGTGAACTGCCATCGCATTGTAACCAATGAGTAGGTGAAGTGTCGGATGTGAATGCTTATGAAGGAGATTAAATGGTCGAGCAATTATGGGGCTCAGTGGGTTTGGGTTGGAAAGGCAACAATCGATGATGGTGCAGGGTCAAATTAGCGTGGACGAAGTTGAAACGGAAGAAAATCGCAGACAGATGATGTCCATTCCCTTTACTTCTTCTTTACTGGTTCTCCTGCTTTGAGCTTCTTCACTCCTCGGAACTGCGATGGGAAAGGGGCTCGGCAATGCCATTCAATGAAGATAGGAGAATATGATGAACTTTACCTTCTTCATACGATTCTTGCGCTCGCGACGCAACTTTCGTGAAGGCTTCTCCAGCTTCTCCACCAAACCAGACTGTACACCGAGAAAGAACGTATGAGAATTGGAACCTTGCAGTGGGATAAGCGGCGAGAGGGGTTAACGTACCCTTACAAGCCGAAACCTGGGTTCAAACTTCCGCTGAGACTCTTCATCGTCGTAGATAAGGCCGAATCCAGTGGTTAGGCCACCACCAAATTTCGTGCGGAATCCGAAGGTCACTACACGCTCCTTGGCAGTCTTATAGATAGTCGCAAGTTTTTCGTTCACCTCGGATCTTGCGATACATGCTCGAGAGGGATGTAGGATGTCTACCACGAATTGACGGCGTTGAAGGAGTCGATTCGTCTGAAACTTGCGGGTACGGACGGTCACGGCCCCTTCGGACTTCATATGAGGAGTAGCAAAACGGATTGCAATGTTGCCAATGCAAAGATAATGTTAGTATGACTTGATTACATCCAAACTCTGAATCGCGCATCCAGCCCAAATTTGACGATCCCAACGCCTAACTTGTACAGAATCACGCAGACGGACTCTCACCATGCTTGGGAAAGAAGATCAGTGACGTAAAACGGCTTAAAGGCGTCGAGATTGGACGGAACGGTGCCCAAGGAGACGGATGCAAAATTATGGTCACGGGGTCTACGACAAATCTTCGATGTTGAGTCGCAAATACAAATCTGAATTAATTTGGACGTTGGGGAGCGACGCAACAGGTCTATTCTAATAGAGGCTGGTGACCTGCCTACACAACACACTGCGCTAGTTCTCCTGCAACCTTCCTACGCAATATGCGACTCGTGCTTCCTGCGATTCTTCGTAGTTTCCTTCTATTCCGCCTTTTGCCGAATCGTGGGAGTGGCGCAGCCTTCGTCGCTTTCACGAGCAGCCTGAAGTCTGTAGGCAGATATCTGTCCTAGCTGGTCCCACCCATTCTGATTACTTTTCGACCCCCTCTGGGCCAATTCTCGTTGTCCTATTGGTGCGTTTCCGAGCCGAATTTCGCCGTTCTCAGTCACAGGGCCATTGTGAAACGTCGACATTCTAAGAAGCTTCAGCCCTCCGGCAAGACTGACTTGTCACAGGGACCAATGGCGCCCATTGCTGGAGCGGGGATGGAAAAAGGCACAGGAAGGCGTTGGCCCGGCCGCTTCCCCTTGGTCGTTAGCGTTGGCGTAATGAGTTCTGTTGGACTGCTGACATGGTTTTGCCAACAACGTATGGCGCCTCACAATGGCCGCCTGAGAAGGATACAGATGAGAAGTACGGACAAGAAATCAATTTGATTATGATCTTCCGGGGTAGAACTGTAGGGAAAGTTTGGGATGGAGAACTCATAATGTTTTGGCCGCTCTTGAATGTTGCTCACTCTTTGTACCGATACTAGCTACGAAAAATATAGTTTGTCCATGCCATTCGGGCGGGAGGTCCAAAGTCAACAGATTACCCACATCAGGGGGAGATAGGCCGTTTGGATTATAAAGGCCTCTACCGCCATCAGTGCAAATCATCTGGAGTTTCTCGTCTCCATGGCTGGACAATCAAAAACAGTTATTTAAGTTTTTCGGGGAGGCTATCATCCCAACTCCCAGAAAGCCGCATGAAATAGGGACCGAGTCCGGCCAAAGTGTAGATACGGGATACTTCATTTATACGTATGTGGGCTTGGACAGTAGTATAAGACTGACGCATGACGTCACGTATTCAAATCATCGGTTGCATAAATGTGGCAAGCGTAAAAATGGAGTGTGTGTAGCAAATACTCAAATTGCCTTCTCTGGACCAGCATCTGAGGTTTCCAAAGCCTGGCTTCAATATCCCTCCTCAGAAATAAATGTTACAATGATTGGCATCAGATCAACGACACACGCCTATCGAGCACATGTTCTAATCATCCATCGCTGCTGATCACCGGCACGACTTGCCTGAGGATTTCGCAACTCGATCTGTCGATATCCATCACCCGCGTGCTTCTCAAACTTCACTGGGTGATCAACGAGGTTCGGCTACTTAGAGCGCGAGGCACTTTCGAGCTTGTTTCATCCACTGCTACTAGCTAGTGCACAACGGGAGGCTGAGGTTCGACGAAAGACATATCCATGTACGCATTGGCCAATTCGGCGAGCCAAACAGTGACGCTAGGTACAGTATATGAACACATTGATTACTCGTATACATATGCACGAGACTCATGCCGTTCATGTCTAATTCCTTTTTACAACGCCTCCTTAAGTCGCTTCTCAGCTTCCTGGAAATTGATGACATGCCAGATAGCATTCAGATACTGTCGGAGGGAAGTTTGAGGCTAAACTGTGTCACCAAAAATGCGGATGCTTACATCGACTTTGACGTTTTGGTACTGTAGGAGAGGCACAACGCGTCACTCAGTACGTGCGATAACGTTTCTGGATCCTTCAGACTCACCTGAAGATAGAACGCATGTTCCCATATGTCGACACCGATAATCGGTATGTGGCCTGTCGATGTTGGTTTACATGTGGGCAAACCCGCGAGATATGAAGCGAGACATACTGAGCAAAGGGTCCTGATTAGGTGTAGTGACGATCTCCAGCTTTTTAAGACTCTTGTTCAACCCCTGGAGCCAGAGTTGAATTCTACTTCTGCACGTCAATAGTGGCGCGAAGCGAAATACCCACAAGCCATCCCCATCCACTTCCTTGAATAGCGGCGGTCTCGGTATTGAACCTCCTCTTTAACTCCTCTAGGGAGCCGAAGTCGCGCTCAATAGCCGTCTTGAGTCCTCCAGCCCCGAGTTCACCCCCACCAGTAGATACCGGCGCCAGATTGGTCCAGAACAAGGAATGATTTATATGGCCTTGAATGATAGCAGCATGCATCGAAGGCGTAATTAAGCGGGGCCGTATCCGAGAGTTTCTCAATTTGGCTCACCACCACCGTTGAACCGGAGGGAAGGCTGAAGAGCGATTCTCTCTTTAGCACTCTGTGACTTCGCGTACGATTCTTCAGCAGCATTTAGACCGTTCACATAAGCCTGATGATGCTTCTTATGATGAAGGTTCATAATCTCCTTAGAGATGAAGGGCTCAAGAGCCTATCCAGATAAACGGTTCAGTTCTTTCCTCCCAGCTTGACTGCAACCGAGCTGAGGGACCATACATCATAGAAATAAGGCAGGTCCGGCAATGTGTGGAGGCCACCGACGGCCGTCAGGGGTCTGAAAGATCGTGCCAGAGTCGGTCGGAAAATGTTCTGGGCGGCTCTGAGCAGCATGTCGTTTTGAAGGTTGGGGTTACAGTAAGTTGCGTCAGTTCTAATTGAAGGCTTATTCCCAGCACGTGCTCAATGTGTGGAGCCAAAGTTTGTTCGGAGTCCGCAAACGACAAATAAAAAATTACGGAAAAATGCAATGCTAGTGTTTACAGTGTGCTGGTGCCCTATGCATGTGGATTAAAAACTAGAATAATGATGAAGATGAAAGAAAGGTGACTGCAAGAAAGGGAGAAATTACTACGGTATGCTCATTATTGACACATCTGCCTCCATAGATTGGTCATCCGCTGGAGTGGGTGCAAAAGCATCCAGAATAATTTTTCCACCTCGTTGAGCTGTCCGTATAGCACCCGATATTTTTGGATCAATGTCCAGCGCCAGAGCCATGTGCTGTGACGATTCCGTGACTCTCCCCAATCTTCGATAGATTTGGGCGAGCATAAAGGGGATATTCACCTCATCAGGTATTATATCCTTGAGACGATTAAGGATCATGAGAGCTTCCTAAACCACAGAAATCAACTGGTGAGGAAGGTCGAAGGCAAGATGCAAGAATGAACTCACATCAAATTGTTCTAGTACGACCAGCATACGAGCTCGACGGAACATGACAAGCGGATTTGTGGGCGAGACGGAGGCAGCTCTTGTATACATCTCAAGAGCTTGTGGCCACTCCTTCTGGGCTTCGTGTATCTGCGAATAAACGTCAAAGTGAGCATGCAATCCTTGTGTCTCAGAATAACAACGATCGCACCATTCCATCACAACTCCACAGGAGCGCATTCGATGGGTTAATTTGGAGCGCTCTCCGAAAGTGCCACTGAGCCATGTTGTATTTGTTTGCTTTGAAATAGGCCATTCCCAGCCCGTACCTGGTCATTGAATAAGCACCGGTTTTAGCTGCAGCACGAAGAAAACGACTCACCAAGCGGGATAATGTCTAGCGTCAATGGAAATGGCGGTGCGAAAGAACTCTATAGCCTTGCTGTAATCTTCGATCGTGATGCACTCCATCCCACTCAAGTTATACGCGTAGACACATCGAGGGTCCAATTGGGTCGCACGTCGAAAGCAAGTGAGAGCTTGTTGATGTTCCTTTTCCAAAGAGAAGCAGTTGCCTGCCGCGATCCATGACACAGGCGAGCTGTTGTCCATAGCGAGAAATTCTTGGGAGAGGAAGGAAAGAAGTGTTTGTCTTTGGAGATGCCACAGGACTGTCGAGTAGAGTTCCATGTCTTGCAGCCTGTGAGGGTCCATTTCACGTGCTCGTTGAAAACATCGTTCGGCCTGAGGATAATACACCTGTGAGCCAGCCCTCCTTTGCCGCACGGAATACAGTTACCTTCGCATAATCCATCCGTTCGAAATATGACCGCCCCAAAAGTATCATGACGGTAGCAGACCGCTGCTGCTCAGTCGGAAGTGCTTCTAAGTCTTCTACAGCAACCTGACACTGAAAACGGGCTAAGTTCTGTATAGCTTTGGCGAAAAGTCGGACAAGCTCCATGATGTAGGCATCTGCTTCTTCAACAGCTATTCGTTCGGCTATCTGCGAATGATGAGCATTGTTTCTTAAAGCCTCGACTGGCTCCGTTGGTGTTTGAGGCACGTGCGATACATCAAGAGACACCATCTCATCATCCGTCTCGATCCCCGTTGGTAAAACGGACAACGGCGCAATGCCGTTCCGTTTTCGATCGCCACGCTGTCGTGACCATCGGCATTCAGTATCAGCAAGGGTCCCTCCATTCAACAACATAC
The DNA here is from genome assembly GCF_015039405.1 of Cantharellus anzutake. Lineage (NCBI taxonomy): Eukaryota > Fungi > Basidiomycota > Agaricomycetes > Cantharellales > Hydnaceae > Cantharellus > Cantharellus anzutake. The sequence goes on from NW_024067036.1 coordinate 145,409, forward strand.
TTTAGGAGCTGTGGGTAATTTAGAAACTGCTGCAGCGCGCGTGCTACGTCGAGTGGGCTCTTTCGGCTCCTGAGTAACTCGCTGAAATCCCTGTAGTAAGACCAAAAAGTAAGACCCTGGGGGACAGATGACAATGGTGACCTACACGTTTGGGCGCCCCGGGCTGGGTTCGTGTTGGTGCTTTGCTGATGAAGCCCATATCACTTGGGGTCTCAGCTTGTGGCAAAGGCTCCCCCCGAAATTTCTTGGGCAATGGTCTTACCTCGGATGTTCGAGAGTTCCCGTTCGCCGTCAGAGTTGTCAACATCTCCGGATGGCCTTGGAGTCGACCGCGAAAAACAGGAGAATTGAGCTCTCCAAATGAAGAATCTGCAGCTGAACCACTAAATAGGGTTCAATTCAGTGTGGAGTGCGCGCTTTAGAAAGAAGAGAGCGCACATTGAATCTCTCCCTGCCGCAAAGTGACCATGAAGTCTAAAAGGTAGTGGTTTCCCAGACGTTGCACCATTCTGCCGCTGCGTACCAGCGGGATTCGAAAATATTTCGGGGGTAGAAATGGATGGCTGAGAGGAGGATTTGGGGACAGATGATTTGACATATTGACCCTTGGGCGGCATTATGTCGTCGATCTCGGGAAAGGAACCTGGTAGAGATACGATGAGAAATTGAAATAAAATCGATTTTTAAACCCTTACCCAGTTGGCAAAGACCCTCAAAGGCCTCCCAAATGAAGGGATTTATGGCTAATGCACGATTGAAATGTGCTGCAGCATCTCGAGGCAAGTTGCCCTTCATACACATAGCACCTCTGCGACATGCGATTACAGCGGCATCAGGAAACTGTCGAGCCTCCTGGAACGTGGAAGAGTCTGTAGTGGGCGCATTAGAATAGGAGACAAGACACCACCACAGGAGTTCCCCCGCTGACCTAGGGTAGCGGCGGCAGCAACCGCCGTACTCCCATCCATGATTTTCGAGAATGCAATTTCCCCTTCTCGAAAACGTCCCAAAGCATTACAACAACGGGCATAAACTTCAGCACATCCGAGGCAGGTCATATCGTTGGCTATACTGAGGGCAGAATGTGTGCGCTCTCCACGAAACAAAGCATTCGCGTATAGATGTATAGCTTGGTGATTTTGGGGATCTATGGAATAGTATCGCTCGGCAAAGAAGATGGCAGAAGATATGAGATCACAGTCTAAGCATGACCAAATGAGGCTTCGGAAACGGATGCCCAGGTAGTGGCTGGACGGGGAGTTCATAACGTTGGTGGAAGCGGAAAGCCTGCACGTCGCCAAGAAAAATGTTCCGGATCCCTCTCAAACAGGAGCGGTTGACGTCAGGATCGTGCAGGGGCGAAACGCGCCTGAGGAGGCGATAGTTGTCGGAGAACGCCAGATGACTAAACACAAATAAACAAAGTGAATTAACCGCCAAATCTTGCCCCGAGTTTGATAATGCTCTTCCAGAAGTTATACATACGCGTCTCCTAAAGGCCGAGGGAGGAGAGACGGCAAGACAGTGCTCTGAATACCTCCATCCCTATCTGCACACTCATCGGGCGCGGAGCGCATCGCCCCCTTTCAACTGGCTCCCTGCATCCCAGAGGGGCTCTTCGGTGGATCAAATGCCATGAATCTCTCACCCTTACCCTTGTTTTTCGACTTGATCTACTTAATTGTGCCCAGACATTATACATTCTTTCTCAAGGACGTGCGCTAATCCGTCCCTCGGGCACGGATTGAGATTGAACGAACACCTCACCGGCGAAACGCGCCGGCCCCTTGGCAATGCCTGGAATCGTTGATAGTGATACTTTCATCTTATTACCCCACGGTGGCGTGATAACGCAACAGTCCCTACACAATGTTACCTACAGAGCCCGGATCATCAGGACGTGGCACGAAGGACGGGTGGGTGATATCAGATCATCGGGAAGCTTTGCCGTTGCCTGAGACAGGAAAGCCTTCTCGGAACAGGTGTGTAAGATCGTGCAACAACCACCGTAACATCAGGCAGGTGTCTTATCATGGAGGTCATGGTCACTGAACTTGATTGGGATGTCTTATTGAAGGCCTTGACTCATTGTAAATGGGGCCCGATGGAGAAGAGAGGATAAAGCTTTTCCAGAACCTGGGTAATTCGCTCCGTCTTTTGCTGCCGAATTGCATTACGCGTATCCACTACATTGGCACGATGATGTCAATATATTCATCAGAAATACTAGCTTCGCTGATTACGCCTCCCCTGGGTAGATTGTGAACCCAACTGTGACCACCAATCATCTGAAGACACTTCACTCCTCGCTGAGGCGACTCGTTTCCCAGGCCGGGATGAAGCCACTTTCTCGCCCTTCCTCGTCTCTTTGCTTGAATCATCAACGATTTGCAGAGCGGCCTCATCGCCCCAAGTTTTGTGCTGTCTTTGTCTCTGGTTGCGGTCGGGTGCGTTAGACTCTTCACGTTTGCGTTTATAAAGAAGCGTAAGGGTATGTTTATATAAGCGGAAGATGGCCATCGACGCCCGGGCCTTGAGCACCTGGAAATAGCCATTGGTAAGAACGAAATGAAAACAGGATACCAAGACTTACGCTAGAACGTTGTTGATCCTCGATGTCAACCCCACATTCCCGCCGGGTGAGCTCACGGAGGCTAGCCTCTTGCGAGTTATACTTGGAACGAATCGCAAGCATAGTCTGGATATCGACAGTGTCGGAATGATCGTGCGCCAGAAAGAGCGTCTGAATAGAAACATTAACATCAACAAGTTGTCGGTCAACAATACGTGTGACGATACCTTGAGATTCCTCGAAAGAGTATGCCCAATCAAGACACGACCTTTAAACAAGTCCTCCACCTTCTTGCGCACATCCCTAATTGATACCGAATTCGGACCATCAAGGTCACCAGGGCGGATCCCACTGACGGCAGTCAGATAGTCCTCAACCGGCTCTACCTGCTTGACGAAGACATCGATTATAATATCCCCATGAAAATTGACAACGGAAACCCGCGCCAAAGACATTTCCATTTTATCCGTATATGGTGGCTTAATCTTTACCACTTCACAGTCGAGAGCGATATACCGTCCGACCTGGGCCTTCTCTGGTGGTATTTGCGGGAAGTCCCCCAGTATCATCTGCTTTAGAACATAAAGATCGGTTGGAGCGCTTTTTCGACGATCCACAACAGGGGGCTGAGGTGGTGATCTCAATTCCTGAACTGCTTCCACTGGGTCTTCTAGTTCTTCTGAGGGGGCTCGGCCCGTTTCTTTCGACGTGATTTCGGTAGAGTCTGATCAAGTCCCTTCCATCAGACCCTTGAACCACCATACCGATACATTATGTTATCAGCGCACCGCCTTCAATGCAAACCAATTGCTGCCAGCAGGGACCGCTGCCTCGCCATCTTTGGCGGACTCACGGGTTGACATATGCGATTCGAAGCCAAGGAGAAATCGTAGGGTTTTAGATGATCCAGGTATCACACTCGATCCTATTTTCCTTGCGAGATGCTGGGGTCTCTCTTGAAGACGCCAAAATACGCGAAGTTGACAGTTACAGCTGTTGGTGGCCCAACTTTTGTACAGCCACGAATTCGTAGTACATACTCTCACGCCTGCACGGAACGACATCCTCCGATGGTGCATGGTGGTTTTAGGACGGGATCCTCTATCGGATCTGTTGAAATCTTGGTTTTCTTGTACGCTATGGCCAACTCACAATGTGATGTTGAGCTAGCGGCGCTCTATTTCCTTTCTTGGTATTCCTGCTACCAAAGTCAGTGCGCCATTGAGGCGACTGCTTATAAACGCAGTGAAGAATTTTTCACTTTCGTCTCCCTCAGTTCAACAACGATTGACTGAGGTGAGACTACGCTTTTACCACATGTTTGTATTGTCACTCATGTATCTTCATATGCCCTAGCGTAAAACGCTAGGTAATTAGTTCTAATCTATAAGTTCAACAACGATTGACTGAGCGTAAATCGCTAACATCCTAATAGGATCATGCCCGTATTTCCACTTCACTATACTCCCCCTCCGCCATCCCTCTGTCACACAAGCGGTTGTGCACCACGCTCGCAAAGCTCGACACAGCCATGACTTGGGCTAGAACAGCCTAGAACCACTCCTGCAAAACAAAGACCCGAGCACTCCCGTCCACACGCGGTACGATAGCGCTAGCTATGGTAAGGCCGGTCGTGCTCCAATGGCCAGACCCAGTGGGTAACTACAATGTGTCGGGGGAAATGAAGAACCAATCCCTTACATTCTCGCAGGCTCTGCTCATTTTAGAACTGCTCTGGTCATCCTTGATCATAGTGATGGAACATGTTTCGGCGTTTTGGAACCTCTGCCACGTGTATTTTTTGATGTGTCCTTGAGCACTGTTGGCACCCACAAACGTCAGTGGCACCCAAACTGTTGCAGGAGAAAGGATGGGATGGAATTTGTAGTCCCACAGACCTTTTCACCATCGTCCTCTTGTTCATCACGTCCTTCGACTCTATCTTCTGAGTGGTTGGACTTGGCTCAGGGCGCTTCGCTTTCCCCGTAAACCCACAGATCTGGGTGGAGCGTGTACTCCCGAGGACCATAATAGGAGAAAGGTTGGGAGGCTGGTTCTTTGTACTTAACATTTAGTGGTGACCTCACGAGCCTACCATACCCGCGGATGGTACTGTGGCCTCACCAATGTTTCTCTCGGCAGGTAGACGCCTCGTGGTGAGGGAGGAACATTCTGGTAACAAGGATAGAGTGGCAAATTATGCTCCCAATGCTATCTCGAAGAGATAAGGCTCGGTGGTGTACAGCTTCATCAGGAAACCCCTGAGGCCGATTGAAGTGGTTGAGATCATTTCAACCTCACATGATTTACAATCACTTCAACTGGGTCCCCTGATTGTAATCACACCAATTACGGGGGTGATTGAGCTGATTCAGTGATTGTATGGTTGGTTGTATCGGTGCGCTATCACATTCTCTCCCACATTGAAGTTTATCAATAATGTAATGCAAAATGAAACACAAAATAAAGAGAAGAGGAAAGTGGGTGAAAATACAATGTGATCAAAGAAAGCAGACATGCACCTCAACCGCTGAACTGTTTGGCACCAAACCCGGAATAAAGGTAGAGCTAGTTATCTTCTATCAAACAAGCCTAAGATTGTCGAAAATGGATGAGTGGTTGTCGAGTACATGTGGTAAGAAGTTGGGGATAGTGTCGCGCATGAGAAGTTTGGTTGGAGGTTGGAAATGGCATGGAAAAAAACATACAAAAATCATGGGAAGGGAGGGGGATGTATCAGAGGGTATTGGGAAAGGGTCAGGCAATCACGGAATGGTGGTGGATCATGTAAACAAGCACAAGAGGGTGGTTAGGTAGTCAGTTTCAAGTCAGTTTAGCAACAAACACAGTGAACCACCATACTTATGACTCGACATACAACACAGGGTAGTTTTGGGTGGCAAACCCACCCTCATTCTTTCTTTTTCAAGTAAGGAACATCTGGGGTGGAGTAAAAAACATTGCATTGTGAATGCAACTGGAAAAAAAAAAGGGACATGCATCATCATGTGTGTGTAAAACTGAGAAGCACAATACGTCTATTGCATCAGCAAAAGGTCCTCAGGGTTTCACTTCAAATGGTTTGAAAACAATTGAGTTCACTTCTGAACTGAATTGAAATGTGACACCTTTACTAAAATGCTTTGGGAAATTGGTCAATTCGGCCAGTTTCATTGTATTAGAAGCAACAGGATCATCAGAAGTGTCCAAAGTTGACTGCGACAATTTCCTGATGTGTGATGTATCAGCTCTCAGTGCAAGTCCTATCCTTATATACATTTAATGTCAGTTCTACGCCACTGAAGTGAAATGCAAGCGGTAGCCAAAGCGTGAAAACAAAGGGCCAAAGCGACATTATGTTCACCGTCGATTGCCCCAAAAGCGCCTCCTTCCCAAAGCTCTGAAAGCGCAAATGTACGGTCCTGGGACCGCCAGTGGCGTCGGGCTGTAACTTCCAACACTCCCCCACAGCCCAATGTCCACGTATCCATCTAGGCCACAAACTCCATCCCCAGCATTAGGCAGAAGCGATTGTGCTTTACCTTGGCTAAGGACTTTGTGAGTATGTCAGCCGCCATATTGTTCGTCCCAATGAGTTTCAGATCAATCATTCTGTCCATGATACATTCCCATATGAAGTGGTACCTGACATCGATGCTCTTGGTCACAGCGTGATTGACAGGGTTTCAGGCGAGTAGATTTGCAGCTCGATTATCAATGTGTAGCGTGGTCGGACTGGATGTTCCTTCGTGCAATTCCTCCAGGAGCTGTCGAAGCCAGATCGCTTCCTTGGCTGCTTCGGCCACTGCAATGTACTCTGCATGCGTCGAGGATCCTGCCACACCTACTTGCTGCTTTGACATCCATGAAATCACCCCCCCAGACAAGAGGAAGGCGTATCCGGATACCGACTTCCTGTTTACCACGTTGTTTGCCCAATCTGCATCAGTATAACCTATGAGGTCCTCTCCCCCGGCTGTGTATACTATCCCTCAGCTCATAGTCCCTGCTTATGTGCTTGAGTCCCTCGATGTGTTCCTGTCCAAAAGTCGATGCGAATGGTGCCAGCGCTCTTACAGATGTGCAGATATCCGGGCGAGTTCCTAGAGCAGCATACATACATGAGAGAACCAATAGCTTCGAGGAAGGGGTATGAGGAAACTTTCGAATGTTCTTCTGTTGATGCCGGTTTGTAGTGTATCCCAGTGGGCAACGGTGTGACACATGGCATGCAGTCTGTCATGTTGAAGCGAGCAAGGATATCCTTGATATACTGTGACTGGTCTATTGATAGCATGCTGGCTGATATGTCTTGGCGAACTCGGATCCCTAGGATCCATGATGCTTCTCCTTTGCTGGAAACTTTAAAACGGTCCCCAATGGTGTCTTGGATAGATGCAAGCAGTTTTTCGTCGTTCCCAGCAAGAAGTTTGTCATCAACGTAGATGGGAATGATTACAATGGATCGTCCTCGTTTGAATACGAAGACCGAGTGGTCAGCATGTGTTCGGCGAAATCCAAGTTGAATCAGGAAGTCATGTAAGGTTGCATACCACTCCTGTCCAGCTTGCTTTAATCCATAGAGCCCCTTCTTAAGCTTCACGATCATCTGTTCCCTCCCCTTTTCCTTGTATCCCTTTGGCTGACGCATGTAAATGTCCTCCGAGAGTACCCCATTGAGATATGCTGATTTGATATCCATCTGGTGGACTTTCCAACTGTGGCGAGTGCATATGGCGAGAAAAACACGTAGAGAGGCCGATTTTACGACGGGAGCAAACATCTCCGAGTAATCAATTCCCTCCCATTGACCAAAACCTTGAGCAACTAGGCAGGCCTTAAAACGGGTCACTTTTCCATCAGCACCACACTTCTTGTTGAGTACAAATTGACAGCCAATGACGTTATGAATGCTCGAGGATGGGTCAACAAGGTCCCAGGTGCCAGCATCCCGGATGGCAGCGAGCTCCTCTAGTACAGCGGCATGCCATTGTTCCCACTCGGGCCCAGCCAAGGCCTCTCGCAAGGTTGGAGCATCTGGTAGATTGGTGTCCTCAGTCAGTATGGGGTTTTCCAGGTGGGCCTCATCCAATACGATGTCCAGGACGTCTTCCATGGTGATGGTTGCCACAATCGGTACCTCATTCAGAAAATCCTCATATACATTCACGATCTCGTCCCTGTGTCGGCCATGTGTGCCATAGTCTGATGGATCAAAGCGATGAGGTGGATGCCATTCCCTCTGTGGTCGAGCAACGGGCTGGGTGGCAGCAGTAGGCACGGTGGGAGGTGTAGGGGACTGATCTGATGGACCTTCGGTGAGAGGATCACGAGGTGGACTTACAGGCGTGGGTCTGGGGGTTGCCGCCTCTGTCAGGTGATCCAAATCATCTGACTTGTCACTGGGGTCATCATGTGCCCTTGATTTGAAAACGGCACATGGCTGGATCCTCGCTTCTTCCCGAAAAATGGGCGTGCAGACAATTTCGACTTTGTGAGTCCATTCATCGTATGCCTTGTATCCAGAAGAACTCTCTGGGTACCCCAGAAACTTTGCCGGCTGCCCCCTCTCCCCCAATTTCTGCACTCCCAAATCCTTCAGCTGGTGAACAAATATGTCAGCGAACCATACCCTCATGTGCGCGACATTCAGCTTCCTTCCATGAAATCGTTCAAAAGGCGTCGTCACATTCGAGTGAGTGTCAATGGTCCGGTTCATGGCATAGACAGCTGTGGCGAAAGCATTGGCCCATAGAAAGTCCAGAGCCCCAGCATCCTTCAGTAAGGTTCGTCCTTTGTCCAAGATCTTCTGATTAGCTCGCTCAGCCACTCCGTTCTGCTCAGGCATGTGCGGAACCGTCTGCTCCATGTCAATACCTTTGTCCTTACAATACGTCCCCAGGATGGAGTTCAGGTATTCCCCCCCCCTATCCGTCCTCAAGATCTTGATGTGGGTCCCGTACTGATTCACAAAGTATGTGTCTGTCAGGGGACGCGCGTGCTCGCGCAAGATGCTCCGATAACCTAGTTGTGATTAAAGCCGGGGGAAAGGGATGTCCCCATCTTAGGGTCAGCTATATACATGTAGAGTCCGGCAATAAGGAAACCAAACGGATTGCCGATAGAATCACGTGATCATAGAATGTTCCAGAACAATGCCAGAGATGATCCGGGTCACCGGGGCTTAGGTAAGCGGAGTAGACGGGAATTACCGGCATACTTCCCACGCGCATACGCGCAGCCGGCATAGGGTCCAGGGTCATTGCTGATCCCTGACAGTGTCCATCTTGATGAACCATGCTGTGAAATCTGATTTAAGTGAGCATGAATAGAACCAAGTGAAGCTCATCTTGTCATCCACGAGTGTGCAGAAGTATCGGCTTTTTCCAAGTGACACCATAGGTCCGCAGACATCGGAGTGTACTCACCCCAGCCTCTTGTCAGCTATCTCATGTCCCCTCCCGAAAGGACCTCTCGTCATCTTCCCCCTAATGCACGCTTCGCAATCAAAACCCTTCGAGTCATCCCGAACATTCTCCATTCCCAGAACTGATCCATTCTTTATCATCTCATTCAACGCATCCTTACCAGGGTGGGCTAGACGTTTGTGGAGAAGGTCGAAAGAGGGGATGGAGGCTTCCACAGCCGGGTTTGCCCTCCCAGTCATGGTAGATGTCGGCTGTGAGGATGGGTGATTCAGGTAGAACATGGGTGCGAACTCTTTTAGTGACTTGGCAACTAGTTTCCCATCTGCTCCCTCGATTCTGCAGACATCATCGGAACCGAACGTAATCTGGACTCCTCAGCGAATCAGGATCCTGCAAGACAGGAGACCATACTTGAGGCTGGGTACGTACTGTACGTTCTGGATCCAACAGGTGACACGCTTCCCTCTAGCGACGCAGCTGATCAAGACAGTTCCTTCACCCAAGGAGGGGACGCGACTGTCGTTTCCAAGAGCGATTTGGTGTGGGGGGTCAAAAGGTGTGTATTCTATGAAGTCGTCCTTGTTTGGACAGAAATGGTTACTGCACCCTGTGTTGGAATTTGTACATGTGGTCTCAGGAACCTTAATGCATAAAATATGGACATTCTGGGAGTCGAACCGCAGAGCCCTGCATAGGTACCTTGAGTGTGTTACCATTACACTAAATGCCCGCATTAGGCGGAGGTGGTTTCTTACACCCTGAGTCCACGATCCAGGGCTTTGGCACATCGGTGATTGATGCAGCATTCGCAATGCTTTCTGCACACAAAGCCTTCGCCTCCTCAGTTGCATTTGTGTTCTCCTTCTCAGCAGCTTTCTTCTGCTGATACGCTTCTTTTTCAGCTTCTGTCGCTGTGCATTTTGTTCAGAGATGGCCCATCTTTCCACACTTCCAACACGTTTGGCGTGTTACCCAAGTAGGATCATTCCTTCTTCCCTTCGTGTTTTCTTCTGCAGTGAGTGCCTTCGGAGTATGTGTGGGTCCGACTTTTGTTCCAAGGTCCATTCCGTTTACTCGGGCATGGAGTTCTTCAGTCTCTATTTCCCTCCTCAGCTTGTCAAGATCCCAATCCAGGTCGCTGGTTGCTGCTGGGGCATTCTGGACAAGCATGGTCTGCAAGGTGCTCATGCAGGATGGGAGGCAGTGGATGAGTTGCATGGCGATCATACGGTCTTCGATGCGTCCTCAGTCACCAGGTATGTGTTTGTTTACTTCATGGGCAAGGTTCATGAGGCCAGATAAGAAATCCGAAATAGATTCATAATCGCTGATCTTGGCCTCATAGTACTTCGTCCTTGTGTAGTATTCAGCAGAAGCTCCAGTGTGTTGGTAAACACCCTTCAAGGCTTGGAACAAGGTTGCAGCAGTGCTCTGGGCATGATGGAAGACGTTGTCTTGGACCGGGTCACTGAGGGAGAGCCACAGCCTTCGGCGAGTATTGCTTTCCCCTTCGATCCATTGTGCATGTTCAGTTGTTGTCTTATCAGATGGTTCAACTAGGCTTCCATCTAGATATCCCCAGGTATAACCCATGGCGAAGCGGAGATTGGTGGACCATCTATTCCAGTCATTGCGACCTTTCAACTTAGCGATAGCAAAGACAGCCTTATCGATGGTTGAGTCTTTCAGGGTCATAGTGTGTTCCTCGGGGCTAGTCCAGAACAAGTAAGGTATGGCGAATCAGAACAAGTAGTTCAACAGTGCCAGGCACCTTTGGTTGACTTTTTGAAGCAGTGGAGTAGAGCTGGGCTGATAACCTGTAAAACTGAGAAGCGCGATACGTCTATTGTGATGTATCAGCTCTCAGTGCAAGTCCTATCCTTATATACATTTAATGTCAGTTCTACGCCACTGAAGTGAAACGCGAGCGGTAGCCAAAGCGTGAAAACAAAGGGCCAAAGCGACATTATGTTCACCATCGATTGCCCCAAAAGCGCCTCCTTCCCAAAGCTCTCAAAGCGTGAATGTACGGTCCTGGGACTGCCAGTGGCGTTGGGCTGTAACTTCCAACAGTGTGTTCATGCAGTTCCCACAGCTCAGTTTGTTTGGGTATTGTGAGTTGTTAATTTGGTGTTGCATGGGAAGAGAGTGTGTAGTGGAGTAGTGGAGTGCATGAGTTGGAGCAAAGAAAAAACTTCTAAGTTGCAAACCCATTCATTTGAAACTGTACAGCACCTGGATGCAAACGATGGACTCACACACATGGATGTATCCATGTGTGGTTGTGGTGATTGAGATGATTGAGAGTAGTCAATTGGGCAGATTGGGCAGATTGAGTGATTGAATTGCTCTCAACCACTTCAATCAGCCTCAGGGGTTTCCTGATGTTGGACTTCCAAAAATCTAGGATGCAGTATGACTCCACACCTGTCATTTTGGTTGGCCCATTTCTCCAACGTATGTAAGGGGAGGGTCTGCCAATTGCTTTCTCATAGTATGACCCATGATTGCAAGTTGCTGCAACCTCAAACCCCTTTGAGACCGACTGGACCCCCAATATGAATTTCTGCTCATTGAAGGGAGTACCTAGGGAGCTATATATGATGCAGTTGCAGATAGCCAACACAAGGAAGGTGCACACTCGCGTTGGGGCATTTCTAACATCTTCTTTGTCAGATCCCCTGGGAATCCTGTATAGAATATTTCAATCCTTTGACATCCACTCACAGTGCTGTGTTGGTGGATTGTTCTTCATTGGCATATTGTTTTCCAGTTTGAACTGTGCCAGGATGTTCATGCTCTGCCCCGATCATGAGTTGATCACCTGAAAAATGCCTGAGTGATGAACCAGATATATCCAGCTGCCCTGGTGCCAGTACACTAAGGTTGCTTAGGTGATGCCATAAAAGCATGTTACAGAGGGGCATGTCTGGTGTTGGTCCCTGGCAGTGGGATATTGATGGTTCTTGACCTTTCTCTGAGGCGTTGGATGTGATCCACTTGTGTCCAGCTGCTAGATTTTACAGACCCCGGACATAGAGCTGAGGAATTGTACAAGGGATGTGTGTGTCAGGGGACGACTCCCGGGTCCCCATGACCCTCCCCTATGGTCCACAGTCTCTGGTGTAACCAGCCCTGTCCAGGGCACAACCTACTGTGGGTCAGAGATGATATACTGTATAAGCAAGAGGCAGTATGTACAACTTGCCTACTGTCAGAGATGAGAAGGAAGTTAACTTCTCATCTTCCCACAGTGGCCACAATAGATCGAAAACTTCCAGAGGTCACATGAGACCCAAGGTCCGGGCCATCCGGCTGCACTGAGCATCCGGCACAGGGCATGCATGGGAAGTGCAACAGCCAGGTGCGGGCGCGAGTGTGGGTGCGAGTGTGGGTGTGGATGCGGGTATGGGCTAGGTCAGGGTGTATGCCCTGACAGTGTGGTCGCTAGTGTAAGGTAGTGGAACTACAGGAAAAGCAATTTATCTTCCAGATCTTAGAGCATCGAAATATAGAGCCAACAGTTTGACTTGCTGCGCCAAAGACAAACTGTAGAAATGGCTGATGTGCAGAACTTCCAGTATGACAACTTGCCATTGCGATCAGCAATGTACTGGGCCATGACATGCAAACTGCCTCTGGAGGGGAGACTAGGCATAGGTATATTCCCACAAATTCCCTTCACAAACATCCCCCTAGTCTCAGCTCTTCAGGTAATGCACAGATGGAGTCAATCCAGCATCTTGTCATATCCATCCCCGGCCATCGACTTCCGTTCTCTCCGATCCCTCCGTTCTAACTCCGCTCCCCCCTCACCAACCTCGGAGCCCCCGTATTCCGCAAACCTCTCGGTACCCCTCGATGGTCACCACCCCCTCATTTCAATTTATTACCTACGCCTCCCTAAGTACGGAGCCCCGAAGACTTCCGGACAGCTCCGACGTCCGCTAGCGCACTCCCGCCTCCGCTGGGCAATACACTCGCCTGCCCTGCAGAGCCCACCTTCAGGCCTATCCCTCCTTTCCATTTCTGGGTTAACGCCTGCCTTTCCGCTAACCCCGCGAACCGACTCGTCGGTAATATTCAGTCGGCTAATGTCTTAACCCCGTTAGCTCCGCTCCATTCGGCTCCGCCAATTGCGGAACCGTCTCCACTGTAACCATATATATACACCACTTGTACATAGGTTACGCCCCAGCAGATAAATCAACTAGAGTTACCCCCCCTAGGTTCTAAGCGCCAGTCAGTAAGTTAGGGCACGGACGTGTCACTAGGCACAGTGCTCTTGGCAGAAGTTGCTGAGGCCAAAGCCCTCCGTTACGGAGACATTCCTTCGTCTCAAGTCTGGTCTCTGACACATCTGTCATATTGATGGAGAATCCATTGTTCTGGTCGCTAGGACATTGAACTCCTGGAAATGAGCATCGTATAATCTTGGGTACTAGTTTAAGATATGTATTTCAAACATACACATTAGTTCTGCCTATTCAATCTGGTTTCTGATGTTCGCTGTGGCTCTTCCACCACCAACTTTGCCATTCAAGGCACCAATATCCCTCTTTTTTTGTGTCTTCTTCTCTCACATGGTAGTCCATGGGTTTTTCCTGGCATTGTTGTGGGGACAACTCCGTGCACTGCAAAAAGTCGGATTCTGTGGAATTTGGCCACCAACATACACCACATACCCTCTGACGCTTCCTTTGCTCATCTCCACACTATTCAACACTCCATACACCCATTCCCTATTTTTCTATATTTTTCCCATCATTCCCAACAACCCCAAGCCAAATTCCCACACCCAACCATGCCACCAATTTCACCCCCTCTCCAGACATCCATAACCACACATACAACCCAGCTGTTTTTCTACCTTCCTTCTTCACCCACGGAGCATTTCCCAGAATGGAAACCCCATACTTGGATGGTTCAGCATGGTGTAGAGTCTCATGTGGTCTTGACAGCACCTGTCAATGGCCACATCTCAAGAACTGCAGCACCAATTGGGATGAATAAGGGCTCGTTGGAAAGCTGGAGACGAGGACGTTGCTGACGGGAGGATAGGCGGGCGCTGTGGCAAGGTGTTGCGGAGTTAACTTTCACAATTCCCATTTTGGACCCGATATCATATATTCCCCATTCATTCATATTTCTTTTATTGTTTCTTTGTTCCCAATTGGATATTCATTATTTACGGTTGCCTAATGGCCTGTTTACATTCCCCCATTCCATTCATTCAATTTCCAACTCATATAAAATAGATAACAGCTTGTACATAACAAGTGAGTACTGAATAGACCCATGAAGGGGTAAGAAAGAGTTACATCCAAGTGGCAAAGATGCCATCCACGACCCTAATGCCCCCCTTGAGCTTGTTGCTTATGTCTAAGATCCCTCTGCTCATAACTCTCAGCCTTGAGGTCCAAGAGAGACATAGGTGAGTGTTTAGTTGAGGTTCTAGCAGACCCGGTAGTGCCCCAGGACCAAAACCTGGCCCCACAAACCACACCTGTGCACACTACAACCCTCCCCCTTCTCTCTGTCTCGAGTCTAGGCAATAGATCCATTACAGTGTTAATGAATTTCCTGGTCGAGATGCACCAAATTTCCCAGCCATGACTCATCATTGATGTCATCCCTCCAAACCCTAAACACTACTCATGAAAGATTTCCCTTTATAAGCTTTTGGCCCTCTGTTACCTCCATGCCCTTTCTGTGATGGGTGTCAAGAACACGTGAGGAGGGCAGTGTCCCTGGACCTTTCCCCAGAAGGAGGTGGAAGGACTGCAGCCTCAGCGACTCAGAGAGGAGCACTGTGCCTATGTTCAGTAATGCTTAGGAGTCTGGTCCTTAACTTCAGAACAAGAGGGTGCGAACTCTGGGGGGTAGTCTAGTCATCGATTTTGCACTGAGGTGCCATCAACTACAGTACAGGACTTATATACATAATAGAAGACAAATGGGAACAAAGGGGAAAACCCAAGGGGGACTTACCCACTTGCTGGGTCAGCGAGCTCGTGAGAGAATCGCCTTATTGGGCATTGTGGAGTGGGTAGGTGAAGGGTGGAATTAGCGACAGTGTCAGGGACTCGTCCGGGGTCGAGGGGGTCCGGGTGTAGCGTCCGGGACCGAGAGCCTGGCGGGGGGCGGATCGGGCGTGCGTACTGACAGGCCCGATGCGGGACAGTGGTCCCTGGCCACTTAGACTGAAGTGGAAAGTTGTTATTATCATTAAAGGAGAGATATTGTACTACTTACCTGAAGTGGAAAGTTGAGAAGAAGGCTACTTCTTTGGTTCCCACTTCAGGTTCGTTTATATACATGCGGCTTGGATCACATGACGGGTGCCACGTCACCCTCGCACACAGCCGTAACCACCCGGGTGTCTCCATGGGAGATCCCGAGGGTATCTGGTGCAGGTGCGTGTGCTGGGCACAGCGGGAAGTCGCCCAGGGTGCCCGGGCCGGGTACATGGTGGGCGCGCTGTAGATGGGTCAATTGTACATTGATACAGAGAAAGTCGTCCATGTAGAATAAAGGGAGAATAAAGAAGAAGTAAGATAAGGAGAAACTGAGGAGGGGAGGATGAGGGGGGAAGAAGGGAAAGGGGGAGGAGGTAAGGAAGGGTGGACCAGCGGGGTACCGGATCAGGTTGGGCTGGGTGGAGCCGGGTCAGGCAGGTGTGCCCTGACAGACAGCTACTAGAAGTGGGAAAACCTTTGCAGAGTGGGTGGAGGTCCTAGGAGGTCCGTAGTAATATTGGGTAGATGTCAGGGATGCGTCCGGGGTCGAGAGGGCCCGGGGGTAATATCCGGCACTGAGGCCGTCGTGGGGTGTGGAGCGGGCGTGCGTACTGGCGGGCCCGATCTGGGACAGTGGTCCCTGGCCACTCAGACTGAAGTGGAGAATGTGTTATTATTATTAAAGGGGAAAACTATACTACTTACCTGAAGTGGAGAATGTGAGAAGAAGGTTACTTCTTCGGCTCCCACTTCAGGTACATTTATGTACATGCGGCTTGAGTCACATGACAGGTGCCACGTCATCCTCGGAGGCAGCCGCAGGCATCCGGGTGTCCCCGTGGGGGATCCCAAGAGCGTCCACTACATGCGCGTGTGCTGGGCACAGCGGGAAGCCGTCCGGGGTGTGTGGGCCGGATGGGTCAATAGTACATCGATACAAAGGAAGGTGGTCCGTGTGGATAGAAAGAAATAAACAAGAAGAGGAAGATGAGAAGAATGAAATAAAGAAAGGGGAAAGAAGAGGGAAAGGAAAGGGGAGGAGAGGGAGGAAGGAGGGGGGAGGGGGATAGACAGCGGGGAGCGGGTGTGGTGTGGCCGGGTGGGCCCGGGTGGGCCCGGGTCAGGCGGGTGTGCCCTGACAGTAGATAGAAATATTAATAATCGTGTAGGATGAGGATAAGAGGTACCGGAGATCGGAGGCAGAGGTGAACTGGAGGGTATAGCAGAGGTGCGAGGGGAGGACGTAACAGAGGTGGACCGGAGTGGTGGCAGAGTGGAGTGGAGGTGAGGTGGAGTTGTTATGGATATGACAGTATCCCCTTCTCAGGCCTGAACCCCTGAAGGCCGTAAGACCTACGAGAGAGGCTAAGGGAGGTGACTGTGGACAGGAGGATTGTTCGCACTGGAGGAAGAGAGGTGGTGGAGAAGGAGAAGAAAATTTTTTATCAAACCTAATACTCAGGCCCAGGCTTGTGTGGATAGCGGGTGTGGAAGGCTGCAACGAGATCAGGAGCATGATCAAGTTCTGAAGCCAAGAGCGAAGAGTATTCTTCATCAGTTCCCTCATAACCTAACCAACGCACAGTGTAGACAAGGTTACAGCCCCGTCTATGGCGATTGATCTTCGAGTCAAGGATTTCGCCAATCTCGAACTCGGGTTGTCCGTTGATCACAATCGGTGGAGGTGGAGGTTGGTTGCGGTTCAGGATGATGTTAGGAGTGGCTGGTTTGATTTGAGACACATGGAAGACCGGGTGAATGGCTCTCATGGACTCAGGGAGGTGGAGCATGATGGAGTGGCTACCCATGCAGGCAATGATCTCGAAGGGGCCAAGATTCTTCTTGGACAACTTCCTTGAAGGTCTGGTGGAGCGGAAGTACTTGGCCTTGACATAGACCGAAGTACTGACCTCAAAATCAGGAGCTGGGATGTGCCTAGCATCTGCCGGACCCTGGTAACAGATCTGGGCATGGTGCATCTCCTCATGGAGGAATTGATGGAGAGAGTCGAGATCCACGGTGTACTCCTGCAAACATAGTGAAGACAGATCTCGCTCTGGGTGGATGGAGAGGTTCGGATGGTAGCCCTTGTTGGTGAAAAGGGAGAGACGCCAGTGGTTGCGCTAGGAGCATTATTGTAGGCGAACTCTGCAAGAGGCAAGAGTTCAGCCCAATTATCCTGCTGACAATTGCAATAAATACGCAAGTACTGTTCTATTGTGTCATATCCGTGCATACCCGATCCCAACCCGACTTCCGGACCTCCTCCTTCCCCACCTCCGGAGTCTTACCCTACCGCTGCCCGTTCCAATACTCACCTTCGGTCCTGGCAACACACCTCCTTCTACCTCCCATGCCACCTCTACTCCTCCTTCCCTCTCCTCCCCTATCTCCATCCGTTCCGATACTCACCTCGGACCGAACACCGCCCCTCTCTCCACCCTCCTCCTACTCCTCCGCTCCTCCTTCACAACACCCCCACCCTTCCGTCACCCTCCTACGCTTCCCCCATCCACTCCGATACTCACCTTCGGACCTGACAACTCTCCTTTCTGCCACTCCTTCTCTCTTCCCTTTCTCCTCTCTCCTCCCTCTGGTACTCTTCCGCCGACCTCCCACCAAGTTATGACCTTCCACCGCTGTCCCGTACTTCGTACTCGGGCACCGCTCGTACCTTTGCTCCGAGCCTCCGTCATAGTCCCTACCTCAGACTTTGACTCCACCTTGGTCTTAGTCCATTGCATTGGTGACCTCATACTACGTAAACACCATTGCCAATATTCCTCGGACTTTCAACCCCACCTCTGTAACCTCCATAAGCTCCACAACCTCCGAGCTTCATGGATTGCCTTCGGCACTTTCGCTGCTTGTAATGTATCTCTCGTGTTTTCCCCTCATCTGTCATATCCATCCCCGGCCATCGACTTCCGGTCCCTCCGATCCCTCCGTTCTAACTCCACTCCTCCCTCACTAACCTTGGAGCCCCCGTATTCCGCAATCCTCTCGGTACCCCTCGATGGTCACCACCCCCTCATTTCAATTTATTACCTACGTGTCAGGGCACACCCGCCTGACCCGGCCCCACCCGGCCCCACTTCACCCGGTACCCTGCCACCCAGTCTTCCCCTACCTCCTCCCCCCCTTCTTCTTTCTTTCTTTCTCCATTCCACTCTCTCTTTACTTATCTCACCTTCTCTTTATTTTCTCTTTATTCTACACGGACGACCTTTCCTTGTATCAATGTACCATTGACCCACCTGCAGCGCGCTCACGACACGCCCAGCCTGGGTGCCTCAGGCGACCCCCGCGATGTCCAGCTCGCGCGTTCACAGCGGACGCCCTCGGGATCCCCCATGGGGACACCCGGGTGACTACGGCTGTATGCGAGGATGACGTGGCACCCGTCATGTGACCTAAGCCGCATGTATATAAACATACCTGAAGTGGGAACCGAAGAAGTAGCCTTCTTCTCACCCTTTTCCACTTCAGGTAAGTAACATAGTATTCCCTTTTAATAACAATAACACCCTTTTCCACTTCAGTCTAAGTGGCCAGGGACTGCCTCCTGAGCCGGGCCTGCCAGTACGCACGCCCGCTCCACACCCTGCGAGGCTCCTAGTGTCGGGCGTCTCACCCGGGCCTCCTCTACCCCGGACGCGTCCCTGACACTACGCCTCCCTAAGTACGGAGCCCCGAAGACTTCTGGACAGCTCCGACGTCCGCTAGCGCACCCCCACCTCCGCTGGGCAATACACTCGCCTGCCCTGCAGAGCCCACCTTTGGGCCTATCCCTCCTTTCCGTTTCTGGGTTATCGCCTGCCTTTCCGCTAACCCTGCGAACCGACTCGTCGGTAATATTCAGTCGGCTAATGTTTAAACCCCGTTAGCTCCGCTCCGTTTGGCTCCGCCAATTGCGGACCCGTCCCCGCTGTAACCATATATATATCCCACTTGTACATAGGTTACACCCCAGCAGTAAAATCAACTAGAGTTACCCCCTAGGTTCTAATTGCCAGTCAGTAAGTTAGGGCACGGATGTGTCACTAGGCACAGCGCTCTTGGCAGAAGTCGCTGAGGCCGAAGCCCTCCGTTATGGAGACATTCCTTCGTCTCGAATCTGGTCTCTGACATCATCCCTATTTGGACTGCTGCTTCTTCCCATTCTAGCCAGTTAGTCATCATCCCCACTTCTCCTCATCCTCCTGCCCCTCTGGGCCTTGCCCTCCCTACCTCCTTACAGACGTATCACAGGTCCTGCCTTATGACCTTCGGTACCGCTCCGCTTCTGTCTACCCTTTGTTCCCGTTCGGACGTCTTCGTTCCGATTCGGATCCCCTTTGTTTCCTTGTGCTTTTGCCCCCTCCATTATATATATCGGCGCTTGTACATACTCGTTTTGGCTCAGTCTGAAATCGACCTGAAATGCCCCCTAGAGACTTCCTGCTCGCCTACTGTGAAATTAAGGACCAAATGGACAAACAGCAATGGCACAGCGCTCCACTTGAGTTGCTGAGGCCAAGGTCCCTCCACGCTAAGTCTCCGATTCCACTCCGGAGTTGTCTGAATCCGTGACACATCTCTAACATATTGTCTGGTTCATGCACTCTGTTTGTCCATCTCCTTCCAGGTGATAACCAGAGGTGAAGTGGAGGCAGATGTCGAGGGCTTTACCAAGCGAACAGAAGAAGTGTGAAATGAACTCCGGACCCCTATCGGAGGTGATATGGGAAGGAACTCCGTGTTTGGAAAACACGTGGAGAAGGAACAACTGTCATATCCATACATACTCGATCCCGAACCGACTCCTGGACCTCCATCTTCACCACCTCTGGAGTCCTACCCTACCGCTGTCCATTCCGATATTCACCTTCGGTCCTGACACCACACCTCCTCTCACCCCTCATGCCACCTCCACTCCTCCATCCTTCTCCTGTCCTATCTCCGTCCACTCCAATACTCACCTTGGGCTGAACACCACTCCTCTCGCCACTGTTAAAGAAATGGGTTAAGGGCAATCCATTTCTTTCCGTCCTTATAGACGACTTGGAATCATCCACCTCATGTATGTAGGGCAGCCTAGTCATGTAATTAGAATTGTCCGATAGCCTTGGAGCTTTTGACAGAAAGCTGAGACCTCGTGGTGAATGGGAGTCTGTTATGATGGATACTTGGCGCTCGTTACGTGAGCGTACCATGTGTGGGTGTATAGGATCACAGGTTGAGAGAATGTCCAGGACGGGACTAGTCAAGGACATAGGGCTAGCGGGTACTTGGCGCTCGAGGGAGCGTACCGGTAGTGAGTGAGATAACGGCTCCTTGAGGGAGCTTCCTGAGATTTGGTTGACAGGCACTTGGCACCCAATTGGGTGTACCGGCAACGAGTGATGTTCTAGTTCCTTGAGGGAGCTACTAGAGGCTGGGTTGATGGATACTTGGCACCCAGATGGCCGGCAATGAGGTATGAGACCGTTCATCTGGCGAATGGTCTGTATTCGTGTCAATGGGTACTTGGCACTCGTAAGAGCGTACCAGTGACGGAGGGGTTAGTCGATTGTAGGTCGAATGACATGTGGTGGGTTTGATGGCTACTTGGTGCTCGCGAGAGCATACTGGTGACGAGGGGAATGGGCTTGTATCAAATACCAATCCATCCGTAGAATTAACCAGATGCTCACCGTAAGGTGAGACAGACGTGAGCCCAGTACCTGGGTGAGCAACGTGAGTCGTAACAAAAGGTGTTTGCACATACCTGAGTTGAGTTGCATGTGAACTCGATGATCCATGGCTAGAGTCGTCAACCTTGGCAGGGATGACCCATATAGATGGTGACCAAGACATACACAATCTTACACAGATGATACAGTGTTGGCACAAGGAGGTTTACAGTTGTTGCATAGAAGAGGATGGTGTGTTATTCGTTAGGTTCCATCTTTTCAGCTGTTGCCGTACATGAACGTGACGCTAACTATTGAATAAGAAATGATCACGAGAAATCTCACGAAATAGAATGAATAATCCAGCCAGCACCAAAACCTGATAAGGGAAAGCTTAGTGTGGAGTGAACGTGTAAGAAAGGGGGGAAGCAGGGAGAAGGTAACAAAGAGAAGGGAGGATATGGAGAAGGAGGACCCGCTGTGGTGGACATTCAGTCGACACAGTCATGGGAGACTCCATTCCTATAACAGCCACCCTCCTCCTGCTCTTCCTCCTCACAACACCTCCACCCTTCCGTCATTCTCCTACCCTCTGCCTGTCCGCTCCGATACTCACCTCCGGACCTGACACCTTTCCTCTCCTCCACACCTCTCCCCTTTCCCCTTTCCTCTCTCTTCCCTCTGGCCCTCTTCTGCTGACCTTCTGCCAAGTTACGACCTTCCGCTGCTGTCCTGTACCTCGTACTCAGACACCGCTCGTACCTTCGCTCCGAGACTCCGTCATAGTTCCTACCTTGGACTTTGACTCCACCTCGGCTTTAGTCCATTGCATTGGTGACCTCATACTACGTAAACACCATTGCCAATATTCCTTGGACTTTCAACCCTGCCTCCGTAACCTCTGTAAGCTCCACAACCTCCAAGCTCCATGGATCATCTTCAGCACTTTCGCCGCTTGTAATGTATCTTTCGCGTTTCCCCCTCATCCCTATTTGGACTGCTGCTTCTTCCCATTCTAGCCAGTTAGTCATCATCCCCACTTCCCCTCATCCTCCTGCCCCTCTGGGCTTTGCCCTCCTTACCTCCTTTTGGATGTACCACAGGTTCTGCCATATGACCTTTGGTACCGCTCCGCTTCTGTCATCCCTTTGTTCCTGTTCAGACACCTTCGTTCCGATTCGGACCCCCTTTGTTTCCTTGTGCTTCTGCCCTCTCCATTATATATATCAGCGCTTGTACATACTTGTTTGAGGCCTCAGTCCGAAATCGACCTGAAATGCCCCCAAGAGACTTTCCCTCTGCTAGATCCGAAATTAGGGACCCCCAGGACAACCAGCAATGGCACAGCGCTCCGCCTGAGTCGCTGAGGCCAAGGTCCTTCCATGCTAAGTCTCTGATTCCACTCCGGAGTCATCCGAATCCACCTGTTCTAACAACAACTTCGCCAGCTCCAGCGAGGTGATGGTATCGTAGGTGGGGACAAAGACGCATTGCTTTGATAAACGATCCATGACAACCAACATGGAAGTGAAACCGGAGGAGGAGGGGAGTTGTTCTATGAAATCCATGGATATGGAGTTCCAAGGACATTCAGGGATGGGGAGCTGTTTCAACAAGCCGAAAGGCTTGTGGTGAGGGACCTTGGTGTGGGTGCATGATGTACAAGAGGAGACATAGTTCTTGACAAAGGTGCAGATTCTGGGCCAGGTGTAATCTTGACGAATCAGATCTAGCATCCGATTCTGGCCAAAGTGGCCTGAAAGTGGATGATCGTGTTTGTTATGCAAGATCCGAAGTCGGAGATCATTCAAGTTGGGAACATAGATGCGGTGATCCAGCCTCAACAGGCCTTCAGCATCTAGTGACCAACGAGAGTCAGGAGGTATGGGAGGGGAGAGATGTGATGATACAAAAGTATCCAAGGGAAGTGCGGAGATGATATCCATGTGCAGTGTCTCTGTATCGACCATGGAACTAGCTTCAATGACGGAAGCAGCCAGATAGGTAGCTAGTAGGGACGATGCGAGAAATTCCGATGAAAAAACAGGCCTGAAGTTCTGTGGATTGATGTGAGCATAGTCCATATCCCCTTCTTTGGGATAGACGTCCCAACATCTAGTCAACGCATCAGGTTTGGCACCGAGTTTTCCAGGGCGGAAGTGGACTATCATGTTGAATTGTGATAGAAACTCAGACCAATGGGCTTGACGCCATGTCAGGAGCTTCATAGTGGAGAAGTATTTGAGGTTCTTGTGATCAGTGACAATGTCAATTGGATCTCCGGATCCTTCTAAATAATGATGCCAGCCCTTAAACACCTCGTGTATAGCAAGGAGCTCCTTATTGTGGGTGTCATAATTCAACTCCAGCGGAGACAATGTACGCAAGCGAAAAGTGACAGGGCATATCTCACCATCAGAACAATGGATGGAGAGGATCCCTGATACAGCATAGTCGGAAGCATCTGTCTCCACGATAAGTGGAGTGTCAGGCACCCAATGAGTAAGGATGGGGGTGGAAGTGAAGGCATCTTTAAGAAGACGGAAAGCAGAGCAACATTTGTCGGAGAAGAGCCATGGAGTATCCTTACGTGTGAGCCATGTCAAGGGTACTACAATGTCTGAATACTTGTGGATGAAACGCTGGTAGAAGTTTGTGAAGCTGAGGAAGGACTGGACATCCTTAACTTTACAGGGCTCAGGCCAGTCCTGAACAGCCTTAACCTTCTCCACAGACATGGTGTGTAAGGGATTAACCTTACTTCACTATAATTCTGATTATAGTGATATTTATATTATGTTGCATCGCTATAATTCCCATTATAGTGATGTGGTTATTTCTTTATTTATTTGTGCCGAGATATGTAATTTACATATATATACCTCAGAGTAGTTGTAAAGGCCCGGTAGCCTTTTACCTCTACCCCGTTGAATATACAGCACATTAAAGCTTATATTTAGACGGACTACCTGAGGCCTGAGGCGAACGGGGGAATGGAACGTACCATCCCCAAAATAGTAAGCAAACCTTTCACTTTTTTAAGCTAGTTTCCTTTTACAATCTCGGCACCATGACTGGTGACGGAACCCTGCTGTGTCCCACACGTGTTGTCTACCCTGACAACGTGCATCATTGATCATGCACGCGTTGTCTAGCCCAACAACGCGCATTTGCGCCTAGTTCTCACACACAAATCACGCGTGTGCTGTTCCTAGACACACGCTCACCTAGGCTGTGCCTCAGAGTAGAGGCGGCCCCTCCCAACCTCAGGATCTGGGAAGCTACCATGACACCGGTGCCAGAACCCCATTTGGCAACCCATGCATCGTTGTCCCTGACGACGTGCACATTCAATCAAGGTTCACACCGGAACCTTTGATCTCACTTCCTGATGCTCACAACCAGGAAGGTCCGGACTCGCACCTGCATAGCTGGCCCTCCCTCCAGTCCTATGGTGGGAGTCAACACCACTCCATCTGGAAGTGGTGATCTGGGCCCGTGAGGGCCCATGTCAGGGACGCGTCCGGGGTCGAGAGGGCCCGGGGGTAATGTCCGGCACTGAGGCCGTCGTGGGGTGTGGAGCGGGCGTGCGTACTGGCAGGCCCAATCCGGGACAGTGGTCCCTGGCCACTCAGGCTGAAGTGGAGAATGTGTTATTATTATTAAAGGGGAAAACTATACTACTTACCTGAAGTGGAGAATGTGAGAAGAAGGTTACTTCTTCGGTTCCCACTTCAGGTACATTTATGTACATGTGACTTGAGTCACATGACGGGTGCCATGTCATCCTCGGAGGCAGCCGCAGGCATCTGGGTGTCCCCATGGGGGATCCCGAGAGCGTCCGCTGCATGCATGCGTGCTGGGCACAGCGGGAAGCTGTCTGGGGTGTGTGGGCCAGATGGGTCAATAGTACATCGATACAAAGGAAGGTGGTCCGTGTAGATAGAAAGAAATAAACAGGAAGAGGAAGATGAGAAGAATGAAATAAAGAAAGGGGAAGGAAGAGGGAAAAGAAAGGGGGGGAGAGGGAGGAAGGAGGGGGGAGGGGGATAGACAGTGGGGAGTGGGTGTGATGTGGCTGGGTGGGTCCGGGTGGACCCGGGTCAGGCGGGTGTGCCCTGACAGCCCAGTGATGTGTCTCATACATGTTGTACCATCTCAGGAGATGCTGAACCTGTTGCAGCATCTCAATCTCACTTGGTGTCTGTCCTACAGCCACCCTCGCGTTCACCATCACCGGCCCGCTCTCCCTACTTTAAGAGCACACGAGTATTATATGGATGTGTCAACAAAGTTAGAACTGCGGACAAAAACATGAGTTGACCCACCCGTGGCCACTCAGGCCCGAATTCCCTCCCCACTCACTTGCACACTGGAGAGGCATTCTAATACTTCCCTTCCGCCCAGTTTGGGACGGAATAACCATTCCTCTAATGCTGTAGAGTGTGACCGCACCAAGCCACCCAGCGCTTCACTGTGTGGAAGTCTCATTGACTCTCTTGCCCCAGTGGGAGCCAAGGGTCAATCTAGCAACATTGTGAGGGCCCAAGCGACTTGTTTACCATCTGTTTTAGATGGGATTGGCAGCGCTTCAGCTGCTGCCAAGTGCCAGCTCATAGAGCTGCCCAGCGCTTCGGCAATTCCTGGGTTTGACAACCCAGAGAGGCCCCCCATTCGCCTCAGGCCTCAGAAGTCCGTCTGTGTATACGCTTGAGTTTGCTGTATATTAATGGGGTAGAAGTAAAGGCTGATCCGCCTTTTACAGCTACCCCGAGGGTTTATATACAATCTTATACATTCTCGGCACAAATAAATAGAGAAGCTTCCGCGACGCTAAATTAGCATCGCGACATAATTATTACACAACACAACATCAACTGATGTTGTGGGCAGAATATAGACATGGGCTGGGGCCTCACATCCTCCTCCCTTGCGATACTAAATTGCAGACAGGGTACAAGCATATATACACAAGGGAAAGCAAGCATTTTAAAGAAATAAAATTTTAACGTTCTACATACAAAGGATGTATGCAAACGGGGGCACACTCATTGCAGGAGGCTATAATAGTAGTTTGTATGCGAAGCCCACTTAGAGTTTCTCCTGGAACATATGCACCCAGATCTCGACGACAGTGTTGTCGACAATGAAAGGACTTTCTCGTCGTTGTGAGTTTATTAAATACCATCATCCACCGTGACGATGTTGACAGTGCAGGGCGTCAACGGTAGAGTTGTTGCCGACAAAGAAAATGAATAATCAACGACGTTGCTGTTGACGAAAGACGAAGGGTACAGAATATACAATCAACGACAGCATTGTCGTTGACCAAGGTAAGAAGTTATTAATCAACAACGGCCTTGTTGTTGATGAAAGTGAGTTATCAACGATGGCATTGTTGTTGACAAAGGTATGGATATGAGGGGGTCAGTTCCTCATTCGTTTGCATGGTGCGGACCTGGACAGGCCAGAGCCGGATGGGCGATTCAACGTAGTCCTACGAGTCATCGTGGACCTAGCTGCATCGAC
Organism: Cantharellus anzutake; assembly: GCF_015039405.1. NCBI lineage: Eukaryota > Fungi > Basidiomycota > Agaricomycetes > Cantharellales > Hydnaceae > Cantharellus > Cantharellus anzutake. The sequence goes on from NW_024067036.1 coordinate 171,831, forward strand.
AGTGACATCGTCGCTCAGATAGTTGTCGTTGTAGTGACAAGTCTTGACGTCAGCATTGTTCATGGACGAATCCTCATCTTGATGACGGTGCAAGTAATGGACATGGTGCGCAGGATGGCTGCATCCATGAGAAGAGGAGGGAGCACCCTCACACTGGTGGTGCATGGGCGGATTCGTACACCGACGAGTGTGCATACGTTGGAGGGGGGTATTGCGGCGGAGGTGGGGCGTTTGAATATGCCACAGGGTGTGGGCTCGCATACATCATAGGTGGGTTTGAGTACGACGTTGGGGGAAGGTTTGAGTACATAAGTGCTCGTTCCTGACGTTGAATTTTATGACGCTGAAGGAGCGGAGCTGGATCACCTTATGTAACCAGTTTCCTATGTCCAATAACGATATTAGAGTTTGTGCTGATTTGCTTACTGACCGTGTTTTGGTTGCCAAATATATGATTGTCCACTGTCTAAACAACAATAAACACCCCCCAACGATCTCACCTGACGTATAGATTGTCTATGGATAAAATTTTATATTGACTTTACTATGATTTCTAGTCAATATTACACCTAGATACACCACTTTTCAGTAGGACGTGATTTTCCTGATAATTTACTGAAGGAAAACTACTAATAAAATAATTCCGCAATAAATGTTACTCAATACAGGAGTGACCAAACTGCTCTTTCTATCGCTTAGAGTGCGTGCTAGTTATCTAGCAGGTTCAGGATCGCTCACTTTTCTCCTGTGGTGTGATAACCAGGTATTGCTGAGAGATTGTTCAATTAAGAAGTCCCTCCACTAAATTCTCACTAATTCTCACTATGACACTTTTGTTCAGCTGTGTCTAACTGACCCTAACTCACGCTTAGAGTGACGTGTTAGTTTTATATTAGCTAACAACTAATATTTGCTTTTATCTTTTGGAGCAAATGAACCAACCACTGGTGAGGAGAATTAAACTTTTATTTCTACCTGAGGTTTGAGAGGGGGCAGAAGCGGCGGCCTTTTATGCTTTTCAGAGGCCTCTCTACTCCCACGCCTCGCACTAGTTACATGTGCTACATTTGTATTATAGATAGTTCTAGAATGATATAGGGGCTTGGGCTGTGTAAGCTTAATAATGGACTTAGGACATGACTCAGCAATAAGTAATTCATTTCTTTGTCTTTTGGGCCGATCTTAGCGGGATCTTGTAGCGCTGAAGCTATTCTCTACACTGCCTTAATTACGAACGGTTATCTTTAGAAATGACTCGGCTATAAAGGAACTTTCTAGACTGTTCTCTAATTGACCCCTTTTTGTGAAGCCACATCATTACTAATGTTCTAGAGCCTTCCCAATTAATTAACCGATCTGCGGACTTCTGAATCACTTCATGCTTATGATCCGAGATCCAGATTATCAATCATTCCTTTGTTCCGATTTATTTGAGCTTAAAATCAAAAAGTTTTGATGAATCATGGGAAAATATACAAGATCCGGTTTTTTAGCATTTTCTCCTCTTCTGATGCGATCAAAAACTGTCCGCCCGCGCCGGGGAATACTCTGTCATATGTTATTCGGTCCGCCAGACTTCCGGGCGCCAATATATTTCCCTTGAGTCACATTACTTTTTGTAAGAATTAGCAAATAAATATATATGAATTATAAGGTGTTTCGCCGTTTGAGCAATATCTCCGTCAGTTTTGAAGCTTTTAGAATGAAACAAAACCGTGGATAAAGTTAAGAAACAGTTCTTTTAGATGGTAAAAAGATTACAGTCAAAAGTTTACTGGTTCCCGAGATATTCACATTTCTTTCCCAATGTTCCTTCTTATTCTGCCGTCTATGTGCTATTTTCTTGTTGTAGGGATATATTCTTTGAATATTACACCTATGCCAGGTTCTAGGCATGCTTGTAGTAGATTAAATCTCATGCTACATGGGTGTAGATAATTTATAATGATCTTCTAATGTCTGTCCAGTCTCATAAAGATCATGAGATCTGTTAAACATCTGAACTTGTCACCTGTTCGTTGACTATTCTGATAGATCATTGTTTTATTCTTTGAATATTATTTCTCCTACACCGGACTGCTGAAGGAGTGGAGCTGGATCACCTTATGTAACCAGTTTCCTACGTTGTTGTGGGGACAACTCCATGTACCTGTCAGGGACTGCGTGTCAGTTCACAACGAAGAGGGCGTTCCCGAGAATCCTAGTTGTTGTTAACGCTGAGGCGCCACCCTCAGCAGAGATAGGGGTTATATACATGGGTACCGCTACCCACTAGAGTGCGGCTACAACGAGATAGAAGATAACCGATAGAATGACGACATGAAAAGATAGCTATTCATTCGGATAATCGTAAGCGAGGTGTGGGAAAGGGGTGACATGTGGACAGAAGATAGGAAGCGGGAGATAAGCGAGAGCTAAGCGAGATTACCTGTGTTCTTCGGATCACTCTGGATCGTCTTACGGCAACTCCCTTCCGGCATAGGGAGTCAGGGTAGCCGGTTAGGCCGTGCCCTGACAGTACCGCAAAAAGTCGGATTCTGCGGAATTTGGTCACCAACATGCAGTACATATCCACTGATGCTCCCGATACTCATTCTATCACTATCCAACACTCCATACACTCACTCCATATTTTTCCATATTTTCCCTCTCATTCCCGACAACCCCAAGCAAAATTCCCATGCCCAACCATGCTGCCAATTTCACCCCCTCTCCAGACCTCCACACCCACACTCACAACCCAGCCGTTTTTCCACCCGATAGTGATGCTCTACCACCCTTCTTCACCCCCGGAGCATTTCCCAGAATGGCAATCCCATACCCGGATGGTTCAGCATGGAGTATACTCTCACGTGGTCTTGACAGCACCTGTCAATGGCCACATCTCAAGAAGTACAGCACCAAATGGGACGAATAGGGGCTCGTTGGAAAGCTGGAGACGAGGAGATTGCTGACGGGAGGATAGGCGGGCGCTGTGGCCCACTGTTGCGGAGTTAATTTTCACAATTCCCATTTCGGACCTGTTGTCACATTTTCCTGTCAGGGCACACCCGCCTGACCCAGGCCCACCCGGGCCCACCCAGCCACACCACACCCGCTCCCCACTGTCTATCCCCCTCCCCCTCCTTCCTCCCTCTCCTCCCCTTTCTTTTCCTCTTCTTTCCCCTTTCTTTATTTCATTCTTCTCATCTTCCTCTTCCTGTTTATTTCTTTCTATCTACATGGACCACCTTCCTTTGTATCAATGTACTATTGACCCGTCCGGCCCACACACCCCGGACAGCTTCCCGCTGTGCCCAGCACGCGTGCATGCAGCGGACGCTCTCGGGATCCCCCACGGGGACACCCGGATGCCTGCGGCTGCCTCCGAGGATGACGTGGCACCTGTCATGTGACTCAAGCTGCATGTACACAAATGTACCTGAAGTGGGAACCGAAGAAGTAACCTTCTTCTCACATTCTCCACTTCAGTCTGAGTGGCCAGGGACCACTGTCCTGGATCGGGCCTGCCAGTACGCACGCCCGCTCCACACCCCGCGACGGCCTCAGTGCCGGATATTACCCCTGGGCCCTCTTGACCCCGGACGCGTCCCTGACATTTCCCCATTCATTCATATTTCTTTTATTGTTTCTTTGTTCCCAATTGGATATTCATCATTTACGGTTGCCTAACGGCCCGTTTACATTCCCCCATGCCATTCATTCCATTTCAAACATATATAAACTAGATAACAGCTTGTACATAACAAGTTAGTATTGAATAGACCCGTGAAGGGACAAGCAGAAGTTGCATCCAAGTGGCAAAGACGCCATCCACGACCCTAACACCCCCATTGAGCGAGTTGCTCACGTCTAAGACCCCGCTCATCATAATACTCAGCCTTGACGTCCAAGAGAGACGTAGGTGAGTGTTTGTTTGAGGTTTTTGCAGACTCAGTAGCACCCACAGACCAAGACCTGGCCTCACGAACCACACCTGCGCACACTACCACCCTCCCCCTTCTCTCTGTCTCGAGTCTAGGCGATAGACCCGTTACAACGTCCAATAACAATATTAGAGTTTGTGCTGATTTGCTTACTGACCGTGTTTTGGTTGCCAAATATATAATTGTTCACTGTCTAAACAACAATAAACACCCCCCAACGATCTCACCTGACGTATAGATTGTCTATGGATAAAATTCTATATTGACTTTACTATGATTTCTAGTCAATATTACACCTAGATACACCACTTTTCAGTAGGACATGATTTTCCTGATAATTTACTGAAGGAAAACTACTAATAAAATAATTCCGCAATAAATGTTACTCAATACAGGAGTAACCAAACTGCTCTTTATGTCACTTAGAGTGCATGCTAGTTATCTAGCAGGTTCAGGATCACTCACTTTTCTCCTGTGGTGTGATAACCAAATATTACTGAGAGATTATTCAATTAAGAAGTCCCTCCACCAAATTCTCACTAATTCTCACTATGACACTTTTGTTCAGCTGTGTCTAACTGACCCTAACTGACGCTTAGAGTGATGTGTTAGTTTTATATTAGCTAACAACTAATATTTGCTTTTATCTTTTGGAGCAAACGAACCAACCACTGGTGAGGAGAATTAAACTTATATTTCTACCTGAGGTTTGAGAGGGGGCAGAAGCGGCGGCCTTTTATGCTTTTCAGAGGCCTCTCTACACCCACACCTCACACTAGTTACATGTGCTACATTTGTATTATAGATAGTTCTAGAATGATATAGGGGCTTGGGCTGTGTAAGCTTAATAATGGACTTAGGACATGACTCAGCAATAAGTAATTCATTTCTTTGTCTTTTGGGCCGATCTTAGCGGGGCCTTGCAGTGCTAAAGCTATGCTTTACACCACCTTAATTACGAACGCTTATCTTTAGAAATGACTCAGCTATAAAGGAACTTTCTAGACTGTTCTCTAATTCACCCCTTTTTGTGAAGCTGCATCATTACCAATATTCTAGAGCCTTTTCAATTGATTAAAAGTTCCGTGGACTTCTGAATCACTTTATGCTTATGATTCGAGATCCAGATCATCAATAATTCCTTTGTTCCAATTTATTTGGGCTTAAAATCAAAAAGTTTTGATGAATCATGGGAAAATACACAAGATCCGGTTTCTTTAGCATTTTCTCCTCTTCTGATGCGATCAAAAAGTGTCCCCCCGCGCCGGGGGATACTCTGCCATATGGTATTCGGTCCGCCAGACTTCTGGGCACCAATATATTTCCCTTGAGTCACATTACTTTTTGTAAGAATTAGCAAATAAATATATGTGAATTATAAGGTGTTTCGCCGTTTGAGCGATATCTCCGTCAGTTCTGAAGCTTTTAGAATGAAACAAAACCGTGGATAAAGTTGAGAAACAGTACTTTTAGATGGTAAAAATATTACAGTCAGAGGTTCTCTGGTTCCCGAGATATATACATTTCTTTCCCAATGTTCCCTCTTATTCTGCTGTCTATGTGCTATTTTCTTGTTGTAGGGATATATTCTTTGAATATTATATTTTCCTACACCTATGCCAGGTTCTAGGCATGTTTGTAGTAGCTTAAACCTCATGCTACATGGGTGTGGATAATTATAATGATCTTCTAATGTCCATCCAGTCTCATAAAGACCATGAGTGTTAGATCATGCAGATTCAGATGACTCCAGAATGGAATCGGAGACTTAGTGTGGAAGGACCTCAGCCTCAGTGACTCAGGCGGAGCGCTGTGCCATTGCTGGTTGTCCTGGGGGTCCCTAATTTTGGATCTAGCAGGGGAAAGTCTCTTAGGGGGAATCAAGTTGATTTCGGACTGAGTGTCAGGGCCTGGCCTCAGACCCAGAGGCTCCCTGACCTCAACCCCCACAGATCGGGATCGGGTATGTATGGATATGACATAGTTGAACCAAATCTAGTAGTCCCTAGAATCCTGTCCACTGTGTCGAAATTGTATCCGGTGCAACTACTGGACTCATCCGGAGCTCCAATTCAAATGGCTTCAAATACAGGTCACATGGCAAGGACATAAAATCATGGACAAGCCTGGTATCAAACCCAGGACCTCTAGCATGCATCCATACACTACTCACCCTTGAGCCATGCCGGTATAGGCTGTTAAACTCTATACTATTGGGAATATATTATATTCTCCAACACACTGTACCTGAGTGGCATACTTGCAACAGATAGAGGCCTTCATTGGGTTTAGCATCCCTTTCATCCTTTGACAAAACAATGTCTCCACAATGTATCAGGACTTTTTCATAAAATGCATTCGCCTCTGCCATGCAATCAGGGTAGTGCTTCTCAACAGCTTCTTGGTGTGATTTACGCAGCCTTGCAGCCTCTTGACTATCCAGCTGGGAAACAATTGTTGGAGGAACCATGTGCTATGAGGGTACTCCAATGGAGCTAACCTGAACAGCCACATTCCTGTATTAGCATGGGAACATTCTGGGAGAGCAACTCGCCCAGAATCCACCATGTGACTACTTAGTCACAAGACCTCTTTTATATTATTTCGGACTAACCCGTGCCAGGCCATGGATATATTCATTCATTTGAATTCATTTCCTTTTCCCTCAGTTCTTCACACATATTAGCTGAGACTGAGGTTAGTTATAACATTCCTTTATTACTATTCCCTTTACTATTGTAACTTACAATATGTATATTACCTTTAGCTTCACACTTCTAGGTAATACAACTTAGTTCTTCACGCATATTAGCTGAGACTGAGCTTCACGCTTCTAGTCCAGCTCCGAGATCAAATTGTCGCTCATCAACAACAATTAGTCCCAAATATGGGCTGCAAGTATTACAGCTAGACTTACGGTGAAGCTTGAGCCATGCCTGCCAGGCCATTTGGCCCACTATGGAAGGATTGTGTAATCGGAAACATTTCATGACTTCTTGGGGTGACCTCTCCCTTTTCTTGGCATAGCCTGCGATGCAAGCTTCCAAAAAAACTGTGCAGTGGCTTCTAAGTGTTTTTAATAGGTACAAATGTACCTTCAAGGCTCAAATCATCTGTGACATGTCCGTTCTCTAGAATCTCGCCAACTGTCATATCCCGGAATCCCGACCCCACGCACTCCCACCACACCACACCTTCCTAACAACTTCACCATCCCCTACACCATGCCTCCCCACTCCCCAAGTCACCTTCCCTCCTGACTGTCTCAGCTCCGGTCTGGTTGCGGCACACCGAACCTTGGCCACTCCCATCCCGGAAGCTCAGGCCTGAGTCAGAACATTCAGAGACCCTGGATTTGCTCCGATATCCTGACGGACCTCTGACATCCCATGACATGCCCTTAAACCATTCCTCCACCCATTTCATTTATTTGAGTCACCCAACATCCTTTGGATACGCAACTCCGCTTTCAGAGCTACCTGCATCCTTTGGTGATGTCACGGCCATGCATTCCGGCCCGTTAGCCACCCGTCCCGATGCTGCCTGAGCCCATTACCGCTATGCGAGCGTGAGCGCGAGCCCCAACCTCAGCCCTATCCTCCCTGAGGACTCCCTGCTCACTCCCACTCCCCCACAGCCACACCAACCTCCCTGCCCTGAGTCCGCCTCTGGCACTGCGCCAAGCGCAACTCCGCTACCCCGCCCACTTGGCCCCTACAGGGCCGCTACCATTCCCACGCCCAACTCCGAGTCTAGCGCTGCTACGATACCATCGCTGCTATCGTGGCCCTACACTCCTTCGTTTATTTATCTGTTATTGTTTGTTTTGACCCTTGGTCATTGCCGGCTGCTGTGTGGCCAACCCCGCTCCTTATCCTTGTTTGCTTCCGGACCCTTTGGCCTTCGGCCTGGGTCCGCTTCCATTCATTTCTTCCTCCTATATATATCCTGTATACTACATTATAGTACTTTAGCTCTAATATCGATGTGACCACAAACCCTAAGTCCTGACCCCAACAAGGCAACCCCAGTGAGTCCGAAATGAGGGCCAAGAGACAGCTAGGGGGCACAGCACTCCCTTTAGAGTTGCTGAGGCCAAATGCCCTACCCCCGGGCCTTGTTCACGGCATCACAGCCATCGCAGCCTATAGCGGCCTGCAACGGTGACCCTCGGTGCCGACCCCGGACCAGTGTCTAACAGGTGATCTCCCTCACGTTATCACTTATTAGTCACCTTCCATTCTTCCTACCATTCAGTCGGCTAACCCCCCCTTACCCATTTGTCGTTCCCATTCATTTTCCGGCCTCTAACTCCACCCTCCTTGGACCGACACCTCGGTTCCCCGCTTAAGATATCGTTCGGGACCTTTTGGTACCTCTCGGTATCATTCGGCACCTTTCGGTGTTGCCCCATTGTCATTTGGACTTTGACTAAGTCCTTCCCATTCCCCTTTATAAATACCCGTAGATTAGAACCTGTAGTTCCTTAGTTCTAATCTCGACTAAAATGCCACCCAAAGTCCCTCTGAGTGAATCCTGTTCCCATTCTACAAGATACCTCAGACATAAGAAATACAAGGACTAACTGAGACGTAACGGAGGCACAGCGCTCCCTCCGAGTCGCTGAGGCCGCATCCTTCTTAGAGCCTCTTGTACCATCCAGCAGAACTGGGCCCCCTGAGAAGCTTCGGTTCACTACCGGAGCTCTCGGACCCCCCTCTAGTTGAGCCCCGCCTGCATTCGGACTCACACATTTACCCCTACGATCCGGGTTTTTGACACCAACTGTCTGAACAGATGAATGACCGAGGGGTTGAAATTGTGGTCTGTTTGCAATTGAAGTATGCTGCATAACTAGCTCTTTCAACTCCACAAATGGACCCTCTGTAGCTCTGAGGAATTCATTGGCAGTGGGAGCTGTTGTCAAAAGGGTGAGGCCACTGGAAAAGTCGGCCTGAAGGGTGAGGATTGACACGCCAAATGTGCTAGAAGATGCATTCCACAAGGGGGAGGACATTCTGGTGATCTCTTGTCTTAGCGGCTGCTAGGTCAAAATTGCATCCGATCCATCAAATTAATCAAGATAAAGGTAGCTGCCTGTATCCCCACCATTTCACCCTCTTGTCAGGGACCGACCCGGGGTCGAGAGCGCCCAGGTGTATTGCCCGAGGCTGAGGGTCCGGTAGGTATGACGCGGGCGCGCGTAGCAACAGGCCCGAAGCAGACAAGGGTCCCTGGCCACTGAGACTAAAGTGGGAAATGTGTTATTGTTATTATCAGGGGAAGTGTAAGCTACTTGCCTAAAGTGGGAAATGTGAGAAGAAGGTTGCTTCTCAGTTCCCACTTAGGCTGTGTTTATATACATGTGGTTGAAGGCCACGTGGGAAGCGCCACGTCATCCAAGCACACAGCCACCTCCGTCCGGGTACCTCCGTAAGAGGTCCTAGGAGCGTCCAGTATGTGGGGGGTTGTCCGGTGTGTCCGGGTTTGGGCGCGTTACACTGCAGTCGGGTCAATGGTACATTGATACAAAGGAAGTCGTCCGTGTGATAAGAAAGGAATAAAGAGGAGAGAGAATAGAAAAGAAGGGTCAGAAGAAAGGGAAGGGAGAAAAGGGGGAGAGGGGGAGGTCGGGAGGAGCAGGTGGTGGGGCACCGGGTTAGGTGGGGCCAGGTCAGGCGGGTGTGCCCTGACACCTCTCCTGCTGTCAGGGGATGTCTCCCGGGTCCCCATGACCCTCCCCTATGGCCCACAGCCTCAGGTCTGGCCAGCCCTATCCAGGGCACAATCCTACTGTGGGTAAGGAGATGAATAGATAAAGGCAATGTAGAATACACTTGCCTACTGTGGATAAGGAGATGAGAAGGAAGCTAACTTCTCATCTTCCCACAGTGGCCACAATATCAGCAAAACTTCCGGGGATACCCGGAAGTCACATGAAGGGGTAGGAACCGGGCCCGGAGCATGCGGCGCACAGAGCATGTGCGCATGTGGGAAGCATGGCAGGTGGAAGTGGGTCCGGACGCGGGTCCGGGTCCGGGCTAGTCAGGGTGTGTGCCCTGACACCTGCCCCGTTCAATACACCCTGTATACTGCAACATTGTAGACACAAACACCGAATAAAGTATTTGCCATTCTGCCCATCCCTGCCCATTATGTGGGCCACATCCATCCAGGACCATCCAGTAGCCGATTTCCACCCCAGTTCCCTGTTTGACTTGCCTGGAGTGTTCAGTGCCCTGGGTAGAAGTTCTAGGTGGCACCTGGGAAATTAGGTAGGTGTCAGGGCACACCCGCCTGACCCGGCCCCACCTGGCCCCACTTCACCCGGTACCCTGCCACCCAGTCTTCCCCTACCTCCTCCCCCCTTCTTCTTTCTTTCTTCCTCCATTCCACTCTCTCTTTACTTATCTCACCTTCTCTTTATTTTCTCTTTATTCTACATGGACGACCTTTCCTTGTATCAATGTACCATTGACCCACCTGCAGCGCACTCACGACACGCCCAGCCCGCTATGTCCAGCTCGCGCGTTCACAGCGGACACCCTCGGGATCCCCACGGGGACACCTGGGTGACTACGGCTGTATGCGAGGATGACGTGGCACCCGTCATGTGACCTAAGCCGCATGTATATAAACATACCTGAAGTGGGAACCGAAGAAGTAGCCTTCTTCTCACCCTTTTCCACTTCAGTCTAAGTGGCCAGGGACTGCCTCCTGAGCCAGGCCCGCCAGTATGCACGCCTGCTCCACACCCCGCGAGGCTTCTAGTGTTGGGTGTCTCACCCAGGCCTCCTCTACCCCGGACGCGTCCCTGACAGTCTTGCTCTAATGTGTCAGGGCACACCCGCCTGACCCGGGTCCACCCGGACCCACCCAGCCACACCACACCCGCTCCCCACTGTCCAACCCTCTCCCTCCTCCTTCCTTTGTCTCTCCTCCCTTTCCTTTGTCTCTTTCTCCCCCTTTCTTTATCTCATTCCTCTCATCTTCCTTTTCTTGTTTATTTCCTTCTATCTACACGGACCACCTTCCTTTGTATCAATGTACTATTGACCCATCCGGCCCACACACCCCGGACGGCTCCCCGCTGTGCCCAGCATGCGTGCATGCAGCGGACGCTCTCAGGATCCCCTGCGGGGATACCCGGATGCCTGCAGCTGTCTCCGAGGGTGATGTGGCACTCGTCATGTGACTCAAGCCGCATGTACATAAATGTACCTGAAGTGGGAACCGAAGAAGTAACCTTCTTCTCACATTCTCCACTTCAGGTAAGTAGTATAGTTTTCCCTTTTAATAACAATAACACATTCTCCACTTCAGTCTAAGTGGCCAGGGACTGCTGTCCCTTCCCGGACCCGCCAGCATGCATGCCCGGTTTGCACCCCGCGAGGGCCCTTCTGCCGGGCGATACATCCGGACCCCCTCTACCCCAGACGCGTCCCTGACAGCAGAAGAAGGTTTCAACCTCATCTCCCCCGCCTCCCCCATCTCCCCTGTCTCCCCAGCCATGGTGTCAGAAGAGCAGTATGAAGAACTGCTGGCTCGCTTCCAAGAGCTCCAGGCCATTGTGGAGAGCCAGGCCCGCAACCACCCCCACCCGCACCTGCACCCAGACCCAAACCACCTAAGGTCGCCCCCCCCACTCCCTTCTCAGGAGCTAGCGAGGACCTCGACCGTTTTAAGGCCGAGTGCGGGATTTATTTCCACGTTCGTGTGGCTGAGTTCCCCACCGCCCTCTCCCAGATCTTTTTCGTGTTGTCTTACATGAAAGGAGGACCCGCAGGGGCATGGGCCATGCAACGCACAATCACGCTGCTGACGGCCGGCTCCCCCCCCCTCACCATGGACGAGTTCAACACAGAACTCGATGCCATGTTCCAGGACCCGAACCGGGAGGCCGCAGCCAGACAGAAGCTGGCAGCCATCCGCCAGGGAAGCGACTCTGTGGACAAAGTGATCCAGGAGTTCGAGATATTGGGACCCGCCTCAAGGCTGGGTGACATAGGACTAGTCGACCGCTTCGAGCAGGCGATTAACTCCCGCCTCCAGGAGAGCATATACCGGCTCCGCCCCATGCCCACTACCTGGGCCGAGTGGAAACGCGAAGCCACGCTCCTGGACAACCAGTGGCGACGGTTCCAGGCCACTCAACCGCGCGCATTCCCACCCAAACCCATGCTCCCGCCAACTCGACCATCATCGATCATGACCCCACCACAGGCACGACCCACACCCGGGCCCCCACGACTTGCACCACTGCCTCCACCCTCCACCCCAGTAGCCTGCCCCACGACAGGGACAGGCCCCCAACCGATGGACCTCGACCGCTCGAGGACTGACCAAAGACAGTGCTACAACTGTAACACCCAAGGGCACATCCTACGAGACTGCCCGCACCCCAGAGTCCGCCGGGCGCGACGTCTCCACCCTGAGGATCTTCGGGCGCTGATGGAAGGGCTGAAGAGGCAGTTAACTGAAGAGCCAGAGACGGAAGGGACAGAGCCAGAGACGGAGGCTCAGGGGGATTTTCAGGAAGGCGGCCGGTGAGGGATGTGTCCTGGGCGCCTGTAGAAGATAACTCGTGTAAATACCGCAGCACGCGTGAGTCAACACCAATGCCAAAGCTTCACCGAGTTATTACCAAGAAGAGGAGAAAAAACGCATCCTCGACCCGTGAGAGTAAGAGAACCATAGAGACGGCACCCGAAGTGGCAGTATCCCCGCCAGCCATCTATGTCCTCTCCAAGCAATCCCCCAGATCCCTCAACCTTATGGTGAAACTAACCACCCTGACCTCCCTCGCGTCAGTGTCGGTATCAGCCCTCCTAGATTCAGGAGCCACTGGGAACTTTGTAAGCCCTGAGTTCGTCCGGAAGCACAAGCTCGAGACAACCCCTCTCCCGCAACCCATTCCCGTCCGTAATGTTGATGGAACCCCAAACGAGAATGGAGCCATAACCGAAGAGTTGGAAGCCCTCCTGACATTTGGGCGACACACAGAGCACGCCCGCTTCGCGGTTGCAAACCTGGGATGACAGTCCCTCATCATAGGGCACTCGTGGCTACTACACCACAACCCAGAGGTAGACTGGGCTCGACAGAAAGTTGTCATGTCCCACTGCCCGTCCGCCTGTAGACAGCCGCGAGCACGAAACGACCAGGACCCTGTACTAGAGCCAGGGGATGGGATCTATGCTGCAATCATCCCCTCCAGCTGGGGACACGACCTAAGGGCCACCACGACCCCCTCTCAGCGGATGGCCCAGGAGGCCCGTGACCCAGATGCAGAGCCCGCATCGTTCGAGACGCTGGTGCCAGAGCACTACCAGGACTTCCAGGATGTGTTCTCAAAAGAGGCCTTCGACCAGTTGCCCCCCCAGAAGCCCTGGGATCACGCTATAGACCTGGTACCAGACGCCAAACTGCCCAGAGGGAAGACCTTCCCCCTCTCATGCCCGGAGCAGAAAGAACTGGACGAGTTCCTGCACGAGAACCTGCAGAACGGGCGGATACGACCGTCTAAGTCTCCAATGGGTGCACCAGTCTTCTTTGTCAAGAAGAAGGATGGATCGCTGCGCCTGGTATAGGACTACTGGAAGCTGAACGAGATCACCGTGAAGAACTCGTACCCACTCCCACTCATCTCGGACGTCCTCACCCGCCTCCGGAATGCCAAATACTTCTCCACCCTGGACTTGCGCTGGGGGTTTAACAACGTCTGGATCAAAGATGGGGACGAGTGGAAGGCAGCATTTGCGACCAACTGAAGGCTGTTCGAGCCTATGGTAATGTTCTTTGGGCTGTGTAACTCCCCTGCGACTTTCCAAACTATGATGAATGACATCCTTAGGGATTTCATCGACCGGGAAGTCGTTATCTGCTACATGGACGACATTCTCATCTTCACGGCCACCCTGGAGGAGCACCGGAAGGTCGTCCGAGAAGTCCTGGAGATGCTGCGAAAGAGGAGGCTCTTCCTGAAGCCAGAAAAATGCAAGTTTGAGCGGACCCGGATCGAGTACCTCGGCCTCGTCATCTCGGAGGGTAGCGTTGCCATGGACCCCATAAAGGTCCGTGGAGTCCTTGACTGGCCAACCCCAACCAAAGTGAAGGAAGTGCAGTCCTTCCTGGGGTTTGTGAACTTCTATCGCCGGTTCATCAAAGACTTCTCTGAGAAGGCATGCCCGCTCCACAAGCTGACCCGAAAGGCCCAAACCTGGAACTGGGGCACGGACGAAGACGACGCTTTCCGTGCCCTCAAAGAAGCTGTCACCACTGCCCCAGTTCTCTCCTTCCCCTCCGACTCTGGCCACTTCAAACTCGAATGCGACGCCTCCAACTTTGCAACCGGTGCGGTCCTCTCCCAACTCCAACCTGATGGGGAGTTCCACCCGGTGGCATTCATGTCCAAGAGCTTTACGGACGTGGAACGTAACTACGAAGTGTATGACAAAGAGATGCTCGCAATCGTCCAAGCCCTTGAGGAATGGCGACACTTCCTAGAGGGTGCTGAAGAGAAGGTCGAGGTCTACACCGATCACCGCAACCTGGGGTACTTCCGGATGGCCCAGAGGCTAAATTGCCGCCAGGCCCGATGGTCCCTATTCCTCTCCCGCTTCCACTTCACCCTCATCCATCGCCCTGGGAAGCTCATGGGAAAACCGGACGCGCTCTCCCGCTGTGCTGACCACCCGAAAGGGAAAGACGACAACGAAGGGTTGACCCTCCTCCAACCAGCCTGGTTTGAAGCCCATGCAACAGAGGGATTCTCGTTGGAAGGTGAGGAGGTAGGCATCTTAGATCGGATATGCAGGGCAAAAGACCATGATGAGAGGGTAGTAAAAGCCATGCAAGAACTGGGAGAGGGGACGCTAAGGTCGGATGAATGGGAAAGGCAAGGTGAATTGGTCTTGTACCGGGGAAGGGTATATGTCCCAAAAGACCCCCAACTCCGCCATGACCTAGTGAGGCTACACCACGATGCACGGGTGACAGGGCACCCGGGGCGGTGGAAAACCCTGGAACTTGTCTCCCGCGACTACTGGTGGCCCCAGATGGCGGAGTATGTCGGGCGGTATGTACGTGGGTGCAACACCTGTAACCACGTCAAATCCTTCCCCTCACGAAAGGTTGGGAAGCTTACCCCAAACAAAGTCCCTACCCGTCGTTGGCAGGTAATTTCAGTGGATATGGTGGGAGAGCTCCCAGAGTCCAAGGGGTATAATGCCATCCTGGTGGTAGTGGACCGCCTGTCCAAACGTATCCATGTGGTCCCCACTGTGATGACCGTAGACTCGGAGGGCATCGCGCGACTCTTCCTAGAGCATGTCTGGAAGCATCACGGGCTCCCTGAGGAGATCCTCAGCGACAGAGGAAGCGCTTTCGTCTCCCGCTTCTCGAGAGAGCTCATGGATCTCCTAGGCGTAAAGTTAACCCCCTCAACGCCCTACCACCCCCAGACAGATGGACAGACCGAGCGGGTCAACCAAGAGATTGAAGCCTACCTCCGGGTGTTCGTCAACCATCAACAAGACGACTGGGCAGATTGGCTCCCGCTAGCGGAATTTTCCTACAACAACCGCATCCACTCATCCACCCACCGAACCCCTTTCGAACTCGACACCAGCCAGCACCCCAGAATGGGGACGGAACCCACACATACGTCCGAAGTGGAAGCCGCTGATGCGTTTTCGTCAAGGATGATGAAAATGCAGGAGGAGGCGAAAGCCACACTGGAACATGCAGTGGACGAGATGGCCCGTTACTACGACCGAGACCATGAGGCAGCCCCAGAATATCGAGAAGGTGACCAAGTCTGGCTCAGCGCCCAGAACTACACGACCGACCGTCCAACCAAAAAGCTGGACCACAAATGGCTTGGCCCCTTTAAGATCGTCAAAGTCGTCTCCCCAGCCACCATCAAACTCCAACTCACTGCACGACAGAAGGGAGTTCACCCGGTCGTGTCCATAACGAACATCAGGCCACACTGCCCGGACGATATCGCAGAACAACCCACTGACCCCCGCCCAGGCCCGGAACTCGTAGATGGAGAAGAAGAGTACGAGGTCGAGAAGGTATTGAACTCCAAGTGGCTACACCGGAAACTCTGGTATCTGGTAAAATTTGTTGGCTGGCCGAGCTCAGAGAACCAGTGGCTCCAGCGGGACCACTTAGCCCATGCCCCTGACCGGATCGAGGAATTCCACAGGACGCATCCCCTAGCCCCGGGGAGAGAGAGAGAGAACCACCTGACCGCTTCAAGGCGAAGTGGCTTAAGGAGGGGGTGATGTCAGGGCACACCCACCTGACCTGGGTCCACCCGGACCCACCTGGCCACACCACACCCACTCCCCGCTGTCCAACCCTCTCCCTCCTCCTTCCTTTGTCTCTCCTCCCCTTTCCTTTGTCTCTTTCTCCCCCTTTCTTTATCTCATTCCTCTCATCTTCCTTTTCTTGTTTATTTCCTTCTATCTACACGGACCACCTTCCTTTGTATCAATGTACTATTGACCCGTCCGGCCCACACACCCCGGACGTGTCATATCCGTGCATACCCGACCCCGACCCGACTTCCGGACCTCCACCCCCTTCACCTCCGGAGTCATAACCTACCGCTGCCGTTCCGATACTCACCTTCGGTCCTGGCAACACACCTCCTCCTTACCTCTCCGACCCTATCTCCGTCCGCTCCGATACTCATCTCGGACTGAACACCGCCCCTCTCGCCACCCTCCTACTACTCCGCTCCCCCTTCACAACACCTCCACCCTCCTGTCATCCTCCTACGCTTCCCCCATCCGCTCCGTTACTCACCTTCGGACCTGACTACTCTCCTTTCTGCCACTCCTTCTCCCTTACCTTTCCCCTCTCTCCTCCCTCTGTTACTCCTCCGCCACCCTTCCACCAAGTTACGACCTTCCACCACTGTTCCGTACTTCGCACTCGGACACCGCTCGTACCTTACTCCGAGCCTCCGTCATAGTCCCTACCTCGGACTTTGACTCCACCTCGGTCTTAGTCCATTGCATTGGTGACCTCATACTACGTAAACACCATTGCCAATATCCCTCAGACTTTCAACCCTGCCTCCGTAACCTCCGTAAGCTCCGCAACCCCCGAGCTTCGCGGATCGCCTTCGGCACTCTCGCTGCTTGTAATGTATTTCTCGTGTTTTCCCCTCATCCCTATTTGGACTACTGCTTCTTCCTATTCTAGCCAGTTAGTCATCATCCCCACTTCCCCTCATCCTCCTGCCCCTCTGGGCCTCGCCCTCCCTACCTCCTTTCGGATGTATCACAGGTCCTGTCTTATGACCTTCGGTACCGCTCCGCTCCTTCTACCCTTTGTTCCCGTTCAGACGTCTTCGTTCCGATTCGGTCACCCTTTGTTCTCCTTGTGCTTTTGCCCCTTCCATTATATATATCGGCGCTTGTACATACTCGTTTTGGTTTAGTCCGAAATCGACCTGAAATGCCCCCTAGAGACTTCCTGCTCACCTACTGTGAAATTAAGGACCAAATGGACAAACAGCAATGGCACAGCGCTCCGCTTGAGTCGCTGAGGCCAAGGTCCCTCCACGCTAAGTCTCTGATTCCACTCCGGAGTCGTCTGTTTCTGCCCGGTTCTAACAGGACAGCTCCCTGCTGTGCCCAGCATGCGCACATGCAGCAGATGCTCTCGGGATCCCCTGCGGGGATACCCGGATGCCTGCGGCTGTCTCCGAGGGTGACGTGGCACTCGTCATGTGACTCAAGCCGCATGTACATAAATGTACCTGAAGTGGGAACCGAAGAAGTAACCTTCTTCTCACATTCTCCACTTCAGGTAAGTAGTATAGTTTTCCCTTTTAATAACAATAACACATTCTCCACTTCAGTCTAAGTGGCCAGGGACTGCTGTCCCTTCCCGGACCCGCCAGCATGCACGCCCGGTTTGCACCCCGCGAGGGCCCTTCTGCCGGGCGATACATCCGGACCCCCTCTACCCCGGACGCGTCCCTGACATAATGCTAAAGCTCAGTCTCAAGCTAATGCACGAGAACTATAATATTACCTAATGCTAAAGCTATAAGGTAATATACAATGAGTTACAATGTATAAGAAATCAGAGTAAAAGAATATTGTAACTAACCTCAGTCTCAAGCTAATGCGCGAGAACTGAGGGAAAAAGGAAACTAATCCAAATGAATGAATATAGTTTGTGGACTTCGCGGATAAGTCCGAAGTGACCAAAATAAGTAAGAAGAAAAGGTGTTGTGACCAAGTAGTCACGCTACCGCGGGAATGTGGCTGTCCGGGCGAGTTCCTCGCTCGGGTGTGGGAATGTGGCTGTACGAAAACTCGTCCGGCCTCCCATAGCACACGGTTCCTCCAACACGATATTGCTCCTGAGTCCTGCTCATGTGAGTTGATACAGGCCATCTGCCATGGGGAACATCTTTCAATGAGCCAAACGGCGGGATCTGCGGAAGGCCTGCATGCGGTCAGCCTAAAGCGCGGTGGCAGTGCTACCGCCGTTTGACCCATCACTCATATATCACGCGACCACATGCATTCCCTCCAAACGGGACAATGCCGGCTGACTAATCATGATTAGTCTCGTTGAAATGAGGACATTACATAATTGAGCGGAAGCATCATGTTGGACATGTGACTACTATGATTTAGCCGATTGTCCGAACTGATTTGTCGCACTTGGGGTTTTCCACCATGTCAGAGACGCAGGAATCCTGCCTAGGCCCAACGATGCCTCGGGACGAGGAGATGGAAGATGTACAATATCCGTCCGCATCCGAATCGGATGATGCATCCGAATCGAGTGATAGACGCCCCATACTGCGTAGCGAGCAAATAACCATGGTCTATCAGTTCAGCCGGCCGTTTCATCCATCATTTAGGCGTCTCCTAAAGGATGCTGAGCTGGAGGACGAGTCAAACCATGATACGTGGACTGAACTCATTTGTAGCGTTCTGTGTTCTCTGTGTCCTGGTCTGAAGGAGGCGGGTGTGAGTGTTGTTTCAGCAAGCGAGCTGGAGTCGATCGCGGAAAACCTCGACGATGTTGAGCGCACAAAGTGTGTGGCTCTGATCACAGATGCTCTCAGACAGAATAAATGGGACCCCTTGATCAGATATGGTGCGTACCAACCAGTATTCTCGGCACGGATTGTTCAGTAATTGATGGTACAGCGGATATGAAGTTGCGACTCGCACCTCCGGAAATCAATTATTATGATTACAATCAGTACGTTTGTTCAACGTTAGCCTCATTCCATACTGACGTATCTCTGTTTACAGGTTTGAGGTTGAAAAAAGTGAGTCTGGGAATTACAATCTTCTCCAGAGTTTTGATTAGTTGTCAGATCTTGCTACCGCATACCATGGGCGTTTTATTGGTAGTGCACCTCGCTCTTTCATTAGGCATCTTGACCAAATCGACCGGGAGGAGGGCAACCTCAACAAACCACGTTATGCTAAATCCATCTCCGTAGTCCAAAGCTCTGGGGCTGGAAAATCACGTATGCTGACGGAGGTGTGTTTGTCCCCTGATCCTGAAAAGAAATATGATCATATTTGCTCTAGGTCGGTGCCCGAATCTTTACCCTCCCTATATGTCTTCGTACACCGGGTAGTTCGGGTTATCCGTTAGCGGACGAGCCCGTGTCCGAATATTTCAATGAGCTCAAGACTCAGTGCGGGAACAATGACCTGAGCATCAGCACAGTTGCGGGTATCGCCAGTTTCTTTGCAGCTGCACATGAGACTATGTTAGCCTCGCTCAAAGTCATTCTCGGTGAGGGGAATTGTGCAAGGAAAGACGTTCTCAGCAGTTGGCACCGCAGAATGGAGGGAGAGGGCGGGGGGGGTTTTCGGGTGAAGTTCTTCGAAAGCGTGATGGAACGAACGAAACAAGTAAATTTCCTCTTCTTGTCCTCCGCTAAAATTGACGATTGGTTTAGCTAAAAAAAAGTTATGGCGTAGGACCAGGGAATAGTCCCAAGCTCGATGACGGTAATGGATTTAAACGAAATAAGGAGGGCAAAAAGGGCAAAAAGGGCAGAAAGAACGGCCCGATCACGCTGGCCAGGAGCTATTACGAGAAAGACGCGAAGAAGGCTGTTGAAGACCTGATGGAGTTCATCAAGACTCTTGCCAGCGGTTCTGATCCACTATGCATCACATACTTCGATGAAGCTCACGAGTTGGGGATGTGCTTCTGGATTATGTTACGTTTATTGCAAAATCAAAAAGATTCCGTGAGAATGTGGTATGTCTTTATGGGGACGAAATCAAGCATAACGTATTTTGCACCCCGTCCTCAAGACAGTGAGTGTTCACATTGTTACCTGGCTGGACCTTATTGTTTCGCAGTGGTTTCCGCAAGACTCAGAGAGGAACAACGACGACTGGAGCCCCCCTTTTTTGCTCTTGGTTTTGATCAGTATGCCAGGGAGCAGGCCAAAACTCCCACACTCGTCAAGATGGGCCAATTCGAAACAATGGAGCATATCAGCCAATATGGGCGGCCTTTGTATGTCCTTTCCCAAGGATAACCACCCACTCTCACTCTCCTCTGCTAGGTGGCGCGCAATGCTGCCCATGCCAGGCGACGAACTGATCAACGTTGCAGCTTACAAGCTCACCGCTGCTGAAGTTAGAGGGTTCCATGCCGGGAATAAGCTCCATGTGTTTGCCGTGCTTTCACAACGGCTCTGTCTCGATCTTGTTCTAGCGAGTGCTGAGGCTGCCGAGTTAGCCGATCGGAGTGTCTCCCATCACATGAGACTTCTCACAGGTCTCTCGGTTAATAACGCAATACTTTACACCCATTCGCCATCGGAACCAATTCTGGCTTTGGGTGCTGCACGAATTTTGTATCATCCCGACGCGCCCAACGGGCTATTACGTTCAGTCCTGGAGACTTTGAGCAAGGGTTTGTGCCATGCAGGTTTGGTCGAAAAGGGACTTATGGGTGAACTTGCCGCCCGTTTCCTTCTCCTCACCGCGCGCGACTTTGCGGCTCCAGTTGATGGCAAACATCGTAACTTCCTGAAACCTGTTCGCCTGCTGGATGTTCTTCAGACTCTTTTCGGCGGCAATGGCTGGTGTGATCGGAGCGTCAAAACCGCTTTCTGTGATGCATTTGTCAATTTCACACACTGGACCACCACAAGAAACTTCTTACCCCAAATGCCTTCTCGGTAATTATTCTTTCCATGCCCCTTCATGTGGTTGCTAACGAGGCTTCTCAGGAAATTGCTTGCTAACCTCTGGGCTCGGGGGGCCATTTTGCAATGCTGCTTCAATCAAACATCAATCGATTTCCTATGCCCGGTTTATTTTGGCTCTGTGGAACCCGGAGCTATTTTTGATTGCGACCAGCTGTCGGGACTCGTTGTTCAAGTCAAGAACAAAAAGGAAGGGGATACTGGTGCCCAAAGAAATCTGCGACCTGCCGGGATCATCCGTGACTTCAAAGACCCACTTCCTTATCTTGCCCTGCTGATGGAGCTTGGTACCGAGTCCTGCTACCGAGGGGGGGTTTAATCAAGCACACCCCTCCAGAGCATTCCCAGCTTTTCCAATATAAACGCTTGCAGGAAGAGTACCGGCATGCTTTGGATGGCCTATCCCAGCATAGAGAACAAAATCCCAAGGAGAAGAAACATTTGAAGCTGCTGGAGGCAGATGTTCAAGCCAAAGAGCTGGAAAAGGACCAATATAATCGGTACCTGATCTCTGCCCGAGGTGCGGGGTCTAAGACCTATGGCATACTTAAGATGGCAGGAATCGAGGAGGAATTTAACACCTTCCTCAGCATTGTCATACCTCAGGAATCACCCTATGATGATGAAATTGCTCAAATGTGGCCGGATCACGTTGGGGATGATGGCTGGTTGGCTGATTATGTGATAGATAATGAAGGATAATCCCTTGTCCAGAGCCAGAGCATGTGTGATGAAATGTAAATTAGTTGTGAATCTGAATGTATCTGAAGACTTGTGCCTTTTGGGACAATTGGCTCCTTGACTTTATCTTCCAATACCATACCTCGGTACTATGCCGGGGTTTGCCGAGTGTGGCAGTGCGAGGTCATGAGCGATCAATATTTCCAGCACTTTTCACAGTTAGGTGATGTTCCTCAGCACTGTTAGAACTGGGCGAGGGCGGACGATTCCGGAGGGAAACTGGAGACTTAGCAAGGAGGGACCTGTCAGGGGATGCCCGGTTATCCAGCCCCCCTTTACTCTAAGCGATATCAGTGAGGTAATCATTAGCCAAGATTGCATGAGATAATTACGTAGTTAGAATGCAGATATAACTCATTGCGCTATATTCGCTATCACGTCACCCCTTACCCGATATTCCCTCATTTCCCGCATCTTCTATCTTCCTATTTGATGTCATGCTTCTATCAGTTACCATCTTCTGTCATATCCATACAATCCCAACCTCCGCTCCGGGCTCCCGGAACTCCGCACTCCGACTTCCGGAGCCCTACTTCCCTTCCGTCACCTTCTCCTTGCCGACTCCCAAGAGGTTATCCCACCTCCGGCTTGGACACCACCTTCGGTCCGACTCCGGAACATTCCGGGCCCGACCCCAACCTCGACACCTTCCAGACGAGTACGCAAAACCTATGCTCCCGACTCCGGACCTCCGCTCCGGTATCCCGTTCACGTCTCGTCTCCGGAACCTCCGGTCTTAGCTCCGACCTCGGACTTTGACCCCACCTCCGCTTATACCCATTGTATTGGTTAGCTCATTCCATTTAATTACCTTTGCCAATATTCCGGAGTTTAACCTCCGAGTTCGGACTTTCCGGACTTACTCCGGACCTTGCAACTATTGCATTGTCCATTTCAATTCCGCTATTCTCCCTCATTCCTATTTGGGCTGCTGCTTCCTTCTATTCAGTCAGCTAGCCATTCCCGACTCCCATCCTCCTTCCTTCCTCCTTGGGCCTTGGCCCTTCATTCCTCTTTTGGGAAACACCATTGAGTCAAACACTTGACCCTCGGTGTTGTTCCTCTTTCCATCTCCCTTTGTCTCCTTTTGTCCTACCCTTGTTCCTTTTGATTCCGGACCCCTCCTTATATACAATGTACCTAGTAACTTGTAACCTCAGTCCGAAATCGACATGAGTTCCCCCCAAGAGACTTTCCCTCTGCTAGATCCGAAATTAGGGACCCCTAGGACAACCAGCAATGGCACAGCGCTCCACATGAGTCGCTGAGGCCAAGGTCCTTCTATGATAAGTCTCCGATTCCATTCCGGAGTCGTCTGAATCCCCGCATTCTAACATCTTCCCAATGTAACTGTGCTCTCGTGAGTTAGCAGAACTCATGTACATAAGGCTACTATGCCAGCTGGGCTAGCCCCCCAGCTTTGATATTGACTAGTTTCCTGGGGATACTCTTACGCTGCGAATAGACGCGCGGACTCTGACAGGACCTTGGCCTCAGCGACTCAAGTGGAGCACTGTGCCATTACTGTTTGTCCATTTGGTCCTTAATTTCATAGGCGGCGAGCAGGAAGTCTCTAGGGGGCATTTCAGGTCGATTTTAGACTAAGGGACTAAAACGAGTATGTACAAGCACCGGTATATAATGGAGGGGGTGAAAGCACAAGGGAAACAAAGGGGGTCTGAATCGGAACGAAGGCGTCCGAATGGGAACAAAGGGATGGTGGAAGTGGAGCGGTACCGAAGGTCATAGGGCAGAACCTGTGGTACATCTGAAAGGAGATAGGGAGGGCGAGGCCCAGAGGGGCAGGAGGGTGAGGTGAAGTGGGGATGATGACTAACTGGCTAGAATGGGAAGAAGCAGCAGTCCAAATAGGGATGAGGGGAAAATGCGAAAGATACATTACAAGTGGCGAAAGTGCCAAAGATGATCCATGGAGCTTGGAGGTTGTGGAGCTTACGGAGGCAGGGTTGGAAGTCTGAGGAATATTGGCAATGGTGTTTACGTAGTATGAGGTCACCAATGCAATGGACTAAAGCCGAGGTGGTGTCAAAGTCCGAGGTCGGAGCTATGATGGAATCTCGGAGTGAAGGTACGAGTGGTGCCTGGGTATGGGGTATGGGACAGTGGTGGAAGGTCGTAACTTGGTGGAGGGTCGGCGGAAGAGGGCCAGAGGGAAGAGAGAGGAGAGAGAGGGAGGGAGAGGAGTGGAGGAGAGGAAAGGTGTCAGGTCCGAAGGTGAGTATCGGAGCGGACGGGAGAAGGGTAGGAGGGTGATGGAAGGGTGGAGGTGTTGTGAGGAGGAATAGGAGGAGGAGTGAGAGGAGTGATGTTCAGTCCAAGATGAGTATCAGAGCGAACAGAGATAGGGTAGGAGAAGGACAGGAGGGTGGAGGTGGCATGAGGGGTGAGGGGTGGTGTGGTGTCAGGTCCGAAGGTGAATATCGGAATGGACAGCGGTAGGGTAGGACTCCGGAGGTGGTGAAGATGGGGGTCCGGGAGTCAGATTGGGATCGGGTATGTACAGATATGGCAAGCACTGCCATCAGCTTCTCCTGTATCATGCTCCAATGGCAATTCATCACTCTGATGCTGCTACATATCTTCTACATGATCTTCACTCAGTATGCACAGTATTGACCTCTAAGGTCCAGACACCCAAAGCACTGCTCCACCCAAGAGCACAGAAACCCCAGCATCTAGCCATAGCATTCCTTGCCAGGAACAACACAGACAGTGTTAAAGAAATGGACCCTGGATGACCCATTTCTTCCCGTCCTTATAGGTGGCAGCTTGGGTTCATCGACCTCATGTACATAGGGTGGTTCAGTCATGTAATGAACTTTTTCCGGTGATTGTAGAGCTTCTGACAGAAAGCTGGAACCTCGTGGTGATGGGGAGTCTGCTACGATGGGTACTTGGTGCTTGTTACATGAGCATACCGTGCACAGATGTATAGGTTCACAAGTAAGGGGAATGTCCTGAGCTGGACCAGTCCAGAGTTGCGAGCTAACAGGTACTTGGCACTCGAGGTGGCGAGGGGATTGGCAGCTCCTTTGGGGAGCTTCCTAATGTTGGGTTGACAGGTACTTGGCACCCAGACAGGCATACTGGCAACAGTGTATACATGTCAGGGCACACCCCACCTGTCAGGGACAGCTCAAGGGAGGCAGAGGTAGCGGCGTAGCGCTCGGCGCTAGTGGCCCGGACGGTGGCAGGGCAGTAAGACCGTATAGTGGGCAGCCCTCACTCGGGCTTACGTCCCTGTGTGGCTTCTTAGGCTGAAGTGGGAAATGTATTGTTATTAGGGTGAGAAGCTAGACTAAACTAGGGTACTTGCCTGAAGCGGGAAATGAGAAGAAGGTTACTTCTTTGGTCCTGCTTCGGCTTAGTTTATATACATGTGTGAACGGGTCATGTGGAAGTGCCATGTCACCTTCGGACGAAGCTGGGTTACCGTGGGTGGCTCCGCAGTCGATCCCAAGTGTTGAAGGGGGGGTACAGGTAGGAGTGTGCGGTGCGTCTGGCGTGGTGGTGCCCCTACGGGGTGCTCAGCGTCGGGCACATCCGTGCTACAAGCATAGGAAAGAAAGAGAGAGGTCGTCTGTATAAAGATAGAAAAAGAGGAGAGGGAAAGAAGAGAGAAAAAGAGGATGGGACGAAAGGAAAGGAGGTGGCAGCGGCGTGCCCTGACACTCAGTGACTCAGAGGGAGTGCTGTGCCTCCGTTACGTCTCAGTTAGTCCTTGTATTTCTTATGTCTGAGGTATCTTGTAGAATGGGAACGGGATTCACTCAGAGGGACTTTGGGTAGCATTTTAGTCGAGATTAGAACTGAGGAACTACAGGTTCTAATCTACAGTATTTATAAAGGGGAATGGAAAGGACTTAGTCAAAGTCCGAATGACAATGGGACAACACCGAAAGGTGCTGAATGATACCGAGAGGTACCGAAAGGTCCTGTCAGGGACAGCTCCGAAAGCGGTGAGGTCCCTGCGTGCGGGACTCAGTGGGACAGATAGCGGCTGTGCATAGCGGCAATCCCATCACGATGTGAGCATCCCTGACCACTTAGGCTGAAGTGGGAAGTTGAGAACAAGGCTGCTTCTTCTGTTCCCACCCCAGGCGCTATTATATACATGCGGTCAGGGTCACGTGGAGGAGGCCATGTCATCTCCGCGCACAGCCGCACCTCCCCAGGTGTCTCTGCGGGAGATCCCGGAGGCAGCCACTCAGTAGGCAGGAGTGTGCGCAGCGCGTTGAAGGAGCAGAACTGAGAGTGCAGTTTTCCCTGTTCCTGGTTGTGGGGGAGTGTACCTGTTGAGTATGGTGCTGTGTTAGTGTTTTGGTTGCTTTTTCAACAGTTTAGTATGCTATAGAAAAATCAAACAATCAAACACCCTGCAGAGCTGTTCAAATAATTCTGTCTGTCTGAGCCGACTCTGGTCTGTTCAGCTCTCAGTCAGAATTCACCTAATTCTACCACTTTTTAGTTTAGGAAGTGATTACTCCTATGTGTGGAGAGATACTACTATTTTCTCCCTTCACACTGTCACTTTTTGTTCAGTAGTAACAAACTGCTTCTAAGTGTCTTACTTAGACACCTATAAATCTCCTATCTCACTTATCACACTGTTGTTGCCTTTTGTACAGTGGCAAACTTAACTGTCTTATCACTTTTTCGCACTGGAGTGAGAACCAGAAGTGCTTGAGAGAAATATTACTCTATTTTCTTACTTCTCTGAGGGGCTGCAAAGTGAGCGAAATCATGGTCCTTTTATACCTTTCAAGACCTTTCTTTCCCATGCTTTGCACTATTTACATGCAATAGAGTATTTACAAGCTTTTGTTCTAGAAAGCCCTAATGACTTGCCCAGATGACTTAGTCAGATATGACTCAACCAAAATGACTTGGTTAGATGTGATGGGGCTGTGTATGACTCAGTCTGAATTGGTTTCAGGCTGTGCATTTCTATTTTCAAGAAATGACTCAACCATATTATGACTCAACCAAAGTGACTTGGTCAAAAATGACTCAGCTGGAAATGACTCCATCAGAAATGACTCAGTCAGGGTGTCATATAGTTCTGTCTAGAAAATATTTCTAGGTAGTTGTTCATAGGTTCATATAATCCATATAGTGTAAGAATGTGAGGAAATGTTCTTCAAAGTATGTTTTAACATAAACAGTCCAAAAAAAATGTCATAAAAATGTAATGCATGTCGGATCCCCCTTGTTCCACAGCCATGGGAACATCTGGTGAATGTCTGTGCACAGGGGAACTTGTGCCAAGACTGAGGCTGAAGTGTGGTCACCTTACCAGTTAAAGTGTTTAACTTGTCACATGACCTTCAACATGGTGTCGAATCCAAGTGATACACACAACCTTGATTGACTCCTTCAATTACTCTTTCCCCCATTCCAACTTGCTTTCATACAAGGGTCAAGTGTCCATGCATGTGAGGTCATTCTTTAGTTGTTGATGATGTCCTCGGAACTTTCCCTACAGCGTGCAGCGATCAGGGAAATGGGGTTAGGTGTGTAGTGGTACATGGAGAAAAGGGAAATCGACCGTAGAATAGAAATAGAGAGAGAAGGGGAAAAGTGAGGAAGGAGGGACGGGGCTGATAGCGGGGGTCACAGAGTAGGGCAGTACGGCATGGGGTCAGGCAGGTGTGCCCTGACAGGTCCCGAATGATATCTTAAACAGGGAACTGAGGTGTCGGACCAAGGAGGGCAGAGTAAGAGGCCGGAAAATGAATGGGAATGAGAAATGGGTAAGGGGGGTTAGCTGACTGAATGGTAGGAAGAAGATAGTCATGCTAAGAATGGAAGGTGACTAATAAGTGATGATGTGAGTGAGATCACCGAAGGATGTGGGTAACTCCGAAAGCGGAGTTGCGTATCCGAAGGATGTTGGGTGACTCAAATAAATGAAATGGGTGGAGAAATGGTTTAAGGGTATGTCACAGGATGTTGGAGGTCCGTCGGGATATCGGAGCAAATCCGGAGTCTCCAAATGTTCCGACTCGGGACCGGGCTTCCGGGATGGGAGTGGCCAAGGTTCGGTGTGCCGCAACCAGACCAGAGCTGAGACAGTCAGGAGGGAAGGTGACTTGGGGAGTGGGGAGGCATGGTGCAGGGGATGGTGAAGTTGTTAGGAAGGTGTGGTGTGGTGGGAGTACGTGGGGTCGGGATTCCAGGATATGACACTCTGGATGAATGATGTGAGTCAGGACAGGAGATGTGCACGCATACCTGGGTTGAGTCATGCGCGAACTCAACGACCCGTGGTTAGAGTTGTCACCCTCAGTAGGGATGACCCATATAGGTGGTGACCAAGACATTTACAGCTGTATACAGTCCTTTACAATGTTGGCACAAGGAGGTTTACAAATGTTGCACAGTTGGTAGAGTACCTCCCACCACCATGAGAAACAAAATGATGAAATGTCGTTCTCTGGGGGAGGCAACCCTTGATACAATCCGAACAAGCCACCGGATATCGAGATACAACAACCCGAGGAGCAAGGCTCCTCAGAACAACAACAACACCAGGTGCAGATAAACACCATGGACTATACAATGCATGCAGCACAAATGAGTGCTGTGAACCAACAACCTTCCGCAATGCCAATTGGCACCACATACCCCCAGCCTCCTCAAAGGGGCTTCCAACCATATGTGGTGCAAACTGCACTGATGGCACAACAAGTGCCATTCCAGGGGCAGCAATTGCTGCTGCAGCCCCAGGCATACTCCCCAGGGAACTTCCCTGGCCAAATCACCCCCTGGATCGGCCAATTTGGCCCAGGACTGACAACACCCCAGCCAAATGTAGGCTGGGAATCAGCCATCGCATCAGCAGTAGCTGCTCAGACAGGTCAACTCCGTCAGGAGTTGAAAGAGATGAAGTCCCTTGTAGGAGGGAGATGAGGGAGCAACAGCGGCTCCTTGTCCAGGCCATCCAAATGGGCACAGTCTGACAACTCGAGGGTGTCAGATGATGCCTGCAATAATTGCGCCCATTGGAGGTGCGAATACAATAGAGCATGAAGCGATGCCGAGGGCATCTTCACCTCTCTGAAAGATGGGAAAGCGGGGGAGTGAGCAGGGAGTCCTCAGGGAGGATAGGGCTGAGGTCGGGGCTCATGCTCACACTCGCATAGCGGTAACGGGCTCGGGCGGCATCGGGATGGGCGGCTAACGGGCCGGAATGCACGGCCGTGACAAGATAGTAGCTGAGCTTGTTGACGACGCAGTAAAGACCTACAAGAGGGACGGTGTTATACCGGTCCCAAAATCTTCATTGAGCAAACCGTCAACGCAAAGTGTGGTGAGTTCTTCAGTGCCTAACAAGCTTCTGAAGAAAATCCCACCAATATTCGATGCGAAGTTTAGAATCTCGTGAGAGGCGGGTAAATACCCTGAAAACCGCAGTGCCGACTTAAGGCAGACGCTCACCGGCGAGGTTAACATCGCCAGGGTAAACACTTTTGTCCTATTTGATAGTGGCGCTGAAACAGACACCCTATCTCCAGATTTTGTCCAAGCAGTACACATTCCACTGCTTGAGTTGCCAAACCCCTTGGTTCTCCAGATGGGGACCAAAAACAGTCATTTGTGCATAATGTATGGCACGAATACTCCCATAACCATTCACAGGGTTACGTCTACTCACTATTTTGACGTCATCAACATTGACCGCTACAATGCCATTCTTGGAGCTCCTTGGCTAAATGCCAACGGAGCGTCCCTCAATTTCGAGACTCACACCATCCACATAAAGATGGGCAACATCAAAACATTTGATGTCCTGACGGAATGGGGTAAAACCTCTGTGGGGGCTGCTGCACGCAGTCGCCCCAAACTTCCCCGTGCACCGAGATCCGAATTGTCATCTAAACAGACGGCATGACACAATACGGCGAAGGCTGGAAACCCTTCACCACGCGTCCTTGCCATCTCCGCTCAAAAAGACGCGGATACCTCCCAGTGGCCCAATCACTGGCCAAGCCTGAGGTCGAAAGACCTCAGGCTTCCCGACTGTTCCCATTTAGAAGGGCTGCCAATGACAGACCCTGAATTCATGCCACTCAGGAATTGGTGGCATGAACGTTTCAAAGACGTCATGGCGCCAGCCCCTGAAGTCCTACCTCCGTTCAGGGAGGTTAACCACCGGATCAACTTGATTGATCCGAATAAAAAATATATAGAAAGAAGGGCTACGTGCCCTCAGGCCCTCGAACCACAGCTTCGAGAAAAGATCGCTCATAACGAGCGAGCCAAGTGGTGGGAACGCAAGGCAGTCGCGACAGCGGCTCCACTTCTTTGTCTTGCAAAGAAGGACGGTTCTTTACGGACTGTAATTGATGCGAGAAATCACAATGCGAACTCCATTCTCGATGTCATGCCCATGCCTGACATGTGTTTCATCATGGATAGTATGGCTCGGGTAACTTATCGATCAAAGATTGATATGATGGATGCATACGAACAGATTCGTATCGAACTGGACTGCATACAATACATGGGGATGAGTACCCTGTACGGTACTTTCATATCGAACGTGCTGCAACAAGGGGACTGTAACGGCCCTTCCACGTTCCAGTGTGTTTTGACTTGGATCCTAAGGGACCAAATCGGTCAAGCCATCCACGTATGGTTCGACAACATCTTCACTGGAACTACGTCAGTGAAGCAACACAATGAGAAATTCTTGTGGATATTGTCAGGGCATACACCCTGACCTAGCCCATACCTGCATCCACACCCGCACTCGCACCTGCACCCACGACTGCACCCAGCTGTTGCGCTCCCCATGCGTGCCCTGTGCTGGATGCTCAGTGCGGCCGGATGGCCCGGACCTCGGGTCTCGGGTCTCATGTGACTTCCGGATATCTCCGGAAGTTTTCGATGTATTGTGGCCACTGTGGGAAGATGAGAAGTTGACTTCCTTCTCATCTCTGACCCACAGTAGGTTGTGCCCTGGATAGGGCTGGTTACACCTCAGGGCTGTGGACCATAGGGGAGGGTCATGGGGACCCGGGAGTCGTCCCCTGACAGATATATACTTGTCTAAGGGACGAGAAGCTCTATGTGAGCCCAAGAAAATTTGAGCCATTCGCCCCTGTACTCGACATACTGGGGTGTAAAGTGGACTCAAACGGAATCCACGCAGATTCCAACAAACTAGACAAAATAAGGAACTGGTGAATGCCAGAGAACCACACTGAGGTTCTGCGATTCCTAGGGCTCATTGAGTACCTAGCGAAATTCCTGCCCAACATCAGTGCATACACTGGACCGTTGCAATCCATATGCACCAGCCATATGCTGTTCTGCTGGAGCGCCCTACACGAAAAATGTTTCATGCAGATCAAAGTAATCGCATGCAAGACACCGATTCTAAAGCCCATAATCTGGGATATACCGGATTCAGAAGACCAAGACAAGTACCATGTCTGGGTGATCACTGATGCCTGCCCCACTGGCATCGGGGCCGTGCTCGCACAGGGTGCAGAATGGCAAACCTCTAACCCTGCTGTGTTTATGTCGAAGAAATTCACCCCGACTCAACGGGCATATTTTGCCTATGAGCTAGAAGCTCTAGGCGTTCTGGAAGCGCTCACCAAATGGCTCGACGAGCTGACTGGTGGGCGGAAATTCACTGTGGTCACTGACCACAAGGTGCTTACTTACTTCAAAGAGAAGAATCACACTGCACCGCGTCACTGTTAGAGATGGGCGGAAACGGACGACTCCGGAGTGGAATCGGAGACTTAGCGTGGAGGGACCTTGGCCTCAGCGCTCAAGCGGAGCGCTGTGCCATTGCTGTTTGTCCATTTGGTCCTTAATTTCACAGTAGGTGAGCAGGAAGTCTCTTGGGGGCATTTCAGGTCGATTTCGGACTGAAACCAGACGAGTATGTACAAGCGCCGATATATATAAGGAAGGGGCAAAAGCACAAGGAGAAACAAAGGGTGACCGAATCGGAACGAAGACGTCCGAACGGGAACAAAGGGTTAGAGGGAGCGGAGCGGTACCGAAGGTCATAGGGCAAGACCTGTGATACATCCGAAAGGAGGTAGAGTGGGCGAGGCCCAGAGGGGCAGGAGGATGAGGGGAAGTGGGGGTGATGACTAACTGGCTAGAATAGAAAGAAGCAGTAGTCCAAATAGGGATGAGGGGGAATTGCGAGAAATACATTACAAACGGCGAGAGTGCCGGAGGCGGTCCGCGAAGCTCAGGGGTTGCGGAGCTTACGGAGGTTATGGAGGCGGGGTTGGAAGTCCAAGGAATATTGGCAATGGTGTTCACGTAGTATGAGGTCACCAATGCAATGGACTAAGACCGAGGTGGAGTCAAAGTCCGAGGTATGGACTATGACGGAGGCTCGGAGTAAGGTACGAACGGTGTCCGAGTGTGAAGTACGGAACAGCGGTGGATGGTCGTAACTTGGCGGAAGGGTGGCGGAGGAATGAGAGAGGGGACAGGTAAGGAAGAGTAGTCAGGTCCGAAGGTGGATATCGGAACGGACGGAGAAAGCGTAGGGGATGACGGGAGGGTGGAGGTGTGGTGAGGGGGGAGCGGAGTTGTAGGAAGGGTGGCAAGTAGGGCGATGTTCGGTCCGAGATGAGTATCGGAACGGACGGAGAAGGGGTCGGAGAGGTAAGAGGAGGGGTGTGTTGCCAAGACCGAAGGTGAGTATCGGAAAGGCAGCGGTAGGTTATGACTCCGGAGGTGAAGAGGGTGGAGGTCCGGAAGTCGGGTCGGGGTCGGGTATGCATGGATATGACAGTCACATTCATTGGCAGAATTTCTTTCACGGTTTCAATTGTGACATCGTGTATGTACAGGGCCACACAAACAAAGTGGCTGACACCCTGTCGCGATACTATGAATCCTCGTCAGACGAGGATGTCCACTACGATGATTACGTATCCGCAGATATACAGATTGATAAAGAGGGTGATGACCTGCCCTTGGCGTGTGCTGAGGAAGCACGAGAAGTATTACACCTGCACAGGTTAAGACTGCAGTGCATACGCCTGGGTGCGTCCCACTCTATCGGAGACGCTCAGGAGCCACGAGATCTCGAGGCATCTGTGCTCGATCCCCCTGACGATCGTCAAGGGAGGAGGGAGCTTTCCCTCGAAGATGTACTGCCGCCATTGGCAGAACTACATCCTCATGTGGAGGACAAAGCTTTCATCGCAAGTGTGAAAGACGGCTACTCCAAGCACACTGCTTGGAGCGGGATCCTCGCAAAACCTGGGGATTTCCCTAAGTTCTCGATCGTCGATGGCCTAATTTTCCGTCTGAATGATTCAGGCGAGCCACGACTTGTCCTCCCTGAATCTATTCATATAGGGAGAGGATTATGGGCATCGCAATCGAGCACGCACACCGAATCCTTGGTCACCTCGGTGCCAAGAAGACACTCGAGTACATACGCAAACACTACTGGTGGTCTTCGATGTCAAAAGACATTGAGAAATTCTGCACGTCCTGTGGGACGTGCCAGACAACCAAGAAAAGCAAACTCAGATATCTGGGACTGCTTCACCAGCTCCCGGTCCCTGAGAAACCTTGGGAGTCAATCACCATGGATTTCGTCGGACCATTCCCAACGAGCCTGAGTTATAACTACCTTTGGGTAGTTCTGTGCTGACTAACATGCCAGGTTCACCTAGTGCCTGTGACGACCCAGGTCAAGACTATTGAGCTGGCACATCTGTTCCTGCAACATGTCGTGTGCTTGCACGGCATGCCAACATCCATCATGTCAGACCGCGACACGAAGTTTACGTCTCAATTTTGGACTGAGTTACACCGACTCATGGGTGTTAAACTCAAGTTAACTACCGTGTTCCATCCTCAAGGGGATGGCCAAGCAGAACGAGCGATCCAGATGGTGGTCCAGATCCTTCGGTCATTCGTCCAACCCAATCAGCGAGATTGGGCCGTGCATATACCCATGGTAGAATTCGCATTGAACTCAAGTGCGAATAAATCAACGGGATTCGCCCCTTGAGTTGGTATACGGATACTCCCACAGATGACCGTGTCTCTGCTGTCATCCGAATTGCCGGGGGTAAAATCCTTTGCCCAGCAGGCCCTGGACAACATCCAGGCCGCTCACGACGCTATTATTAAGAGTCATGTAGAACAGGCTATCCAGGCAAACCGACATCAGCGCCCTGATTCCCCCAAACTGAAGAAAGGGGACTACGCATATCTTTCAACGAAAGATCTGAACCTCCCCAAGGGGAGGGCACATAAGTTGTTGCCAACTTATATTGGCCCCTATGAAATACTGGAGGTATTTGAGGACTCATCAAACTACCTCCTCAGGCTTCCCCCAGTGTTGACGCAAAGAAACATCTTTGCGAAGTTCCATGCCTCACAGCTCGCACCTCATGAGCCGAATGATTCTGTGCTGTTCCCTGGGCGCGCCATAGAAGTATTTTACGACTTTGGCGATGACCCAGAACGGGAATACCAGGTTAAGGAAATCGTCGACCATCGATGGGATGACGATAAGTCTTTATGGTTCCATGTCCGATGGGGACTTGGTGACCTTACTTGGGAACCCTTGGCCAACGTAAATGATCTAATTGCGTTGGATGACTACCTAACAGTACAAGGGGTAGAGAACGTCGAGGAACTGAACCGTCAACGACGGGATCAGACGCCGGACAATAGATCCAGCAGACCATCATGATGGCGGCGTGAACATCGCCTACCGGTCCGATACCAGCGGATATCAATGCCTTATCACGGCCAACTATGGCATTGAAGCCATGAGTTGCCTAAACTGGCAAGTCCGGGAATATCCGAATAATATCGGATAAATGCGATGAAAGCGGGATCAAATCCTGCTTCCTACATCAAATTTGAAATCGCTCAAATGAACGCAACTGAATCCCCCCTCGCTGATTCCTCCCTCGACCTTTCCCCCATCAAGGAGGCCCTCATAGACTCCAGTCCAAACTCCCCACCTGTAAGTCCCACCACAGATGCTGCCATGTCGTCGATGGACGACAACTCCACAGTCGCTCAGACTGTCACCCCTGAAGCGCCCAGCACGGGCGTTTTAACCCCAAAACAGGACCATTTGGTCCTGCCCACTCACGTAAGCGCGAGTGAGAAATACCCCCACCTGCCGCGTTCCACACAGACAGGGCTCGATCAACTCGAAATGATTACAGAGGTCGTGTGGGCCCGTATTGAGAAGAAACTCGAGAAATGTAAAGAGACTACGTTCGAAGACGAACGTAGGAATGATGAGCTCAATGAGCTCAGGAATAAGTATGAGATGCTGCAGAACGAGGCCGATGACCTGCGTTCTGAAAACGACCGTCTTCATCGACGGGTCGAATCCCTCTGAAAGGCCAACAACAAACTCAACGAGGACGTCTTTAGAGTCGCACACACGGCAAGGGGACGCCCTGCATCTCCCAAACCCGCCCCGATCCAATCTTCTGCTCCCTCGTCGTCACGGCCCACTGTTCCCCAAACCATCGTTATCCCTGGGGTTGGCCCGGTGGATCCTGCGTCGGCCAAGTCTGTGCCATCGAAAAAAACCACCTCTTCCAAGAAATGGGCTCCCATGTCCGATGATGACGAGATGGAAGGCGAATGGGTCGTCGACCCTGATGCCCAATTCGAAGAACTCATCACGAACCATCCACCCGGCTACCATTACTACGAGTACTATGATGCCAAACTCACTGAAGTGCATGGCGAACCCCTACCCCCACCAACATATTGTCGATCAGTGGCCCTTCCTACCCGCTTCTATGACATCGACCATGTCGATAGAATCGAATTCCCAGATGCAGCTGCGCTCGTCCGCGACAAAGAACCTAAGTGGTTCGAGTTGGTTCGTAACTACATACACACCGAAGAAGGTGTGAGGTTCTATGCTACAATGTACCATCTTGCCTGGTCGTTCAAGACGGGCAAGCCCTCGCAAGAGGACGTCGACACCTGTACTGACTGGTACAGGGTGGCTACAAACAACTGTGCCTCACGAATGCGTATGTCACGCGACGACATTGAGATGGAGGTGAAAAGACTTCCCGACCAGTACCCCCCAGCTCGTATTGCACGGATGTACATCCTCGCGTGTCGATGGATAAAACCAATGACTGACGACGCTCATGAGCGTCGTAAAATTCAATGTCAGGAACGAGCACTTATGTACTCAAACCCTCCCCCAACGTCGTACTCAAACCCACCTATGATGTATGTGAGCCCACACCCTGTGGCGTATTCAAATGCTCCACCTCCGCTGCAATACCCCCCTCCGACGAATGCACACTTGTCGGTGTACGAATCCGCCCATGCACCTCCAGTGCGAGGGCGTGCTCCCTCTTCTTATGGATGCGGCCATCCTGCGCACCATGTCCATTACTCGCACCGTCGTCAAGATGAGGATTCGTCCATGAACGACACTGACATCGAGACTCGTCACTATGACGACAACTATCTGAGCGACGATGTCACTGTCGATGCAGCTAGGTCCATGACGACTCGTAGGACTACGTCGAATCGCCCATCCGGCTCTGGCCCATCCGGGTCTGCGCCACATAAACGAATGAGGAACTGACCCCCTCATATCCATACCTTCGTCAACGACAATGCCGTCGTTGATTACTCACTTTCGTCAACAACAAGGCTGTCGTTGATTAATAACTTCTTACCTTGGTCAATGACAATGCTGTCATTGATTGTATATTCTGTACCCTTCGTCCTTCGTCAACGGCAACGTCGTTGATTATTCATTTTCTTCGTTGGCGACAACTCTGCCATTGACGACCTGCACTGTCAACATCGTCATGGTGGACGATGGTATTTAATAAACTCACAACGACGAGAAAGTCGTTCCATCGTCGACAACACTGTCGTTGAGATCTGGGTGCATATGTTCCAGGAGAAACTCTAGATGGGCTTCGCCTACAAACTACTATTATAGCCTCCTGCAATGAGTGTGCCCCCGTTTGCATACATCCTTCGTATGTAGAACATTAAAAATTTATTTCTTTAAAATGCTTGCTTTCCCCTTGTGTATATATGCTAGTACCCTGTCTGCGATCTAGTATCGCAAGGGAGGAGGATGTGAGGCCCCGGCCCATGTCTATATTCCACCCACAACATCAGTTGATGTTGTGTTGTGTAATAATTATGTCGCGATGCTAATTTAGCATCGCAGAAGCTTCTCTATTTATTTGTGCTGAGAATGTATAAGATTGTATATAAACCCTCAGGGTAGCTGTAAAAGGTGGATCAGCCTTTACTTCTACCCCGTTAATATACAGCCAAATCAAGCGTATACTTAGACGGACTTCTGAGGCCTGAGGCGAACAGGGGAACGGAACGTTACCATCCCCAAACTAGTAAGATACCTTTCAAGACTTTACCCTTGATATGCCTGAAATTAAGGACCAGCAGGACAAACAGCAATGGCACAGCACTCCGCCTGAGTTGCTGAGGCCAAGGTCCCTCCTCACTAAGTCTCCATTTCCACTCCAGAACCGGCAGAGACCCTCATCTCTAACAGTCATTGTTGTGATGTAGGGATTCCTGATAAGGCAATCCGCTTACTTCAGCGGTTATACTCATGAGACCAGAGGTAAGCTAGAAAACTTTCTGATGATTTTGCTCAATGCACATCTGTGCATATTTATACATGTATTACAATGATATTATATGTAAAATAAACTGTTGTGCAAGCATGCGTACACAAGCACAGACAAATGGGAATATTCTAGCAATTTCCCACAACAATCCAGAATCCCCCTGGAAGGTTCCAGTGACTTGTGACTTCAACAGTCATTACAGGAGTCCTTGCTGTACTGCATCTGACAGATGCAGTAATGTAGATTGGGACAGTCATTGGAATGATGCAACCATTTGGTTGCCTTCCCACCATGAGTGCCATTATATGGATCCATTCCTATGACTGACAATAGTTTTCCGCATATATGAGTGTCTAAGGTTGTGTAAGGAATGGGTGGTTCCTACTATTTTATTCCTTTATTATTTTCTTGTTGTAACCATGTATTTACATATGTGTGGCCCAGAGTTGAGTGAAGTCCCTTCACTCTTCTCCTCACCCACATGGCAATACTAAGTTCTGTATAACTTAACTTTTGACTGCCTAGGGATTGAAGAGGCACCCAGGCTGGAACCTACACCGACCTTACAGGTTGCCGAAGTGAGATACCATTGGCACCGATTCCAGAGATATGAGTAAAGCCATCCTAAGTTTTTGTATTGTGTTCAGAATGACAGCCACTGGACTGCACAGTGTGCTTCATCAATAATGATCCAGTTGATGCTACTGACAATGCTTTCTTTCATCCATAGGGGCCTAAGGAGATTCCCTCTCAGCAAGTCAGGGCCCAAAACAATGAACTGATACTTCATTAGGGGGGCTCACAGTGAATAAATTCACCTAAACTGGATCTCAAGTGGGATTTCTCAAGTGAACCTAAAGTGACAAAAGTGCATCAAAACTAGATCTAAAGTTGCCACTTTAGGTCCTACTTGATTTGGGGCTCAGGAGCCCCAATTCACCTAAAGTCACTCACTTCAACTTGTCTAAACTCGGCTTTAAAACTGAGTAAGTCCGCAAACTCTTAGCTAATACTAACTGTACAGTTTGTTACCTAGGTCACCCATTTGTTTCCTTCTTCACCATCACCCCATCTCAGCCACTTCCACTGCTGTACTGCTCCCCTTGCTACATGCCCCCCAAATGAAGGAATCTTGAAGAGGGGGGACCATCTCAGCCACAGTCCACATGCCATTCTCATGTTTCTAGGAGTGATGATGCCACATCAGCTGTCAAGGCCGAGTGTCATATCCATACCAACTCTGCCTCACCTCCACTCTACTCTGCCACAGCTCTGGTCCACATCGGGTCCGTCCTCCCCCCGCACCTCCGCCATACCCTCTGGTTTGCCTCCACCTCCGATCTCCGGTACCTTCTCCAGTACCTCTTATCCTCACCTTAAACATTTATTAATATTTCTACCAACCCAATATTACTATGGACCTCCTAGGACCTCTGCCACCCCCACAAAGGTTTTCCCACTCTCCAGTAGCTGTCACTAATTCCACCCTTCACCTACCCACTTCACAATGCTCGATAAGGCGATTCTCTCATGAGTTTGCCAACCTGGCAAGTGGGTAAGTCCCTCTTGGGTTTTCCCCTTTGTTCCCATTTGTCTCATCAGCAAACCTGGATGCGGAGGCCTGAGAGCTCATAGAGCTCATAGAGCTCTCAGAGCTCTCAGAGCTCTCAGAGCTCTCAGAGCTCTCAGAGCTCTCAGAGCTCTCAGAGTTTCAGTACTTTGAAATTGCAGGTCCCCTTCTCTCAGAGCTCCCCAAAGTAGTCAAAGTAGTCAAAGCTCATAGAGCTATATTTGCACACAGGGGACTATTATCTATATGAGCTCCCTGAGTGTTTAATTTATCCGATATCAAAATTAAAATTTAAGAGCATTGACTCTGGCATCATGTGATGAGTCACAGCCAAGTCCCTACCATGCAGGAAACTGAACAAACTGAGCTTAACTTTCAGCCCCCAATGCGGCACTACACACCAAGGGTATATAGCCAAATTAATATATAGACCAAATTTAGGGATATACATATACAGTTAATCTGAAATTACTTAAGGAAAATGCGGGAAAATGAGGGGAGAAATGGGGGGGAAAATGAGGGGAAATTTGAGGGGGGGAATGAGGGGGGAATGAGGAGGGGAATGAAGGGAAATTTGAAGGGGGGAATGGGGGGAAATTTGGAGGGGGAATGGGGGGGAAATGAGGGGAAAATTGAAGGGGGAATGGGGGGGGAATGAGGGGAAATTTGAAGGGGGGAAATGGGGGGGAATGAGGGGAAATTTGAAGGGGGAAATTTGGAGGGGAGAATGGGGGGGAATGGGGGGGAATGGGGGAAAATGGGGGAAAATTGAGGAGGGAATCGAGGGGAAAATTGAGGGGGAAATTGGGAAGGAATGGGGGGGGGGGGGGGGGGGGGAAATTGGGAGGGAATGGGGGGGGGGAATGGGGGAGAAATGGGGGGAAATTGAGGTGGGAATTGGGGGGGGGGAATGAGGTGGGGAATGAGGGAAAAATTGATGGGGGAAATGGGGGGAATGAGGGGAAATTTGAAGGGGGAAATTGGGAGGGGGGAATGGGGGGGGAATGAGGGGAAAATCGAAGGGGGGGATGGGGGGGAAATTGAGGGGGGGGATGAAGGGGAAAATGGGAGGAAAATGAGGGGGAACTGGGGGGTTTCTAAAAAGTCAGGGAAAATTAAGGAAAATTCAGAAAATGGGGGACTTTCTAAAAATGGAGAATCTCCAAAAAATCAGGGGAAATTAGGGGGAAAATCAGAAAATTTGGGATAAGTTAGGGAGAGATATTTCAGGAAATTAGGAATAATTGGAAAAGAAATTAAATCACTTTTTTGATAATTCAATGTGTATTGGAAAGTGCCAAAGTGTCAGGGTGTGGGAAAACGTTACCATGACTCGCCGTCGGCGACCGTTAAGGTCCACTACTTCAGCGTAACAGCCCGTCAAGGGCGGGGATGACAATCGTGGCGGAACGGGGTTTCAGCTTCAACGACTTGTTCGTGAGCGTTGCGCCTCGTACTTGATGCAGCCCCGATATTTCAGGAGGCAGGAGGTGCGACTGGGTCAGACAGAGGGTGCAGGGGGTAACCCTAGTTGATTTTCGAACTAAAGTACGAGGTAGTGTACAACCGGTATTTAAGTATAATGGAATGAATGGAATTAAGTCGCCAGATCTCATGGAGATTGCGGGTGGGGTTAAGAAGAAACGAAAACAAACAAAGAGTGTGGGAGAAGGACAGCTGTGTACGGCTGTCAAGGAAACAAGCATGGTAAAGAAAGACTCGTAGGCCTGTGACAGGCCGTGGAAACAGGTAGTGGTGACGGGGAAGGGTGACAGGCTTGTTCAGGCGGCGTCGGGCAGGCAGCAGGGTTGACGGGGTTGAAGCGGGGGAGGGAGAAGGTGTGGGGAGTGATCACCTGACCATGGGAATTGCCGGGTCGTGACACAAAGTGGGGCAATGTAGCAATGTATGTTTCAGTGTTAGAAAAGTCTCCCACCATGTTTTGGTGAGCCAAATAACCATGGCTTTTTGACCATGGGAAATTTGGTGTCAAAGGCTTGGATGATATCTGAAGAATACATCAGCTTTATTGGGTGGTATTTTTAATTTACTTCATTTGGAACACTTTTTTAAAACTGACTTATACCCTACATAACATGCATGGTTACATTGCCACACTTTGGTGCTTTCCAATTCACATAGAATCATCAAAATTGGTTGAGTTTTGAGCAAGAAATGAGATGAAAGATAAAGTGCAAATTTTTGAATTTCAGAGTTTTCCTCATATTTTGTAAATAGCAATAAACAAATAAGGTGCTGATTTTAGTAAACACAAAAGGTATATGAGCTTTCAGAGCAATGACAATGGCCATTTTACACACACATATATCCATATTATCTTTGCACTACTGGTGCCAAAATAACTAAGCAGATTTCATGGAGATATGAAGACCATCCATTATTTAAAAACAAAAAGCTCTATGAGCTCATAGAGCTTTTCAAGTAATGATGCTGGCCATTTAATATGCATTTCCAAAAATGTATATACATATTATCTTTGCACTTAGGAGAACAAAATCATTCAAACATTTAATTTTCTCCACCCAATGTGTAGAGGGTGCACAGCAAAAAGACTCAATTTGCTCACAGGGCTCACAGAGCTCTGTGAGCTCTGAGAGCTCCCTACCAAGTTTGCTGATGCAGGAATGGCTAGCTGACTGAATAGAAGGAAGCAGCAGCCCAAATAGGAATGAGGGAGAATAGCGGAATTGAAATGGACAATGCAGTAGTTGCAAGGTCCGGAGTAAGTCCGGAAAGTCCGAACTCGGAGGTTAAACTCCGGAATATTGGCAAACATAATTAAATGGAAAGAGCTAACCAATACAATGGGTATAAGCGGAGGTGGGGTCAAAGTCCGAGGTCGGGGCTAAGACTGGAGGTTCCGGAGACGGAGACGCAAATGGGATTCTGGAGCAGAGGTCCGGAGTTGGGAGCATAGGTTTTGCGTACTTGTCTGGAAGGTGTCGAGGTTGGGGTCGGACCCGGAATGTTCTGGAGTCGGACTGAAGGTGGTGTCCGAGCCAGAGGTGGGATAACCTCTTGGGAGTCGGCAAGGAGAAAGTGACGGAAGGGAAGTAGGGCTCCGGAAGTCGGAGTTCGGAGTTCCAGGAGCCCGGAGCGGAGGTCAGGATTGTATGGATATGACAAGCTCCGACATCTGCTAGCGCACTCCCACCTCCGCTGGGCAATGCACTCGCCTGCCTTTCCGTTAACCCCGTAACCCAACTCGTTGGTAACATTCAGTCGGCTAACGTTTAACCCTGTTAGCTCCGCTCCGCTCGGCTCCACCATTTGCGGACCTGTCTTTGCTGTAACTATATATACCCAACTTGTACATAGGTTACACTTCAGTAATAAAAATCGACTAGAGTTTACCCCCCTTCAGTTCTGGTTGCCAGTTAGTAAGTTAGGGCATGGACGTGTTACTTGGCACAGCGCTCCTGGCATAAGTCGCTGAGGCCGAAGCCCTCCGCCACGGAGACTTTCCTTCGTCTCAATCTGGTCTCTGACAGCTCCCCCCATGTGACCCTAACCACATGTATATAATAGCACCTGGGGTGGGAACAGAAGAAGCAGCCTTCTTCTCAACTTCCCACTTCAGACTAAGTGGTCGGGGACGCTCACCCCATGATGGGATTGCTGCTATGCACAGCCAACACCTGTCCCATCGGGTCCCTCGCACCGGGACTTTGCCACTTTCGGAGCTGTCCCTGACAGATCTCTGCCCTCTGAAGTATTGGGACTGCATTGAGAACAAGGTGCAATGCTCCTCCCTGAGTCATTGAAGCTGAAATCCCGGCTCACTCACTGTCTCAGGGACAGCTCTGAAAGCAGCAAAGTCCCGGCACAGGGGACTAGATGGGACAAGTAGCAGCTATGCATAGTGGTGGTCCTGTTGCAGGGTGAGCATCCCCAACCACTTAGTCTGAAGTGGGAAAGTGAATCATCATTAAAAGGGGGAAGGCTACAGTACTTATGTTATAAGAATGGAGTCTCTCATGACCATGTCGACTGAATGTCAACCATGGTGGGCCCTCCTTGTCTGTTTCCTCCTTTCTCCTTCTTACATTTCTCCCCATTCCCCCCCCCTCTTACACATCCACCCTGTGCTAAGCTTTCCCCTATTGGAGTTTTGGTGCTGGCCGGTATGTTATTCCATTTCACAAGACTTCTCATGATCTTATTCATTCAGTAATTAGTGTCACGTTCATGTACAGCTAGAGCTGAGAGAGATGAAACTCAACTACAATCAGATACTCCTACCCACTGTGCAACTTCTGTAAACCTCCTTGTGCCAACATTGTAAACGACTGTGTACAGCTGTAAATGTCTTTGTTACGGATACGGAGTCTCCAACGACCATATCCGTCGCATGGTCAATGACTTCCCCTCTCTATCGCTCCTCCCCTCTTTCTCCTTTCCATCCTCTATCCTGCTACCCTATCCTCCTTACCCGTTCTACCCCTTTCCCCCCCCCCCTCGTGCAAAGCTTTCCCCATTGGGGTTTTGGTGCTGGCCGAGGTTGTTTGTGTTTCGCAGGATTTCCTGCGACCTTACCATTTGTAGATAGTCACGCGTCATGTACGGAAACCGCTGAAGGCGGTTCCTGCTAACTAACAACTGCTCTACAACTATCTTGTGTACCGTCTTCTGTAACAACCCTCCCTGTGACTCAACTGAACCCGTGTGACTGTACAACTCTCAATATGTCTTATAAGTCTGGTTATATCGAGTCCTCTAACGGCCCTCACCACGAGAACTCGAGGTCGAGAG
The DNA here is from genome assembly GCF_015039405.1 of Cantharellus anzutake. Classification (NCBI taxonomy): domain Eukaryota; kingdom Fungi; phylum Basidiomycota; class Agaricomycetes; order Cantharellales; family Hydnaceae; genus Cantharellus; species Cantharellus anzutake. The sequence goes on from NW_024067036.1 coordinate 215,718, forward strand.
TTGAAGACTCTCGACATGTGTATCGTCCTACTGAATCTGTACCCTATGGGTCTTCATCACTCCGCTCTCCCCCCAGTACTCAACATACGACGTCACCTCACGATCTTGGAGATCGTGAATACTTTGAGGCCCATCTTCCCATGATGCCGGCACGTTCACTACGCAAACGCCAAGTCGCCGCCCATCCACCGTCTGTTCCCTCCTTCGCCAGTCATCATGTTTCCCCACCAACGGTACGTTCCCTTTGGGAACGCCAAGTCACCGAAGGCCCTACTAGTCAGTCCTCATTGCATGCTTATGACATCAACCCGCTACCGGTACGTTTGCACTGCGAACGCCAAGTACCCGATAGCAACTATACAAAGTTCTCACCCATCTCACAAGTCGCGACCTCGCACACGGTATGCTCCATTGAGGAGCGCCAAGTACCCATGGCTGACCCGTCCGTCCTGGCATCTCCGACTACCTACCATCAATCCCTTAATAGCTCACTACATCACCAATCGCGATCGATGGGAACTCGATCGTCCACCCCCAGGCAAGACTGGGATCACTCATCGATTACATATCCTGTTATGGTACAGACCAGATATGACCTCACTCATCCCACTATAAGAACGGATCGAGGAATGGGGAATTTCCCCCATCCCCGTAACAGTCTTGGTTACTACCTATATGAGTCATCCCTACTGAGGATGACAACTCTAGCCATGGGTTGTTGAGTTTGTGCATGACTCAACTCAGGTATGCACGTACATCTCCTGTCACGACTCATGTTGTTCACCCAGGCACAGGGCTCTTGTCTGTCTCACTCCATGGTGAGGAATTGGCCAACTCTATGGATGGACTTGTATATGAGTCAGGCCTGCCAACCTCATCGCCAGTATGCTCTCATGAGTGCCAAGTAGCTGCCAATCCCACCACATGTCATTCGGCCTTTGAATGACTACCTTCCCCATTACCAGTATGCTCATATGAGCACCAAGTACCCATTGACACGATCATTGGCTGTTCGCCCAACGAACAGTCATATACCCCATTGCCAGTATGCCCGTCTGGGTGCCAAGTACCTGTCAACCCAACATCAAGAAGCTCCCTCAAGGAGCCATCATTCCCCTCACTACCGGTACACTCCCTCAAGCACCAAGTACCCACTAACTGGGATGTGTCCAGGGTGGAGGGGGCCTGGATGTAGCGCCCAGCAGAGGGACCCTCTCAGGGGGCGAAGCGGGCCTGCATACTGACAGGCCTGATCTGGGACTGTAGTCCCTGGCCACTTAGACTGAAGTGGAAAACGTGAGAAGAAGGTTACTTCTTCAGTTCCCACTTCAGGTACATTTATGTACATGCGGCTTGGGTCACATGATGAGTGCCACGTCATCTACGGGGAGAGCCGCAGCCATCTGGGTATCCCCGCAGGGAATCCCGAGGGCATCCACTGCAGGCACGCATGCTATGCATAGCGGGAAGTCGTCCGGGGTGTCCGAGCCAGATGGGTCAACAGTACAATGATACAAGGGAAGGTGGTCCGTGTAAATAGAAAGAATAAACAGAAAGGGAGAATGAAATAAAGGAGAAAGAGGAAAGAGGGAAAAGGGAGGAAAGGGAAGAAGGGGAAGAGGGAGGATGGAGGATGGAGGAAGGATGGGTAGTGGGGAGCGGGTGAGGTGGGCCTGGGTGGGCCCGGGTGGAACCGGGTCAGGCGGGTGTGCCCTGACACTCCCCACTCTTGACTGGTCCAGCTCGGGACATTCCCTTTACTTGTGATCCTATACATCTGTGCACAGTATGCTCATGTAACGAGTGCCAAGAACCCATCACCACAAGGCTCCAGCTTTCTGTCAGAAGCTCTACAGTCACCAGAAGAAGTTCATTACATGACTGAACCACCCTATGTACATGAGGTTGATGAACCCAAGTTGTTGTCTATAAGGATGGGAAGAAATGGATTATCCAGGATCCATTTCTTTAACATTGGTGCCCCAACCCCAGTGCGACTAGATTGCACCATGCCACTAAGAACAGAACGCTGGCCCAATCAATGCACAACCATGATACTTTGATGTCATCCACACAAAACACCCTCTCCTACCAGGTACCTGACTCAGCAGCAATGTCTTCCCCATGGGGTGATGTGCAAACCTTGCCTGAAACCGTTCAGAGGCGATGAGATCTCACACTCATCATAGAGGCCATCAGAGAGTTCGAGGGTGGAGTTTTCAATGATCCCAACACCCCTATGACCAAAATCCATAATTGGCAGAGAATCATGCCAGCCCAGCTCGAAAGAGAACTCGTCCCAGATGACAGTGCTAAACAAACACTGTGATATCGGCTTGTGCCCCTAGATTGACTAGGATTGACTGACATGTTCTCGAAGATTTCAGCATTCACTTGTCTGGCTGCTGCCACCAGTTATGCCACAGGCAAATTCATAATAGACCTGTGTGCCGATTTCTCACTCATGCTGGCTGAGAAGGGCTGGGCATCACAGAAGGAATTCAATATCATATGGCACTTCCTTGACCAATGACTCAATGCCTTCAAGAAGCACTTCGATTCCATAAAAAGAGCCATCGATCCTTCACGGGAGTTCAATGAATTGTGACTCAGTGGTTTCAGGCCGCCTGGCCAGTGTGCCACATACCACCTTCACTGATCAGGAATTGGTCAAAAGGGCTTGGTCCGCAGAGATTAGGCCCACCCATGAGTCGACTCACAAGACATTGGGCTGGGAACAGTCAGTGCAAACCAGCAGTCGATGAAGTCACCTTCATACATCAATGCCAGCAGCTGCCAATAGAGCTCCCTGCTCCCAGGCCCAGCATTAATGTTGCCACTGCTATGTTATGAAGGGATGAAGGGACCATACCAACAATGGACCATCCTCGTGATTCCTACATGCTCCATGATCCCAAGAAGGATCTGGACTATGCAGAATTTGTTCAGGGCCTCAAGGGCAGAAAGATGGAGGTGGGTCCCACAGACAAGTGGTATCAGAACGAGAGGTATAGACCTGGGCCCAATATGGGTCCCACCCACTCATTGGCTCGAGACCCTTTCGCTCCCATAAACCTTGGTATGGAGCCAGTTTGATCTGGACCCCAACCTTGGCCACAATATTGCCAAGGTGATGAACCACCACAACCACCCGCTCCTCCAGACCCACCTCTACCCCAGGGTGGGCCACCTCCACGTAACTATCTGCCACCTGCATCAGGAGGTCAAGCAGGTGTGCCCCCTCCACCACTGCCACCGCCTGTGCCAGGAGGTCAGGCAGGGGTGCCTCCACCTCCACCACCTCCAGGGCCAGGTGCTGTAATTCCTCTCCAAATCCCAGGAATCAGGCCACACCTCCCATTCAACCGGATGCAACCTTATGTCGATTGTAAGTAATCTACGTCAGATTTCCCTGAGTTCAATGGCTCAATTGACAGTTATAACCTGGTGCAGTATATGTCGAAATTTAGCAAGACACTCAGTGGCCTTCACCCAGCAAATGGCAGGGGTCCTGCCTGAGAGGTTCAAGGGCAAACTCACAGACTGGTGGACAATGGTCCCAACAGCCAACAAGCTGTACTTTACTCAAAATTGGGAGGCTCTGCACAGCTATATATTACACTACTTCTTGATGCCTGTGTTTATCAACAAAGTATGAGAGTGTTACCACTCATGTCAATATCGTATGGGTGAGGGTCACACAAGGGAGACACCACTCGATTTCATGACATGCAAGTTACAATTATTGTTGGAATTTGTACACGTGGTCTCAGGAACCTTAATGCATAAAATATGGACATTCTGGGAGTTGAACCGCAGAGCCCTGCATAGGTACCTAGAGTGTGTTACCATTACACTAAATGCCTGCATTAGGCAGAGGTGGTTTCTAACAATTATTGTGTACTCTCTACCCCTTGGCCAATGCACCAAGTCAGGACATCCTGAAGGGAGAAGTCCAAAGGTTATTGGAGGATGTTCCCAGAGGTTGGTGGGCCTATGTTAACATCGACCATATTGAGACAGCAGAGGCACTCCAACGAATGGTTGCGCTCAAACATGACAAGCTGGTGGCCACTGAAGAGTTCAGCATTGATGCCATTGCCAACAAGGTCGCCAGGTTGAACTTCGAAAAGAACAAATGGGGAACAGATCGAGTGGAAGCATGAAGTGCTGCTGCAGCATCGGAAAGTCACACCTACCCCATGAGTGACTTCAAATCATGTAAGAAGCCACCTCGACCCTGTAGACACTGCTGCAGTGGGACAATGACTGTCCACCTCGTAAGGTGGACTGGACCAAGAGTGGTCGCAAGGATCGAGACGGCCCTTCCAAGCTGGAGCATTCCTATTGTAGGTTGTATACCACCTTGGTGGAAGGGCAGGAAGCGGAATTTGCAGTCGCTTACACCGAGTTTTGTACCCTGTCCGACTCAGATCCTGCAGATGTACTCGATGTAGAGAGTCCCAAAGAAACACCTGATGCCTACCTTGCCACATGTGCTTGGAGTGAAATTCCCTGTGAGGAGGAACTCATCAGCACAACCAGGGCCATGGGTGAGATCTATGAGGCATGCAAGCTGTTTGATCATCCCCCAGGTCAACAGTCCCTGGGTTCCAATGCATGTAGAGTGCGATGTCATGTGAATGCCATCAACAGCCACAAGGTCGAGGTGTTGGCTGATTCTGGAGCCACCTGCATGCTGATGTCCACTGAACTATTTGATCATATTAAAAGCGAAGGATCCAGACTTCAGCAGGGGATGAAGCTGAATCTGGTCCAACTGACTGGAAAAGCCAGATGCCAGGGTTACACAGTCATAGACTTTATCTACCATCGCAACTGGGGCATGTCCTGTTGCAGGATGTGGAAGTCTACATCCTTCCCTTACTTATTGCTGAGGACATACAGACAACCTACCAGCTGCACATGATGTGTGTCATATCCATCCCCGGCCATCGACTCCCGGGCTCTCCGACCCCCCCGTCCTCACTCCGCTCCCCCCTCACCAACCTCGGAGCCCCCGTATTCCGCAAACCTCCCGGTGCCCCTCGATGACCACCACCCCCTCATTTCAATTTATTACCTACGCCTCCCTAAGTACGGAGCCCCGAAGACTTCCGGACAGCTCCGACGTCCGCTAGCGCACTCCCGCCTCCGCTGGGCAATACACTCGCCTGCCCTGCAGAGTCCACCTTCGGGCTTATCCCTCCTTTCCGTTTCTGGGTTAACGCCTGCCTTTCCGCTAACCCCGCGAACCGACTCGTCGGTAATATTCAGTCGGCTAATGTCTTAACCCCGTTAGCTCCGCTCCGTCCGGCTCCGCCAATTGCGGAACCGCCTCCGCTGTAACCATATATATACACTACTTGTACATAGGTTACGCCCCAGCAAATAAATCAACTAGAGTTACCCCCACTAGGTTCTAAGTGCCAGTCAGTAAGTTAGGGCACGGACGTGTCACTAGGCACAGCGCTCCTGGCAGAAGTCGCTGAGGCCAAAGCCCTCCGTTACGGAGACATTCCTTCGTCTTAAAATCTGGTCTCTGACAATGTGCCCACCCGAACATGAATATTGGTAGGTCGCAGATTTGGAGCACCAGGTTCCCCTCAGGAGCCAGTTGCACCACCAATCAGTTTATCAAGTGATGCTACTACCAGATGCACCGACAAAGGTCAGGAAGGTAGCGAAGTCAGGAACTGGGCACTGCAAGTGGGAGCAGAGACCAATACTCTGAAGATGGTAGGAAACACTCCCACTCACTCCCCAAAGGATTAGGGAAGAATGTAGGGGCTAGGGGTGTCATGATTGACAGGTCCGTGGAAACAACTAGGGGAAGAACTCGAGGTAACACTATGTAATCTTCAATTTCTTGTCATGGTGGATTTCCCTAAGGGCCTCTGTTGCCCTTACCAGTCAAGTGGCCGCTCACAACACACTAAGTACACAGACTTCAAAAATGGAGGGAGAGGGGGGAATCGTCTATTCCATTTCAATCGCTACGTACATATACCCATACAGCAAACATACAATTTGTGAAAAGAGTCCGAAATATATGGGTTTGGCTGAGCTAAGCCTCCACCAACAACGGTGGTAAGGTTTGGCTGCCTGTCACAACCCGGTGTTCCCCGGGGTTAGACGACCTCCTCCCCAACCTTCTCCCATGCCCGAACACTCCCCGCACACTCCGCTCACCACCCGTCGCCGTTGAAAGAGGGCTCGCAGCTCTCTATGCCGACTAAGCTCGTGGGGGCCAAACTCCCTAAACTCCTACTTTCTTGACTATACTCTGCTTATCTCGATCCTTAATGTTACAAAAATGGGGCCGGAAGCGCCCATTTTCGTCCGTTCTGGTGCAGGAATAGGGAAGGGGGTTGGACATAAGGGTTTACAGATGGTTTCACAGATGGTTTGACATGTGGTGTAACAGATGTTAGCACAGCGGGTTTTTGGTTAATTATTGATTGGATAAACTTAATTACTATACAAATCATGTGATACAGAACCCATAAGAGTCTAAAATGGGAAATTCCCATTTCCATAACACTTAACTCTGTGGTGAGTTCTCCGGGATTTCCGCAAGGTCCGGGCTCAACAAATCCACTACCCACTCATTGCAGGCTAGATTGTTGCCCTTATTCCTACTGTTGGAATCCACTCACTCACACCCACTCTAGCGTGTCCTAGCACCTTAGAGAAATTGGGGGAGGGGAGAACTTCTTTTCAAAAATCCGGTATGTACAGGATTATATCTAATAATTATTTTTAGAAAGAATAGATGGGGAATATTGGTACCATATGGCACCTGGGTACCCTATTAGGCGAAATAATTGAAAAGGGTAACAGTGACAATAAAAGAATATCAATCAATAACTGAAATGATGGCAAAATATGAAATAAAAGAAAATAAGCGATTTCTCAACGGATTTACGGAATTATGAGCCTAAATTGGAAATGTAGCCGGAGATAACTTTCACACAGCCAATAAACATTTTTACCAATTTATTAGACGCCGTGGGAATGAGTGAGGCTGGAATTCTGGGTTGCCGCTTGAGATTCCCACGCCCGCACATGCCCGTGCCTAACCTGCCTAACCTAGAACTCCGTCAAATCTCCACCGATTAGGACGTTCTTGATATCGTCGGAATCGTACGAATTAGCACTACTTTTAGATACCAAATTCGTATCGAGTTGTCGCATGAATGAAAGGTGGTTTTCTAATCGTGGAAACGGGTATCTGAGCCGGCACTGCGCATGGGTGATTATCCTGCCTACACCGTCTCACCCCTTCCCACCACCTCTCCACAACCCCTCTCCTAATTGTCGTTGAACGACCTAGCGGTGCAGTGCGCCGCGACCTGTTGTCCCATGTTTTGCCGCACCTTGTTATCTCGTGGCGAAGGTCACATTTGACCTTCACTGTCTTGAACACATGCTTCTTGTTTGTTTTGCTCCTTCTTTTCTCTGCCCGCAATCTCTGCGAGATCTGGCGACTTATTCCCTATTCAGTTCCCTAGCGCTTAAATACAGCTTGTAACTAATGCTTGTACTGTAGTTCGAAATCAACTAGAAATTCACCCCTAAGCTTACTTCTGTTCCCCATAAGACCTCCGACCTTCTGAAGTATTGGGACCGCGTCGAGAATGAGGTGCAACGCTCCTCCTCGAGTCATTGAAGCCGAAATCCCGGCTCACTCGCCTAAGTAGCCTCGGCCTCAAGATTGGTGGGGTTATCCCTCCCTAAAGCTCGGTCGTGTGTAGGACGCCTGTACCACTAGCAGGCAACGTTCAGTTGCCTATGGCTACCATCAGCGAAGCTTCCCACGGTTCTGACAGTATTTCAAACTCCCTATCGCTCTTGATGCCCTTACGATGTCACGACGTATGACTCGCTCGCAGGTCAGGAACGCTGTGGCAGGACCTTCTACAATGCCTTATAGAGACTATAGCTCTAGTACGCCATTTGAAAGAGGTAGGACAGAGGAGAGACAATTTGAGAGTTTTACGGTGGGCAATGAGTACTACCCATGCTCCTCAACCCCGAGAAGGTGATGCTGAGACGCTAGCAAAAGCGACTCGGACAACGACTTTAAGGGTGGTAATGAGGGCGAGGAAACAGCTCAGGCTCTGCCACTGCTGGTGACTGAGAGAAGGACTTCAGGCGCTGCAGCTGAAGCAGCCGCTGCGGCTACCAAAGACAATGGTGAGGATGACATTGAGGAAATCAATCCCGAGGAAGTCGATCCGAAGGATAAAGTCAACTTCATGCTCACCAGAGCAATCTTGGAACTAACCCACACCACCCACAGCATCCACCTGATCATCCCTACACCTCCGCCACCAGCACCACCTCCTCTGCCTCCATGCCACGAACCCGACCAGTTTGATGGATCAGACCCTAAAAAACTCCGCACGTTCTTCATTCAATGCGAAGTAAATTTCAAAACTCGAGCCTACGCCTTCCCCGATGAATCCGACAAGGTGTTGTATGCGGTGTCATACCTAAAAGGGCCGGCCCTTGACTTATTCAAGCCCGACCTCCTCCGCAGTCATTGCCTAGGTCGAGAACCATGTTGGATGAACGACTGGGAAAGGTTTGTGCACGAGTTGGAGTGCAACTTTGGCCCACACGACCCTATTGGCGAGGCTGAAGAGTTGTTATTCAACCTCACAATGAAGGATGGGCAGCAAATTGGTAAATACATGATCGAATTCAACCGCTACATGGGCAAGTTGGATAATTTCGGCAAAGGGGCACTCTGCACCATGTTCTATCGCAGATTACCTGATTGAATTAAGGACGAGATCACTCGTTTTGGTAAGCCCACATCGTTATACGACTTACGAGACCTAGCTGAAGATATCGATGGCCACTACTGGGATCATAAGGTTCAGACCGAGCGGTGCAACAAGCCCATTCATGATGCTAACGACAAATCGCCATATAAATCCTCTCCCGCAAAACACCAACACCCTTCCGACCCCCACCCAACCCAACCCTAGTAACAAAACGCCGAAGGACAAGGAGTCCAACGGCAAACCAAAACCCGACCTCACCACAAAACTTGACAAAAATGGCAGGCTCACGAAGGAAGAGCACCAACACCGCTTCGATAATAAGCTTTGTATGTTCTGTGGAAAGGCCGGTCATGTAGCGAAAGATTGCTACAAGGCTGGCTCTAGCGCTTCCAAGGCTAGAGCAGCCAAGGTGGCAACGCCTGAACCGGAGTCAGACTCGTCATCTGACCCAAAAAATTAGCTGGCAACCATCCGGACCATGCACAATCAGATGGTTGCGGTCAACCGGTTCGTGCACAGAGGGAGGTGCGCTTGAACGCGTCCGCCCTCTCCAGCCCCAATTCTTTCTCTGTCCCGGTTTCTTTTTGTTCCATTGACGGTCGATTTCCTAGTTCAAGGGGGAATGCCCCCGGCTTTCCTTTGTTTTCCACTTCCGGGACTTCTGTCTCCCATTCGGATATGTTCTCTCCTGATGGTCTACTTTCTCCAGACAAATGTGATCCCCCCATTGTTTTCTCCGCTCTCATAGATTCTGGTTCCTCTGACTGTTTTATTGATACAAAACTGATTAATAAAATAAAGATCCTGACCTATACCGTAACCCCTATGCAGCTCCACCTATTCGACGGCACCACAAACAATGTGATAACCCGCACCATCGACCTCCCCATCTGTTTCATTACCGGTGATGTTACCCCGATGACATTCTTTGTCACCCCATTGGATGGCTCTTGTGCTATTGTCCTTGGACATAATTGGCTCGCCCGATACAATCCGTTGATTGACTGGGTAAAGAGCAGTTTAACTTTCCAGACGTCTGAACAATCCAGTTCGATCCCCCAGAGCTCTCCTGAACCATCACTGAATGCTGTTCCTCCAGCGGACACATCGGTTCCCATATCCAAAGACACACCGAGTAATCCCAACTGCCAGGCTCCTTTGATCGAGTTAGTCAGCCCTGTGGCATTTGTCTGCGCTGCCCGACTTGAAGGTTCTGTAACCTTCAGCCTGAGCATCCCATCCCAAGTGAGCAAGCTGTGCTCATCCACCTTGTCCGAGCCTGCCGACCTCGACACCGTACCGAAGGCCTATCACGAATTCGCCGATGTGTTTAGCAAAAGCAAGGCTAACACTCTGGCGCCACATTGTGAGTTCGACCTGAAGATCGAGCTAGAGGAAGGTGCGCACCCCCCGTTGGGAACCCTGTATTCCCTATCCCCGACCAAACTTGAGGCTCTTCAAGCATTCCTAGACGAGCACCTGGCAACCGGCTTCATTAGGCCATCTTCATCGGCTCACGCCGCACTGGTGCTCTTCGTCTGCAAGAAAGACGGATCGCTCCATCTTTGCGTGGATTTCAGGGGCCTCAATCGGATTACAAAGAAAGATAGATACCCACTGCCTCGCATAGCAGACCTGCTAGATGCCCCGAGCCGAGCGAAGGTCTATACAAAACTCGACCTGCGGCATGCCTACCACCTTGTGTGCATCACTGCAGGCAATGAGTGGAAGACCTCGTTCTGAACCCGCTATGGTTCCTATGAATGGCTAGTCATGCCATTCGGGCTCACCAATGTACCTCCAGCGTTTCAGCGGTTCGTCAACTCTATCTTCACCAACCTCTTAGATGTCTGTGTTGTCATATACCTGGATGATATCCTAGTGTACTCTGAGGACGAAGCCTCCCATGAGGAGCATGTCTGGGAAGTCCTCTGAAGGCTTCGACAGCACGGGCTGTTCACCAACCCGAAGAAATGTGAGTTCCATACCGAGACTACGGAGTACCTTGGGTACGTACTTTCTCCTAGCGGACTTGCCATGTCCTCAGAGAAGGTGAAGGCCATCCAAGATTGGCCTGAGCCCTGTAAGGTAAAAGACATTCAGTCTTTCTTGGGATTCGCCAATTTCTATCGGCGATTCATCCACAAGTATTCCGATATTGTGGTACCACTGACCTGGCTCACCCGAAAGGGGGCCCCTTGGGTATTTACCGACAATTGTCATTCGGCTTTCCAACGACTTAAGGACACCTTCACTTCCACCCCCATTTTGACCCATTGGGTTCCTGACGTGCTGATCATAGTCGAAACTGATGCCTCCGATTACACGATTTCAGGCATTATCTCTATCTGCTGTGTGGATGACGAGATACACCCTGTCGCTTTTCGTTCAAGGACGTTGACAGCACCGGAACTCAACTACGACACCCATGACAAGGAGCTTCTAGCAATCTATGAAGCATTCCGAGGGTGGCAGCATTATTTGGAAGGTTCCGGTACCCCCGTCGATGTGGTTACTGACCACAAGAATTTGGAATACTTCTGCCCCACGAAGCTCCTAACGCGCCACCAGGCTCGTTGGTCTGAGTTTCTCTCTCAATTTAACTTGGTTGTCCATTTCCGCCCAGGAAGACTCAGCGTGAAACCAGATGCGTTGACTAGACACTGGGACGTTGAAAGAGGGCTCACAGCTCTCTATGCTGACTGAGCTCGTGGGGGCCAAACTCTCCAAAAGCTCTACTTTCTCTCTTGACTTAACTTTGCTACACTCTCTTATCTCGATCCTTAACTCCGTGGTGAGTTCTCCGGGTTTCCGCAAGGTCCGGGCTCAACAAATCCACTACCCACTCGTTGCAGGCTAGATTGTTGCCCTTATTCCTACTGTTGGAATCCACTCACTCACACCCACTCTAGTGCGTCCTAGCACCTTAGAGAAAATTGGGGGAGGGGAGAACTTCCTTTCAAAAATCCGGTATGTACAGGATTATAAGAAATAATTATTTTTAGAAATAATAGATGGGAAATATTGGTGCCATATGGCACCTGCATACCTTATTAGGCGAAATAATAAAAAAAGGGTAACAGTAACAATAAAAGAATATCAATCAATATCTGAAATGATGGCAAAATATGAAAATAAAAGAAAATAAGCGATTTCTCAACGGATTTACGGAATTAAGAGCCGAAATTGGAAATGTGGCTGAATGAAACTATTACGCAGCCAATGGGCATTTTTACCAATTTATTAGACGCCGTGGGAACGAGTGAGGCTGGAATTCTGGGTTGCCGCTTGAGATTCCCACGCCCGCACATGCCCGTGACCTGCTGTGCCTAACTTCTCCAACACGGAACTCCATCAAATCTCCACCGATTGGGACGTTCTTGGTATCGTCGGAATCGTACGAATTAGCACTATTTTTGTAGATACCAAATTCGTATCGAGTTGTCACGTGAATGGAAGTGGTTTCTGAATGTTGGAAGCGGGTATCCAAGCCGGCTCTGTGCATGGGCGATTATCCCGCCTACAACGTCTACCCCAAAGAGGGGGATAGGGACTACGCTCGCATAAACCCTCAGAATTTCTGACCGGTGTTCACACAGGAGCAGCTCGCATCCTCCCTAAGAGCTACATACCTTGCCGAACCCATGCTACGAGTGAGCTCCCTCATCAACGTTGATGCCATCCACGAAGACATCCTAGCCGCCCTCCCTGCTGATCCTGCCATTGCCAACTACCTTGCCGGCCCGATCCCAGAGGACTCCCATTGGTCTCGAGATGTAGATGGCCTATTACGGCTAGACAACCGAATCTACGTCCCCAATGCCAACGACCTCCGGCTTCGCATCCTGAGGTATAAGCATGACCACCCGCTCTCTGGCCACTTCAGGCAGAACCGAACCTTGGATCTGTTACACCGAGAGTAGACCTGGCCGGGCGTCCGTGTTGGAGGAACTGTGTGCTATGGGAGGCCGGACGAGTTTTCCTACAGCCACATTCCCACATCCGAGCGAGGAACTCGCCCGGACAGCCACATTCCCGCAGTAGCGTGACTACTTGGTCACAACACCTTTTCTTCTTACTTAGTTTGGTCACTTCGGACTTACCCGCAAAGTCCACAAACTATATTCAATCTTTTGAATTAGTTTCCCTTTTCCTCAGTTCTCGCGCATATAGTGAGACTGAGGTTAGTTGTCTTTCTTTCTTTCTTATATCTTATAACTCATTGTATATTACCTTATAGCTTTACTACTAGGTAATATAATAGTTCTCGCGCATATAGTGAGACTGAGCTTTACTACTAGAGCAAGCAGTTATTCCGTTAGGTTATGAGCCTGTTGGAATTTGTACACGTGGTCTCAGGAACCTTAATGCATAAAATATGGACATTCTGGGAGTCGAACCGCAGAGCCCTGCATAGGTACCTTGAGTGTGTTACCATTACACTAAATGCCCGCATTAGGCGGAGGTGGTTTCTTACACACCCCCTTCACATTGGATTGAGCCCGTGATCCACATGTGACCCTAACCACCGGGCTTCCAACAGCCCGTGAGCCGTCACCCCCTGAATTCATATTCAGGCCGGACTTACTGCTAATCTCCTACATGTCCACATCATGTGGTCTGAAGCAGCCGGATTTGGGTCCTTAGTGCTCTGAGCTACACCCCCTGAAACTTTGTCAGGCCAGCTAATTTAATGCTTGACTTCACGTGCCCATCTCACGTGGCAGCAACCGGATTTGGGTGTGCTCGGTGACTTCCGTAGAATGTCCACCATGTTGGAATTTGTACACGTGGTCTCAGGAACCTTAATGCATAAAATATGGACATTCTGGGAGTTGAACCGCAGAGCCCTGCATAGGTACCTTGAGTGTGTTACCATTACACTAAATGCCCGCATTAGGCGGAGGTGGTTTCTTACAGTCCGCACGTTCGTCAAGGACTATGTGTCCTCCTGTACAGCATGCACCCACACTAAGGCCCCACGACACAAGCCATATGGCTTGCTCAAACAGCTACCTATTCCCGAACACCCGTGGCACTCCATATCAATGGATTTCATTGAGCGACTTCCCGACTCCTCTGGCTTCACAGCTATCTTGGTTATTGTCGACTGGCTATCAAAGCAGTGCATCTTCGTGCCAATGACCAATACCATAACAGCCCCGGAGTTAGCGAAGTTGTTCCTCCTTCATGTCTTCTCCAAGCACGGCATTCCATCCCACATAACCTCTGATAGGGGTTCAGAATTCGTCTCCCACTTCTTCTGCTCCCTTGGCAAGGTGTCAGGGCACACCCGCCTGACCCGGTTCCACCCGGGCCCACCTGGGCCCACCTCACCCGCTCACCCGCTCACCCGCTCCCCGCTACCCATCCTTCCTCCCTCTTCCCCTTTCCTCCCTCTTCCCCTTTCCTCCCTCTTCCCCTTTCCTCCCTCTTCCCCTTTCCTCCCTCTTCCCTCTTTTCTCTTCCTCCTTTATTTCACTCTCCCTTTCTGTTTATTCTTTCTATTTACACGGACCACCTTCCCTTGTATCATTGTACTGTTGATGTCATATCCGTGCATACCCGACCCCGACCCGACTTCCGGACCTCCACCCTCTTCACCTCCGGAGTCATAACCTACCGCTGCCTTTCCGATACTCACCTTCGGTCTCGGCAACACACCCCTCCTCTTACCTCTCCGACCCCTTCTCCGTCCGTTCCGATACTCATCTCGGACCGAACATCTCCCTACTCGCCACCCTTCCTACAACTCCGCTCCCCCCTCACCACACCTCCACCCTCCTGTCATCCCCTACGCTATCTCCGTCCGTTCCGATATCCACCTTCGGACCTGACTACTCTTCCTTACCTTCCCCTCTCTCATTCCTCTGCCACCCTTCCGCCAAGTTACGACCATCCACCGCTGTTCCGTACTTCACACTCGGACACCGTTCGTACCTTACTCCGAGCCTCCGTCATAGTCCATACCTCGGACTTTGACTCCACCTCGGTCTTAGTCCATTGCATTGGTGACCTCATACTACGTGAACACCATTGCCAATATTCCTCGGACTTCCAACCCCGCCTCCGTAACCTCCGTAACCTCCGCAACCCCCGAGCTTCGCGGACCGCCTCCGGCACTCTCGCCGTTTGTAATGTATTTCTCGCAATTCCCCCTCATCCCTATTTGGACTACTGCTTCTTTCTATTCTAGCCAGTTAGTCATCACCCCCACTTCCCCTCATCCTCCTGCCCCTCTGGGCCTCGCCCACTCTACCTCCTTTCGGATGTATCACAGGTCTTGCCCTATGACCTTCGGTACCGCTCCGCTCCCTCTAACCCTTTGTTCCCGTTCGGACGTCTTCGTTCCGATTCGGTCACCCTTTGTTTCTCCTTGTGCTTTTGCCCCTTCCTTATATATCGGCGCTTGTACATACTCGTCTGTTTCAGTCCGAAATCGACCTGAAATGCCCCCAAGAGACTTCCTGCTCACCTACTGTGAAATTAAGGACCAAATGGACAAACAGCAATGGCACAGCGCTCCGCTTGAGTCGCTGAGGCCAAGGTCCCTCCACGCTAAGTCTCCGATTCCACTCCGGAGTCGTCCGTTTCCGCCCATCTCTAACAGTATTTCGGACTCCCCGTTGCTGTTGTCTAGTCCCGACATCGAGCACCTGGCGCCCGACTGCCTCCACCTCCTGCAGTCGACCGCACCCTCTGTCTTGGCTTCGGGTAAGCCACCCAACCCCCACCTTCCTTCTTCCACGGTCCCTCGTCGCTTCGCAGTACACATCACCCGCTGCGTCGCTTGGGAGCCGTCTTCTATCGTACGGACCAGTCTGGTCCGTACCCTTCGACACTGTCGGACGCGTTTGACACGCGCCCCGACACCACTTTTAGGTCCCTGGGAGCCGCCTTCTATCACCTTCACTCCCACACCTCGCCCCTCGTTTCCCCCTGCCTCTCGGTCCTTCCGGACCTCCACACCCCCGTCTTGGACGCCTCGTCCCTGACCTCCCCCACCTTCCGATGCACCGGCTCTTCGCTGGTCATCATCCAAGCGTCGACAGGCACTGCTGGCACACCAGTACCCAGGCCTTCGACTCACCCCATCTGCTTCGCTTCGGTCTGAATCAACCTGGACGAACCTTCGTCACTCGCAGATGGTCCTTGTCCCTTAAGTTCTGGGACACCTACTGACTCGCCCAACTTCGATCCGTTGATCGACGGGTTTAAGAGCAGTTACCTAGTCTGTGCTTTGGAACAACCCAGTCTGCCATTCCGTGATCACCCCCCAGTCTCCACTTGGACTCCTTGTCCTATGGTAGACGCTTCCACCCGATTCCCCGTTGCACTCCCCACTGCCTGGCATTCCATCAGTAATGCTGAGCACCCTACCCCGGGATAGCGAGCCATGCTCCGCTTCCATCCCCTCTGGCCCCATCTTCCTCCGGACCTCATCCCGTTGGTTGATACTACGTCCTCCTCTCTTCCGATGACGTTTCTACGCCACCCTGGCTGACTTGGCTTGTGGTTCTGTTGTCTCATGGCATAACCTGTCTCTCCTATGCGCTCCGTTGAGCGATAGTCTTGAGCTTACCTTGTCCGGACCTCCGGAACCCACAACCCAACTCATCCACTTCCACTTACTCTTCCGTTAACCTTCGGACCTCACACCGCTGGTTGACACACACCCCCTTACCAACTTCGAAGATGTTTCATACATCGCCTTTGTCAAATGGACCTTGTCTATTGTCTAGGACACTGGTATTCTACCTCCTTGCTCCGTCGAGCGACTGGTACCGCAGTACATTACCCCCAGACACATCGGACACCCCAGTTTGACCACCTCACACTCCAACCCCGACTCTACTTCGTCTCGTTGCCTTCGGTCAGTGTTCCATCGTTAGGATAGCTGTCTCACCTATGTGCTCCGTTGAGCCTAGATCATGAGCAGTATTTCCGAAACACCGGACACCCCACCGCAACCTCCCCATACTCTTTCCGTCACCTCCGGACCTAGTTCCGCTGGTTGACCCGTTCCCTCCGTCCTCTCTCTTTGAGTTAGGATCCCATCTGTTGACGTCTTCCACGTCTCCCCATTGGATAAGTTTGTGCTCAAGTATCTGGCTAATGTCTGCTCACCCTGAGACTCCGTTGAGTAATGGACCTGAGTAAATGTTGTCTAGGTATGAGAACACTTCCTTTCCTTCCACCCTCGCCTTTCCCCGTCGCCTCCGGACCTTGCTCCGATGGCAGACACTCTTTCTCTGTCTACCTCTTACCCTGAGGAAGACTCCTACACCATTGGTAACCTTGTATGCTACGCCAAAGCTTGCTACCGGTTAACTTTTAACCTTTGCACATGGCACGCACACATCTCTACTCCACTTACTCTCTTGCCTCCGGGCTCACCTCCGAGAGTTCTCTGGACGATCGCTACCACGATCCTCACCCTCCCACATCTCCTTGGAAGTATTCCGGAACCCTCCGGTTACTCCACACTCCTCTCTTCCACCTTCCCTATGATGTTCCGCTTCCGCTTCCGGATGATCCGACTTTAGCCTGTAGTGTCGATTAGATGCTGGGACGTCTAATCCTAAGAAGGGGATATGGACTCCGCTTCTATCTACCTCAGCGCTATACATCGGTCTCCACCAGGAGTATTCTCGCGTCGTCCCTACAGACAACCCTAGCTGCTCAAGTTCTCTGAGTTAGCTCCACCTCCGATGCCGAAAAAACCCCACCTCAACATCATACCCAACCTCCTCTTCGCCACCCTGTGCCTCGCACACCCTCGGACCTCCATCATTTCCGACATTCGAGACTTCATCGATGCATAAGACCCATTCAGGTGGGCAACCAACCTCTCCTCCCTGACATCGACTACCCTCGACCCTGTATCCATGATACACTCCCTTCCTCCGACAAACCTTACCTGGACAGTACCCCAAGTGTCTACTCCGGACCTTCGGACCCCCCTCGCTGTTCCACGGTACCCTTCTCAAGCCTTCGGCTTGTACCCCGAACAACCCCGACTCCCTTACGACCAAGGTACCCCACTCTTGTGTTGTAAAAAACCTTGAGTTCCTCCCCTTGCCAGTTCCGAAAGGGATGCCGAGTTTGTTCTCCGACCTCCCACTGTCCTCTGGTTTTGGCCTCCTTAGGTATCTGTCCACTCCGGTACCCATTCCGGGAAGACAAACATGCTGAGTGTTCGTATGAGTTGCTAAGTAAGCACCTCCACTCTTCGCCATAAGCCTCACCACATGGACCTCTACTCCTCCTGAGCGAGCTCCAGACCCACAAGTTCCTCGGAACTCCACGGACTCGTCTCATCTCATCATTCTTCCTGTGACTGAGTTGTACCATGCACGGCACAATCCCATCCTTGAGATTGTTGTCGCAATTGGGAGCTCCTTCACTTCGTTCCTTCGGATACATCGGAGCTGACTTCGGTCCTCCTTGTATCATCACATGGACCTTCGGTCCCCCCCAACACACTTTGTGAGTCGCCCATCCGGCCTTCATCGTATCACCCCTGGATTCCTCCATTCCTTGAGGACCTCCCAACCCACCAAAGCCTGGTCTTGGAACAGACCTTGCTCCGGACTTTCCACCACGACCCCCGGACCTCGACTCTTAGGAATTCCATGGAAGTCAAGACTGAAACTCTCCTCGAAGACCGCGTCTACATGACCCCTTCACTCACCTTTCAGCTCTTACTCGCCAGACGACTACCTATATCTGTGCGACCCAACCCTTCCTATTACCGCTTCCCTATTCCCGATTGAGTCCTTGCCATCTCCGTACCCGACTCCGCCCCTCCGAGTCTCCCCACTCTCCCTAGTTCCTACTGAAGTCCTGACGGACCTCACTCCTCCCGTCCTTCCTTCGTCGATCGAACACCATCCCCAAAATCCCGAGCTGGTCGTTGTAAGCCTTCCTTGTTCCACTTCACCACGCTCCTCGTGTTCCATCACCACCTTCGTCGGTATTGCAGCAGGTATATCCAGAGACCTATTCTAAGGCCTTCAAGGGTTCAGGCCTAAGAAGGGGATACTGTCATATCCGTGCATACCCGACCCCGACCCGACTTCCGGACCTCCACCCTCTTCACCTCCGGAGTCATAACCTACCGCTGCCTTTCCGATACTCACCTTCGGTCTCGGCAACACACCCCTCCTCTTACCTCTCCGACCCCTTCTCCGTCCGTTCCGATACTCATCTCGGACCAAACATCTCCCTACTCGCCACCCTTCCTACAACTCCGCTCCCCCCTCACCACACCTCCACCCTCCCATCATCCCCTACGCTATCTCCGTCCGTTCCGATATCCACCTTCGGACCTGACTACTCTTCCTTACCTTCCCCTCTCTCATTCCTCCGCCACCCTTCCGCCAAGTTACGACCATCCACCGCTGTTCCGTACTTCACACTCGGACACCGTTCGTACCTTACTCCGAGCCTCCGTCATAGTCCATACCTCGGACTTTGACTCCACCTCGGTCTTAGTCCATTGCATTGGTGACCTCATACTACGTGAACACCATTGCCAATATTCCTCGGACTTCCAACCCCGCCTCCGTAACCTCCGTAAGCTCCGCAACCCCTGAGCTTCGCGGACCGCCTCTGGCACTCTCGCCGTTTGTAATGTATTTCTCGCAATTCCCCCTCATCCCTATTTGGACTACTGCTTCTTTCTATTCTAGCCAGTTAGTCATCACCCCCACTTCCCCTCATCCTCCTGCCCCTCTGGGCCTCGCCCACTCTACCTCCTTTCGGATGTATCACAGGTCTTGCCCTATGACCTTCGGTACTGCTCCGCTCCCTCTAACCCTTTGTTCCCGTTCGGACGTCTTCGTTCCGATTCGGTCACCCTTTGTTTCTCCTTGTGCTTTTGCCCCTTCCTTATATATCGGCGCTTGTACATACTCGTCTGTTTCAGTCCGAAATCGACCTGAAATGCCCCCAAGAGACTTCCTGCTCACCTACTGTGAAATTAAGGACCAAATGGACAAACAGCAATGGCACAGCGCTCCGCTCGAGTCGCTGAGGCCAAGGTCCCTCCACGCTAAGTCTCCGATTCCACTCCGGAGTCGTCCGTTTCCGCCCATCTCTAACAGTTGACCCATCCGGCTCGGACACCCCAGGCGACCTCCCGCTACGCCCAGCATGCGCGGACGCCCTCGGGATCCCCCGCGGGGATACCCGGATGGCTGCGGCCCTCTCCGCAGATGACGTGGCACCCGTCACGTGACCCAAGCCACATGTACATAAATGTACCTGAAGTGGGAACTGAAGAAGTAACCTTCTTCTCACGTTTTCCACTTCAGGTAAGTAGTGTAGTTCTCCCTTTTAATAACAATTCACGTTTTCCACTTCAGTCTAAGTGGCCAGGGACTATAGTCCCAGATCGGGCCCGTCAGTACACGCGCCCGCTTCGTCCCCCGAGAGGGTCCCTCTGCCAGGTGCTACAGCCGGGCCCCCTCCACCCCGGACGCGTCCCTGACACAAGGCTCTGGACATTCGCCTACACTTCACCTCAGGTTACCATCCCAAAGGCGACAGTCAGACCGAACGAATGAACCAAACACTGGAGCAGTATCTGCGCATCTATTGTAACTACCAGCAGGACAATTGGTCCGAGCTCCTGCCTCTGGTGGAGTTCACCTACAATAACGTGCCGAATGCTACAACCGGTGTTTCACTGTTCTTCACAAACAAAGGCCACCACCTGAACCTTGCCGTACACCCCGAGCAAGATCTGACTTCGGCACAAGCCCAGGAGTACTCGGTCGATCTCGACTCTCTCCACCAATTCCTATGCAAGGAAATGAACCATGCACAGCAACATTACCAAGGCCCTGCGGATGCTCAATGACTACCTGCTCCCCCGTTCGACATTGGCAGCTCCACATTCGTGAAGGCCAAGTACTTCCGCACCACTAGGCTTTTGGCAAAGCTCGCCAATAAGAACCTTGGGCCATTCGAGATCATCGTGCAGCCAGGTTCTCATTCTCGTACTCTCCGCCTCCCTGACACCATGAAGGCTGTACACCCAGTCTTTCATGTCTCCCAACTTGAGCCCGCTGTCCCCAACCCCATCCCGAACTGCATGCAGCTGCCACCGCCGCCAATCGAAATCGACAGCAAACTTGAATATGAGATCGCTGAGATCCTCGACTCTAAAATCGATTGCTGGTGAAGCTGCAAGCTGTTGTACCTCGTACATTGGGACGGTTACGAAGGGACTACAGAAGAGACTGAGTGGCTCCCTGCGACTGAACTTGGTCACGCTTCAGACCTCGTTGCGGACTTTCACTCACGATACCTGGATAAGCCGGGACCAAATCGCGCCTAAGGCACGGGATGGAATGGATGGATTGCACTTAAGGATCATGTAAGAACAAAGTGGAGTAGGAGTCGGAAGTAGACATCGCAGGATGATCGACCCTAGACCCCGTCACGCTCGCCTCCCTCTCCCCCGCTTCCCTTGCCTTGCACCTCGCCCTCACCTCCATCAACCGCCTCTTTTCAGTGTCACAAACATGTTTGTCAGGGACAGCTCCGAAAGCGGCAAGGTCCCTGCATGCGGGACTCGGTGGGACGAATAGCGGCTGTGCATAGCAGCAATCCCGTCGCAGGGTGAGCGTCCCTGACCACTTAGTCTGAAGTGGGAATATGAGTTATCATTAAAAGGGGAGACTACACTACTTGCCTGAAGTGGGAATATGAGAAGAAGGCTACTTCTTCGGTTCCCACTCCAGCCGTTTGTCACGACCCGACATATCCATCACTTCCCTCTATGCGCCCTAGTGCCACTTGGTCCGTCCCTCCCACTATCATCATCATCCGTCCACCCATCCGTCCACCCGTCACCCTCATCTGCACTTCCTCCCTCGTGCACGTACCTTCCAACCTAGGTTGCCCACTTCATTGTTGTCTGCTTGCCAGCTGGACGGCTTGCTAGACGGCCGGATGGTTCTTTCTCTTTTGTCCGCTTGCGGACTATTGTTCTTCCTTTTGTTTCTTGCTTTCCTTTTGTTGACCAAGTTTGCCAATATTAACTATTTGTTTCTTTCTTCATTCATTAATATTGCACTTGATCCGCCACTCCTTCCGGGCCGGTCTCATTTAGTTACTTGTGTTTATAACACGTGTAGGTTACACCGGATGTACCTCAGTTCGTATATCAACTTGGATTCCCCCTCTAAACTCTTATCCTCATCGTAAGGCTTCTGTCTGAAATTGGGACACCAACGTAAGAACGAAGTGCAGTGCTCCACCCGAGTCGCTGAAGCTAAAGTCCTGCCCCTCTGACCTTACAAGCCCGGATGACCTCGCGCGCTTTGTGGGTCACCCAGATACGCATCTGGCACGTTCCTGACACCGTTATTATATACATGCGGGATCGGTCACGTGGGGGGCGCCACATCACCCCTGCACACAGCCACGGCTCTCCGGGTGTCTCCGCAGGAGATCCTGAGAGGGCTCGCTGTGGGTGTGGGGCGAGTGCGGCGGCGGTGGCGGCGATGTAGGGATGGTAAGATACAGGAGGGGAAATAGGCATGCACGCCGGTGATACATTGAGCAGCGGGAAAGGTGGTCCATGTGAGAGAGAGAGAAAGAAAGAAAGGAGGAAAGGAGGAAAGGAGAAAGGAAGAGGGGGAAGCGGTGTGGAGCAGGGGAGCGGAGCGGGCGTCGGGCAGGGTGTGCCCTGACATCACCCCCTCCTTAAGCCGCTTCGCCTCGAAGTGGCTGGGCGGTCTTCTCTTTCTCTCCCTGGGGCATGGGGGTGCGTCTGATGGAAGTCTTCCACTAGGTCGGAGGCGTGGGTTAGGTGGTCGCATGCGAGCCACTGGTTCTCTGAGTTTGGCCAGCCGGTATACTTTACCAAGTACCAGAGTTTCCGGTGTCGCCATCTGGAGTCCAGAATTTTTTCGACCTCGTACTCTTCTTCCCCATCTATGAGGTCCGGGCCTGGGCATGGGTCGGCGGGGCGTTCCGCGATTTCATCAGGGCGGTGCGGTCTGACGTTTGTCACGGACACAACTGGGTGGATCCCCTTCTGCCGTGCAGTGAGTCGGAGTTTGACAGCGGCGGGGGAGACGACTTTGGTGATCTCGAAGGGGCCAATCCACTTGTGGTCTAGCTTCTTGGTCGGACCGTCAGTTGTGTAGTTCTGGGTGCTAAGCCAGACCTGGTCGCCTTCTCGGTACGTAGGTGCTGCCCCGTGATTGCGGTCATAGTAGCGGGCCATCTCGTCCGCCACGTGCCCCAGCGCCACCTTCACCTCCTCTTGCATTTTCATCATTCTTGAGGAGAACGCATCTGCGGCTTCCACCTCAGACATGCATGTGGGCTCTGTCCCCATCCTGGGGTGTTGCCCGGTGTCGAGCTCGAAGGGGGTTCGGTGGGTAGCAGAGTGGACGCAGTTGTTGTAGGTGAACTCCGCTAGCAGGAGCCAGTCCGCCCAGTCGTCTTGGCAGTGGTTGACAAACACTCGAAGGTAGGCTTCTATCTCTTGGTTTACCCGCTCGGTTTGTCCATCCGTCTGTGGGTGGTAGGGTGTTGAGGGGGTGAGCTTGACTCCGAGGAGGTCTGCGAGTTCCTTCGAGAAGCAGGAGACGAAGGTGCTTCCTCTATCGCTGAGGATCTCTTTGGGTAGGCCGTGGTGTCTCCAGACATGTTTGAGGAAAAGCCGTGCGATTCCCACTGAATCCACTGTCATCACCGTAGGGACCGCATGGATGCGCTTGGATAGGCGGTCCACTACGATGAGAATGGCATTGTATCCCTTCGACTCGGGAAGCTCCCCTACCATGTCGACAGGGATCACTTGCCAGCGGCGTGCAGGGATTTTGTTCGGGATGAGCTTTCCAACCTTACGGGAGGGGAAGGACTTGACATGGTTGCAGGTGTCGCACCCATGCACGTACCGTCCTACATACTCTGCCATCCGGGGCCACCAGTAGTCACGGGAGACGAGTTCCAGGGTCTTCCATCGCCCTGGGTGCCCCGTCGCCTGCACATCGTGGTGTAGCTGCACCAGGTCATGGCGGAGCTGCGGGTCCTTGGGGACGTATATTCTTCCCCTGTATAGGACTAGCTCCCCCTGTTTCTCCCATTCATCTGACCTAACTGTCCCCTCTCCAAGTTCTCGCATCGCCTTCACCACGCTCTCATCCAGGTCCTTTGCTCCACGGATCCTCTTGAGGATGGTCATCTCTTCTCCTTCTACGGAGATTGCCTCCGTCGCGCGGGTTTCGAACCAAGTTGGTTGGAGGAGTGTCAGCCCCTCGTTGTCGTCCTTACCTCTCGGGTGGTCAGCGTGGCGTGAGAGTGCATCCGGTTTCCCCATGAGCTTCCCTGGGTGGTGGATGAGGGTTGTTGTTGTTGTTGATATCATATTTGTTACCCCGCGGTCGCATTGGCACGTGACAGAGCGGCATATCCCACTACATTACATCTGTACATGAGGGGACTTTCACAACGTGGAGTGTTGTCGGGTTAGTAGGGTCGGGGTGATGGTGTCCTCTGGGGTCTGGTTTTGGGTTGATTTGGTTTGTCTGTGGATGGGGTTACTCCCCAGGTTCAGTGCTGTCACGATGGATGGTTTTCTTGAAAGTTTTGGTCGATGGGAACCGAGGTACGATCGGGGGTAAGTCTGGGTCTCTTATCGATGGCGTGCGACTTCTTTAGGTATTTTGCCAGCCTGAGGATTCCTTTCGGTCTCCCCATCAGCACCATGGGTCTGGTCTGCCGTCTGCTACCCAGCAGGTGTCGAAACTTCCTGAGTTGCAGGCAGTTTTGTAGGACGTGGGTTCATGTCTGGACTGCTGTGCCGCACTGGCATTCTTGGCTCTCTGTATGAATGCCGAAGCGCTGGTAGTATTCCCCAATGTGCGCATGTCCGGTGCGAAACTGGATTAGTCTGCTGAATGTTTTCCGGTCTAGTGACTTAAACCTCAGGGTGGGTCTGAGTGTCGGGGCGATATGGTTCGCCAGGTGGAATCCGGAGCTGGGGGGGTTGGGTGCGGTTGACCATCGTGCCTTCCAAGCTTCTTCCATCTCCGCTCTGTGTAGGCTCTCTACGTATGCGAGTGAGTGGTAACCTGGCCTGTCTGTTCTAAGGTGGGCACCTTCCTTTGCTAGCTCGTCGGCCTGGTCATTTCCTGCAATACTGCAGTGGCCCAGACACCAGCTGATTGCAATTTTTAGGTCCTCCTTTTCCTCAAGCAGCCCTCCTATCGTGTTCCTGAAGACCCACGAGTGTTCTTGTGCCTTCCTGGGTTTCCCCTGGAAGATGCGTTTCACCGCACTGGCGTTGTCTGAGTATAGGATGATGTTCGAAGGGCTGTTCGGGTTGTTCTCTAGGTAGTGTTTGGTTAGTTCGGCTGCCGTGCATAGGCCCATCATTTCGGTGTCGAAGGTGTCGACATTGCCTCCCATCGCACTGTTCCCTTTGAAGACGATATCGCCTGCCGAGTACCCTACTACGCCATAGCCTGTGATTCTCTGGCCGTCCTCGTCTGTCTTGGACCCATCAGAGTAGACAAAGAGGAAGTCCAAGTCATCTTCATGTTCCGTGACGAACTCCAAGTGATCGTCCTTCCAGGATTCTTTGGGGGATGACCCTGGGCTGTTCTCCAGGACGTAGACCCAGATCCTTTCTTCTAGATCGTGCTCGGAGAAATGCCATGGTGCCTCTAGGTGGGGCTCGACCTTCTCTGTGCCTGCTATGATGTGGTCCGCTACATGGGTGATGCAGGTGGAGAATTTCTCTCTTGGGTCTATTCGATACCTTCTGTGGAGGTCGTATATTGGGTGGGGGGGGGAGGTGGTCGGTGGTGTGCCTTGTCTTTGCCAGGAGTATAGGCGATTGGTGACAGGGTGGTCAGTGGGGAGGCGGGATAACCGGGTGGCCTCCATCTTCAGCCTGTATTCGAGGAGGATGTCGATGGGTGGTATGGATGCCTCGATCTCCATGGCGATGATGTTGGTTGTGTGGAACGCACCTGTGATCAAGCGTAGGCACTTATTCTGGAGACTAGAAAGGTGCTTAACTATTGACTTGGTTTTTCTCCTCCAGTATATTGGCAATCTGTACAGCACTATCGGGAGGATGGCTCCTACATATAGGTGGTGGAAGTGGGATTGGTGGAGGCCTCTCATTGAGTTGCCTAACATGCGAAGCGATTGTGCTGCTGCGGCGGCTTTTGAGGAGGCTCTCTTAACGTGTTCGTTGAATCTGAGGTGGGGGTCAAACCATAACCTGAGATACTTCATTAGGTTTGATGGTGTGATTGTCTTGACCGAGTCCTCCTCGTGGGATGGGATGGTTATGGATGGGCCTGGCCCTGCATTCTTGCCCGTGCCTGTGCGGGTAAAATGCATTAGGTCATTTTTGACTGGGTCGGTTCTTAGGCCCCTTTCCCTGAGCCACTTGTGGGCTGTGTGAAAGGCAAGTCTGATAACCTCTGTTGCTTCCTCCCTGGTTTGAGCTGTGGCCGACAGGGACCCATCATCTACGTATAGTGTGAGAGGGAAGAGGGTGGTTAGACCATTGTTGAATTTGGTATTTAGCTCCACGTCTGCCAAGGCCGTTTGTCTGACGCTTTCTCTAATAGCTTTGTCCATGGGAGATGTGAAGTATGCCGCTAGGATGGGGGAGACACATGAGCCTTGTGGGACACCCGTGGATGTGGGTCTCAGTTGGTCCCTTTTCCTGTCTAGGCTAATGGCTGTTTTTCTGTCTTTTAGGAAGCTACGGTGTTACGGGGATGGGGGAAATTCCCCATTCCTCGATCTGTTCTTATAGTGGGATGAGTGAGGTCATATCTGGTCTGTACCATAACAGGATATGTAATCGATGAGTGATCCCAGTCTTGCCTGGGGGTGGACGATCGAGTTCCCATCGATCGTGATTGGTGATGTAGTGAGCTATTAAGGGATTGATGGTAGGTAGTCGGAGATGCCAGGACGGATGGGTCAGCCACGGGTACTTGGCGCTCCTCAATGGAGTGTACCGTGTGCGAGGTTGCAACTTGTGAGATGGGTGAGAACTTCGTATAGTTGCTATCGGGTACTTGGCGTTCGCAGTGCGAACGTACCGGTAGCAGGTTGATGTCATAAGTGTGCAATGAGGACTGACTAGTAGGGCCTTCGGTGACTTGGCGTTCCCAAAGGGAACGTACCGTTGGCGGGGAAACATGATGACTGGCGAAGGAGGGAACAGACAGTGGATGGGCGGCGACTTGGCGTTCGCGTAGTGAACGTGCCGGCATCATGGGAAGATGGGCCTCAAAGTATTCACAATCTCCAAGATCATGAGGTGACGTCGTATGTTGAGTACTGGGGGGAGAGCGGAGTGATGAAGACCCATAGGGTACAGATTCAGTAGGACGATACACATGTCGAGAGTCTTCGACTCTCGACCTCGAGTTCTCGCGGCGAGGGCCGTTAGAGGACTCGATATAACCAGACTTATAAGACATATTGAGAGTTGTACAGTCACACGGGTTCAGTTGAGTCACAGGGAGGGTTGTTACAGAAGACGGTACACAAGATAGTTGTAGAGCAGTTGTTAGTTAGTGGGAACCGCCTTCGGCAGTTTCCGTACATGACGTGTGACTATCTACAAATGGTAAGGTCGCGGGAAATCCTGCGAAACACAAACAACCTCGGCCAGCACCAAAACCCCAATGGGGAAAGCTTTGCACGAGGGGGGGGGAAAGGGGTAGAACGGGTAAGGAGGATAGGGTAGCGGGATAGAGGACGGAAAAGAGAAAGAGGGGAGGAGCGATAGAGAGGGGAAGTCTTTGACCATGCGACGGATATGGTCGTTGGAGACTCCGTATCCGTAACATACGGACCCATTTCACCATTGGTAGTGGTATGTGGTATGCTCTGAGTGTGTCGATCAGATGGGCATGTGGGATGTTGTCGAAGAAACCTGTGATGTCGAAGGTGAGAGTCGAGACTACTTTTTTGTGGTTCCAGGTGGCTTCGATGTCATGGACTATTGTCATGAGGGCATCTTGTGCAGACCGGCCTGGGGTACCCCCATAATGGGTTGATGGGAATAGGCCGTGTTTGGCTGCCAGGTACGCTAGTCTCCTTGCTTGGATTCTCTCTAGCGCTTTGCCTGAGACTTCCAGTAGTTGGATTAGTCGGTATGAACGCGGGAGTGAGTAGTCCCTGTTGGGTTTCTGTAAGGCTACTGCTATGGATGTCTTCCATAGTTTCGGGTGATAACCTGAGTCTGCACAGAGTCTGAGGAGGTGGAATATCTCTTCATCCAAGGTTTCCCATGCCCAGTGCCATGCACAGCCAGTGAGGCCAGATATGCCTGGGGCATTTAGCTGAGCAGTGGTGAAGATTGAGTCCTGCACCTCTCTTTTGGTCACACATGGGTACTCCAGGTCTTCATTCCTTGGGTCCAGATCTATTGGAGGTGCATCTCTTAGGTCCGGTGGGGGTGGTAGGAGACTTTCCCATAGCGTCTGGCATTTCTCCTCATGGCTTAAGGCTGGGGCCCTGTTCTCCCCACGGGATATTGGTGGGGATACATATGTTCTGTGGCACTTCGTCCATTTCTTCAGTTGCCATATGTTCTGGGGGGTAGCATCTTCCGTGATTTTGCGGAAGTACTCCTGTTTGGTCTTCCTTATGCGGGAAAGTACCTCTTTCTGGAGTGACTTGACTCGGTCCGCCAGGTATGTTGCAGGGCAGTGGAAGTCCCGGCTCCATGCTCTGAGTGCTTCTTTTGCCTTGCGGAGCTCGTGGTATGCAGTCGTGAGCTCCTCCGTCCACCACGGTTTTGCTGCTTTGCTGGGGCATCTGACTGGGACTGCGATGCCAGCTGCTTTCTCTAAGTAGCCATGGATGATTGCCGTGGCTTCATCCAGTTCCTCATTGGATGTGGAGGTGCGGTTTCCATTGAGTAGTGTGGAGACTAGGACATTATGTGCATCTCTGTTGGATTCAACAGTTGCTGCTAGAGCTTCAGAGAACTTCTCCTCTGATGCGTGCTTCCAGTTGAGACTCCCCTCACACGGGTTCTCTACCATTTCTCTGGGTGGGCCTATTTGGAAAACTAATGCATGGTGGTCCGAGAGACAACCGATTTCTGTGTCCACATGGTGTCCCGTTAGGACACGGTGGATGAGGGTAAAGTGGAACTGGGAGAGGAAGAGCGACCACCGTGCTTGGCACCGGTTCAGGCACTGCACGGTGCGGAAGTACCCTAGATTGCGGTGGTCGGTGTAGACATCAACCTTCTCCTCTGCTCCTTGCAGGAAATGTCGCCATTCCTCAAGGGCACGCACTATCGCAAGCATCTCCTTGTCATACACTTCATAGTTGCATTCCACGTCTGTGAAGCTCTTTGACATAAAGGCTACCGGGTGGAATTCTCCATCTGTCTGGAGCTGAGAGAGGATGGTGCTGGTTGCGAAGTTGGAAGCGTCACACTCGAGCTTGAAGTGGCCCGTGTCAGCAGGGAAGGCGAGGATGGGGGCAGAGGTGATGGCGTCTTTGAGGGCGCGGAACGCGCGGTCCTTGTCTGGTCCCCAGGCCCAAGTCTTCGTCTTGCGGGTTAATGCGTGGAGGGGGCAGGCTATCTCCGAGAAATCCTTGATGAACCGGCGGTAGAAGTTGATGAACCCCAGGAAGGACTGCACCTCTTTGACCTTAGTTGGGGTCGGCCAGCCGAGGACTCTGCGGATCTTCATGGGATCCATCACGATGCTGCCCTCAGCGATGATGAGGCCGAGGTATTCGATTCGGGTCCACTTGAACTTGCACTTCTCCGGCTTCAAGAAGAGCTTTCTTCTTCGCAGCGTTTCCAAAACCTCGTGGACAACCTTCCGGTGTTCTTCCAGGGTAGCGGTGAAGATCAGGATGTCATCCATGTAACAGATGACAACCTCCCGGTCGATGAAGTCTCGGAGTATGTCGTTCATCATGGTCTGGAATGTTGCTGGGGAGTTGCATAGGCCAAAGAACATGATGGTAGGCTCGAACAGCCCCCAGTTGGTCAAGAACACCGCTTTCCATTCATCACCATCTTTGATGCAGATGTTATTGAACCCCCAGCGGAGGTCTAGCGCCGAGAAGTACTTGGCGTTTCGGAGGCGTGCAAGGACATCCGAGATGAGGGGGAGGGGGTATGAGTTCTTCACCGTGATCTCATTGAGCTTGCGGTAGTCTTGGACCAGGCGTAACGACCCGTCCTTCTTCTTGATGAAGAAGACTGGCGCCCCCATCGGGGACTTGGACGGCCGTATGCGTCCGTTCCACAGGTTTTCGCAGAGGAACTCGTCTAGTTCCTTCTGTTCTGGCCTTGACAGGGGGAAGGTCCTCCCTCTCAGGAGTTTGGCCTCTGGTGCCAGGTCTATCGCGTGGTCCCAAGGCTTCCATGGAGGTAGCTGGTCGAAGGCTTCCTTCGAGAATACATCTCAGAAGTCTTGGTACTGCTCTGGCACCAGTGCCTCGAACTGTGCGGGTTCTGCCTCCGGCTTGCGGGCCTCCTGGGCCATCTGCTGCGATGGGGTTGTGGTTGCTCTTAGCTCGTGTCCCCACCCTGGGGGGATGATAGCAGCGTAGATTCCATCCCCAGGCTCTATCGCAGGGTTTGAGTCGACTCGTGCTCGTATCGACTGGCAGGATGTTGGGCAGCGGGACATGGTGACTTTCTGTCGTGTCCAGTCCACTTCCGGGTTGTGGTGTAGCAGCCACGAGTGTCCTATAATGAGGGACTGCCTCCCAAGGTTCGCAACGGCAAAGCAGGCCTGCTCCGTGTGTCGCCCGAACGTCAAGAGGGCCTCTAGCTCCTCGGTTATGGCTCCGTTCTCATTCGGGGTTCCGTCGACGTTGCGGACAGGGATGGGCTGAGGGAGTGGGGTCGTCTCAAGCCCGTGTTTTCGGACGAACTCGGGGCTCATGAAGTTCCCTGTAGCTCCGGAATCTAGGAGCACCGACACGGAGATGCTGGCGAGGGACGTTGTAAGGGGGCAAGGGATCTACCACCCTAACGAGAAAGAGAGGGGGCCACAGAGTTGGGAATGCTCAGGGGAGGTTCGGATGATGAGGAGGGGGAAGGAGAAATGGTCCGGTGCTATGTGATAAAAAATGATAAACTCGTAAATCTCACTGATAATCAAACTGATGGGGAACTCTGCCCCTGCACTATGTCTTGAGCCTTTTTGGCTTTGTATTCGCCACGCTGGGTGCTGGTAACGTCTGCTAGAACTTCATGTTTGTTTGGGAGCACCTCTCTCTGTTGGGGGAGTCCTCTTTGTAAATACAGGGAAGAGGCAGTTATAAATATGAAAAAAGCATCTGTGGAAATCCGAATGATCCGACGGGTTTAGGACGGCAACAGATCCACAAGGAACACTTAAGAAAAAAGCAATATCAAAGAAATATTGACGTTGTTAAGGAAATAAAGAAACATGGCGATCGCCTCAACCGCTGAACCAAATGCGTCACTCGTAACATTGTTCGACTCGCGTTAACAAGGGCTTTCCAACGATACCAAATTTGTCCGTATCGGTGGAGAATTGATGGAGATACAGAGGAAGCGGTGGAATATGCGGGTGACAGTTGCCCAATTTGGAAACTGATGGTTGTCCGTGGTCAGGAATGGCTTGAAAAAAATCGGAAGAAATATGAGAAACGTGGGAGGGGTATCTGGAACAGTGGTAGATGTGTTTCGGGAGTGGGGTGCTTGACGTGGGTGGTAGAATCGTGATAATCGGCTTGTTTGCGTGGTACCGGCTGTGCCTGCCTACAACATTAAGGCGGTCAGCTTCACGGCAAGGTTGAGGGATCTGGGGGGGTGCTTGGACAACACATAGATGGCAGGTGGCGGGACCGCTACCTCTGACGCCGTTTCTGGGGTTTCTCTCCCCTTGCTGGTTGAGGACGCGTTTTTCCTCTTCTTCTTGGCGATGACTCAGTGGAATTTAGATGTCGGCGCTGGGCTAGGTGCCTCACAGTATCTACACGAGCTAGTACTATCGCCTACAGGCGGCCGGGGCGCGTCCCTCACTGGTCGCCATCCTGAAAATCCTCTTGGGCCTCCCCCTCCTGTCTTTCTCCCTCTGTCTCTGGTTCGTCCACCAGCTGTCTCCTCAGCCCCTCCATGAGTGCTCTGAGGTCTTCAGGGTGCATCTGTTGAGCTTGGTGGGTTTTCGGTTGCGGGCAATCCCGCGCGATGTGCCCTGGTGCGTCACAGTTGTAACACAGCCTGTTTCGCCTCTGGTCGATCCTCGAGCGGTCGAGGTCCATGGGTTGTGGCCCTGTTCCTGCCGTGGGGCGGGGCGCGGGGGGCTGGGGTGCGGCGGCGGCAGGTGGGGGGTGTGGCTGCGGGAGAGTGGTGGGGAGTGGGGGCCTGGCGGGGGCTAATGTGAGGTCTTAGGGTGGCTCAGCACACAAGGCCATAAGTGATACAAGATAGTGTATTTTACGGTGGTGTGTAAGCAGTTACCCGGAGGTTCCCGCTTGCCCATGTGACTATATGTATCTAATTTACATGTGACTCGGGGTTCAGGGCTATTGCCCTGACATTCTCCCCCCTTGCGTTGCATTTGTGACGCATACAAGGTTGATAGTGAATAAAACAGAGTTTTAATAGTTGATTTACATTGAGTTTGGAATTATCAATGAGTGTTTTGTTGTCGCCACTTTAAAGTGGGCGATTTTGTACATGTCAGTGAAAGAAAGAGAGGGGGTTTAAGGAATGAATGAGTGTGGGCCGTTACTTTGAAGTGAATGGCGATACATTGGTATCGCAGGGAGAGAAGAAAAAAATGGTGGAGTTTGTCGAAAATGAATTTCGACCCAAAGGTTGTATGTCTTTGGTGTTCCTCACTTGTTCTGTGAGGGTTTGTGTGTAAGTGGTGTTTACACATGAGCGGTGGTGGATGTGGGTCTTTTGATGGAGTGGAGATTTCCGTAATTGTTACTTGCGGTTCCTCACATACAGTATTGTGTGTGGGGCCTCGAGTTGGGGGAAGGTGTTTTCACAGGCGCCTCAATGGCATATTACCGTGTCACTTTCCCTTCTCTCAAGGGTGGATTCATTGCCCCGGAGGAGGGTTTTCCTCCGGGTTGTTCATCTGGACATCCGATTGCTGTGTCGGTGTCAGGGCATGCCCCGACATGCCCTGCCCGATCCCCACTCCGCTTCCCTGCTCCGCACCTCCTCTCCCTCTTCCTTTCTCCTGTTCTCCTTTCCTCCTTTCTTTCTTTCTCTCTTTCTCTTACATGGACCACCTTTCCCCCTGCTCAATGTATCACCGGCGCACACGCCCATCTCCCCTCCTGTATCTTACATCCCTATACCGCCGCCACTGCCGCTGCACTCACCTTGCACCCACAGCGGGCCCTCTCGGGATCTTCTGCGGAAGCACCCGGAGAGCCGTGGCTGTGTGCAAGGGTGATGTGGCGCACCCCACGTGATCATTCCCGCATGTATATAATAACAGCTGGAGTGGGAACCGAAGAAGTAGCCTTCTCACATTTCCACTTCAGACTAAGTGGTCGGGGATGCTCACCCCGCAACGGGATCGCCGCTACGCATAGCCGCTATCCATCCCCCCAAGTCCCACACCCCGGGACCTCGCCGCTTTCGGAGCTGTCCCTGACAGTCGGATGCGATGGCGTAGCCTGGGCTACATTGTTGGGCTGTGGGCTTGACGAAGTGGGTGCTCCCTGGGTGGGAGTGGGTTGTTGTGTTCCTGAGCTGCTTGGCTCAGGTGTAGAATATGGTAGGTCTACCGTTCTTCCCATGGGGAAGGATGGTCGTTGGGCTGGTTGTCCAGCATGGAGACTTGCGTCTCTTTCCCGGTATTTGGAAGCTTTCGCTTCCCGTTCCGCAGTTCTTGCGGCACGTTCCTCAGGAGTCCTGAGTGGTTTGAACTGGGACTTTAAGTAGGCAGCTTTGCCTAGACTTTCCCAGGAGATTTTTCCCTTATTCTCTGGGGAATTATATTCCTCCGCGAGGCTTGTGATACTCGGGAGTCCCAAGAAGTATTTCTCGGTTTCCTTTGCTTTTTCGTGAAGGGTTCTGTGTACCTTGCCGCTTTTGAAGGCGGCTTCGGCCTGTTCGTACCAGTGTACAAATTCTTTCCCACTCACACTTGTCCACCAAGCGTATGCGGTGTCATGCGCCGCTTCTGACCCCGCTATTCTCCTCATGGGGAAGTTGGGGTCGATTGTTATGTCGACTGGAGCTTCGACTTTGCCGAACTCGTTGAGTTCGGCAGTCTCGTATAGCATGTGGACACTTCCCTGCAGGGTAGCTTGCCCATAGGGTGCTGAGGTACTCAGTGGCCTGCCACCTCTGGCAGTGGTCCCCATTTTAGGGTCTGCCGTTGGTTGCCTACCGCTCTCCCTCTTCCCCTCAACATGGGTTTGCCCCTCTGAGGGCGGGCCCTTATGCAACCCGGACAGGGTCGCCTGCCCATGGGGTGGCGGGATAGTCAGTGCCCCACCCCTTGATGCACTAGTCCCCATGTGGGGTCGCGCCTCATGAGGCCCGGAACCGTATCCCCTCCCCCTGACCTGGGAGGCCCCCGTCATGATGGGTTTGGCAGCGAGGTCTACCAGTGCGCATGCCTCTCTGAGCTCGCGTTTCAGTAATTCGATCTCCCTTTTTTGGAGATTGACTTCTCTCTCTGTGTCTTTAGAGAGTCAAAGATGCCCTCAGCATCTCTTCGTGCTCTGTTGTATTCGCGCCTCCAGTGGGTGCAATGGTCGCAGGCATCTTCTGACGCCCTCGAGTTATCAGACCATGCCCGTTTGGACGGTCTGGACGAGGAGCCGCTGTCGCTCCCTCGTCTCCCTCCTACGAGGGACTTCATCTCTTTCAGCTCCTCACAGAGCTGACCTGTCTGAGCAGCTACCGCTGACGCGATGGCTGATTCCCAGCCTGCATTTGGCTGGGGTGTTGTTGGACCTGGGCCGAATTGGCTAATCCAGGGGTTGATCTGGCCAGGGAAGTTCCCTGGGGAGTATGCCTGGGGCTGCAGCAGCAAATGCTGCCCCTGGAATGGCGCTTGTTGCGCCATCGGTGCAGTTTGCACCGCGTATGGTTGGAAGCCTCTTTGGGGAGGCTGGGGGTATGCGGTGCCTGTTAGCAACGCGGATGGTTGTTGGTTCGCAGCACTCATTTGTGCTGCGTGCATCATATAATCCATGGTGCTTATCTGCGCCTGGTGTTGTTGTTGTTCCAGGGAGCCTTGCTCCCCAGGTTGTCGTATTTCAATATCCGGTGGTTTGTTTGGATCGAACTGAGGGTTGCCTCCCCCAGAGAATGACATTTCGTCGTTATGTTACTCGTGGTGGTGGGAGGGGTTTTCGTTCTTGCGTGCGTGGGATTCACCGCAGTTGTGTGTTCTTTTGCATGTGAGCCTGTGGTTCGCATGGTCTAGGCGAGTTACTCGCCTAGCCCATGTGATCTCTAGTACATGGTGTGGCTGTCTGGGCGAGTTACTCGCCCAGAACTTTCCCATGCTCTTGGCTGTGGGCCATTGTCCCTCGGCTTTACTTCCTCTGCCTCCGTTTTTGGGGGCATAGTGATGCCGAGAGTTCCCTGTCTTCTTTGATAGGGAGTTTTTCTGGTTCCCTTACATTTTGTAAGGTGAGGTACTCATCCAGGTGGACAAGGTCGTTGCAATTTCCTAGGGGTTCCCATGTGGTGTCCCCTAGTTCCCATTTAACCTTAAACCAGAGTTCGTTGTGAACCCACACGTGGTTTAGGATTTCGCGAACTACTGCTTCGCGATCGGGGTCTTCCCCAAAATCGTAGAATATGTTTACTTCCCTATTTGGGAAGATTTCCTGGTCATTCAGCTCATGAGGTACGAGCTGGGATACATGGAATCTTGGGTAGATTCTGCGTTGTTCAAGTTGTGGTGGCAACTTGAGGACGTAGTTTGACATTTCTGGAAATGTTTCCAGAATTTCGTAAGGCCCTATGTATAAGGGCTTTAGTTTTCCTGCCCTGCCTTTGGGTAGGTTCAGCTTATCCGTGGATAAGTATGTGAGCTCGCCTTTTCTCAAAGGCGGGTCCGGGCGTCTTTTCTTATTTGCCTGGATTGTTTGAGCAGCGCGGTTATGTATTATCGCGTCGTGTGCTGCCATGAGGTTTTCCTTCGCTTTTTGAGCGAAGTCATTTACTCCCGGGTAGTCCGAGAGTGGTGCTGTTAGGCACATCTTTGGCATATGGCTGTAGATTAATTCGAACGGGGCAAATCCTGTCAATGTGTTCGAGCTCGCATTGATCGCAAATTCCGCCATCGACAGTTTCGCTGCCCAGTCGCATTGGTCTGGTCTAACCATCGTGCGTAGTATTTGTACTACTTTTTGTATCATTCTTTCCGCTTGGCCGTCGCCTTGCGGGTGGAATGCAGTTGTGAATTTCAACTGTACACCGAGTATTCAGTGTAGTTTGCGCCAAAATTTTGATGTGAATTTTGAGTCTCGATCTGATATGATCGAGTGTGGTAGACCGTGGAGTCTTACAACTTCACAAAGAAATACGAATGCTAGTTCTAGTGCGTTCGTTGTTGTCTTTATTGGAATTAGGTGGACGTTGGACGTCAACCTACAGATGATTACCCAGAGGTAATCATATCCCAAGCTTGTTGGGAATGGACCTGTGAAGTCCATGGCTATTGACGACCATGGTGTCTCCGGGGTCGGGAGTGGGTGAAGCATTCCGGGATTTCTCCTGGTGCTTTTCTTTGTCATTTGACAAGTTCCGCAAGACCTGCAGAACTT
The DNA here is from genome assembly GCF_015039405.1 of Cantharellus anzutake. Lineage (NCBI taxonomy): Eukaryota > Fungi > Basidiomycota > Agaricomycetes > Cantharellales > Hydnaceae > Cantharellus > Cantharellus anzutake. Next base: position 252,290 of record NW_024067036.1, read on the forward strand.
GTGGGTATCCTTTCTCATCGACTTCCACCAGAAGTGTTGATGGAGGGTTTCCACTGTTTTCTTGGATCCTAGGTGTCCAAGTGTTTCATGGATGTTCTCGAGGATTATTCCCCAAATGGACTTCCTTTCGTAGTTTCCTTTCAGGACTACTATTTGGGTCGTTCCTCCTTCTCCAAGTCGGGTTATCAGCCCATCTTTTATGGAGAAGTTTTTGAAATTCCCCGGGTTCTCTAGGATTTCCCAGTGGATCTGGCTTTTCAAGTATCCAGATTTTATTGCCTCAATGAGGTCTTTTTCTTTGAATTGTTTTCGAAGGTTCTCTTCTGGAGTTATGATTTCTTCCAGATTTCGGGCACTCCCCCCTAGAGTTTCCTCTAGGTTATTGCTCCCCCCTAGAGCTTCCTCTAGGGTGTTTTTCGCGCATATCACTGCGAGTCTCTTTCTCTCTGAGTTTTTACTCAGGGTACTGCTTAGTAGCAGTTCTTCGTATTCCTCGATTCTGTTGGGGATAATGTCTTCTGCATTTTTGTCCAGGTGGATGTCCGCCGACACATAATCATCGAAATGCAGATCCTCATCCATTGACGAGTCGTAGTATCGTGAGAGTGCATCTGCCACTTTGTTTTTGTGGCCTTCCACGTATTTTATTTCGCAATTGAAGCTTGCGAAAAAGGCTTGCCATCTCAGGTGTCTCCCTGAGTTGTGGTTTTTCGCTTTGAAATATTCCAAAGCTTTGTGGTCCATGATTACTGTGAATTCACAGCCTCCCATGAGGTCATCTTGCCATCTCATGAGTGCTTCGAGGACACCCAGTGCCTCGAGCTCGTAGGCGAAGTACCTATGTTGTGTGTTGGTGAACTTTTTGGACATGAATGCGGCCGGGCGGCAAGTCTGCCACCTTTCACCTTGTCCAATTAATGCACCCATGCCCGCTGGGCATGCGTCTGTTATGACCCAGATGTGGAGTTTTGTCCTCTCTTCTTCTGAGAGGCTTTCCAGTGGGTTCCACTGGACGGGCTTCAGGATCGGAGCCCTGCATGCTAGACGTTTGATTTCGTCGAAGCATTTCTGGTGGAGTGGTGTCCACCTGAATGTCTGCTTGTTTGAGCAGATTGTTTGCAGTGGTCCTGTGTAACCGCTGACATTTGGCATGAATATCGATAGATATTCTACCATTCCCAGGAATCTTAGGACTCCTGTGTGGTCTACTGGCTCTCACCAGTTGCGGATTTTTTCCATTTTATCCGCTTGAGCGTGGATGCCCTGTTCGTCCACTCGGCTTCCTAGAACGTCTAGGATTGGGGCAAATGGCTGGAATTTTTTCCGGCTTATGTAGAATTTCACCCCTTTTAGGCGAGTGAATAACCACAATAGTGCTTTATTGTGGTTTTCCACCGAGCTTGTGCTGGTGAATATATCATCGAACCAGACGTGTAGGCGTCTGCCTACTTCTCCTCGTAGTTCCCAGGTCAGTGCGCGCTGGAAGGTGCAGGGAGCGTTGCAGTCTCCTTGCTGCATCGTGTTCGAGTTGTACGTCCCGTGGGGTGTGGAGAATGTCGTCCTATGGACGTCGTCTGGATCCACACGTATTTGTTCATATGCGTCCGACATATCGATCTTGGATCGGTATGTTGCTCTGGCGACTGATTCTTGGATCAGTCGCATGTCTGGCATTGGTGTGACGTCGAGGATCGTGTTTGAGTTACGATTTCTCACGTCTATTACCGTGCGCAAAGATCCATCTGCTTTGTGGATGCACAGTAGCGGGCATGCTTGCTCACTGTTCGCAGGATACCACCATCCTGCTTTTACATAGCAATCTATTTTGGTCGCTAGTGCTTCCTGCAGTGCTGCGGGACATCTCAGGGTGTTTTCCCGAAATTTCTTGTTCAGATCCTTCAACGGGATTCGATGGTTCACCTCCCTCAAGGGAGGCATTTCTAATGGCGCTGGCGCCATTATGGTTTCAAATTTTTCTCTCCACCACTCCCTGAGTATTTCGAACTCGGGGTTGTTCATGGAGAGACCTTCCAGGTGTGGTACGTCTGGAAGTTCTAGTCCTTCCGGACTAGGATTGGGCCAACCTTCAGGGTATTTTCTTGTGATTACCCTGAGGTGTGTTTCAATCCCACCTCCCTGTCAGGGGGGCTTCTTTTTTGGTTGTTCTCGGGCTCTTGCTCAAGTTTTCCATCTGTGTGATCTCGTCACACGGTCTTCGCTTATTCCAAAGGTGTCTATGTTGCCCTTGTTCACCGTTCTCACTTTGTGGGACCGGAAGTCTAATGTTACGGGGATGGGGGAAATTCCCCATTCCTCGATCCGTTCTTATAGTGGGAAGGCGAGGGTCATGTCTAGTTTGTACCATAACTGGAAGTGTAATCGATGAGTGATCCCAGTCTGACCTGGGAGTGGGCGATCGAATTCCCATCGATCGCGATGGGTGATGTAGTGAGCTATTAAGGGATTGATGATTGATAGTCGGAGATATCAGGACAGATGGGTCAGCCACGGATACTTGGCGCTCCTCAATGGAGCGTACTGTGTGCGAGGTCGCGACTGGTGAGATGGGTGAGAGCTTCGCGTAGTTGCCATCAGGTACTTGGTGTTTGCAGTGCAAACATACCGGTAGCGGGTTGATATCGTAGGCGTGCAATGAGGGCTGACTATTAGGGCCTTCGGTGACTTGGCGTTCCCAAAGGGAACGTACTGTTGGCGGGGACATATGATGACTGGCAAAGGAAGAAACAGACGGTGGATGGGCGGCTACTTGGCGTTCGCGTAGCGAACGTGCCGGCATCGAGGGTATGTGGGCCTCATAGTGTTCACGATCACCATGATCGTGATGGGACGTCGTATGTTGAGTACTGGGGGGAGAGCGGAGTGATGAAGACCCATAGGGTACAGGTTCAATAGGACGATACACACGTCGAGAGTCTTCGACTCTCGACTTCGAGTTCTCGCGGCGAGGGCCATTAGAGGACTCGATATAACCAGACTTATAAGACATATTGAGAGTTGTACAGTCACACAGGTTCAGTTGAGTCACAGGCAGGGTTGTTACAGAAGACGGTACACGAGACAGTTGTAGAGCAGTTGTTAGTTAGCAGGAACCGCCTTTGGCAGTTTCCGTACATGATGCATGACTATCTACAAATGGTAAGGTCGCGGGAAATCCCGCGAAACACAAACAACCTCGGCCAGCACCAAAACCCCAATGGGGAAAGCTTTGCACGAGGGGGGGGAAAGGGGTAGAACGGGTAAGGAGGATAGGGTAGCGGGATAGAGGACGGAAAAGAGAAAGAGGGGAGGAGCGATAGAGAGGGGAAGTCTTTGACCATGCGACGGATATGGTCGTTGGAGACTCCGTATCCGTAACATCTAAGCTTACCTGGTTTTTGTTTAACCAGGGGGTGCCGAAGATGGCATCGTATCTGTCGATGTTAATTACATCGAAGTAGTGTTTTTCTACGTGGCCGTTGATCTCAACGTCCATGTTGGTTCCGAACAGGATCTGTGATCTTGTTCCTTTCGTCCCCATTTGAAGGACGACTGGGTTCTCCAATTGGAGAATTGGGATGTGGACCGCACGGACAAAGTCCAGCGATAAAGCGTCCATTTCGGCTCCACTATCGAATAGCGCATAGGCTTTTATGCCTGTTATTTTTATGTGAGCCATTAGCGTTCTCTTCGTTGAGAGTGGTCTGTTTGCGGGGTATTTTCCTGCGTCTTTTGAGATGCGGAATTTCGCATCAAACAAGGGGGACTGGGTTTCGATGGACTTTTGGTCCTTCTTCCCTTTGTCCTTGTTTTCCTTGGGTACTTTGGTGTATTTCCCCAAGGCGTCTTTTCTTGGTGCTTCCACCAAGGCTTCGGTGACTTTTTCGTCTGCCGTGTTTTCTAACTGGTGTGCTACAGCCAGTTTGATTTTATAATTTATGTCATCGTGGTCGATGACTGACATTGGGCCCATTCTTATGGTCCCGACGTTGACTTCCTCACCCTCTGAGTCGGGTGAGTATTGAGGTCCTTCATATGGGTCCTCTACTTCGAAGCTTGATGCTTTGGAGTTACCAGAGTTGTTCTCTGGTTTCTCATCTGATGAGCCTTTCAACTCTTCATCCGTTGAGTTCGCAATCTCCATGGCAGCTATGCGCCTTGGTTTTTCATCGCTCGTTATATTGTGTCTTGGGCAATCTTTCGTTTGCCCTATTTTGCCGCATTTGCCGCAAATTGGAACTGACTTTTGGTCAGTTTTCCTCGAGTTTTTCGAGGATGTATCCTCTTTCCATCTGGGTTTCAGCTCTTCCGCCTTCTTTCCTGATGGGAGGGCTCTGCTGCGGCTCGTGGTTGCTGTGGTAGTTGTTCTGGTATAGTAACCTGATTTGTAGGCTGAAGACATCTTCAGCCCGTCAATTATCTTGTCTACACGAGATATTGCTTTTAACATCTCCTCGTTTGAGGAGAAGTCTGCTCTGATTCTATCATGAGCAATCATTTCCCTCTTCCATTCGAGGGGAATGTAGTTTAGGAACCTGGCGTTGAAGGACGCCTGGTCTGGCAGCATCACCATCTGGGACGCTGCTTTTGACAGTTCTAAGTAGAACTGTTTTAGGCCTTTTTCCGCTTCGTATTTGACGTTGCGGTATTTCTTTGTCGCGTTCAACGCGGCGGAGGCTTTGATGAAGGTTCTCATCAATATGTTGAGAACTTCGAGGAACATGCCCTCGTCTCCTCTGAGGAGAGTTTCGTCTCGGAGTCTAATTCCGAGGTCAAACGCGGGCCCCCCTAATCCACGAATCAAGCAGTCCAGGTGGACTTCATCAAATTGGGGACCTTTGCATCCTCATGAGGCGAGGAATCCCAGTAGTTCTGTGAACCACTGCCAGAACGATTCCATGTCGTTCTCCCCTGACCATTTCTTGTCAGGGAATGCCAGCCCATTCTTTAGGGCTTCTGGTTTCACTCCTTCTGGGTAGGGAGTGAGTATTCTCACTTCGGCCATTCTTATGGCCTTTTCGTACCATTTCTCCAGGTACTCTTCTTGCTCCCCTGCCTTCGCGGGGTCGCTATCCAATGGAGATCTCTCCTTTGGGGGGGTTTTTGCTGGGGGAAATCTTCCTCGCAGCGTTTCTTTGGTTTCAGGCGAATTCGCCTGAAGTTGTATTGTATTCTCTCATTGCATCAGCAAAAGTCCGTTATGCTCTGGAGCATCAAGAGTGGCTGGAGCATGTGGGAGACAAAACAGCAGATTGGGCACTCCTGGAGCCAATAGTGTTCTCCTGGGAGGGGGTTCAGGAGCAGCTGGGAGTGGTGAGGAGTATGTAATGTGCCAGGAGCAGTGGGAGGAAAATTTTGGTCTCTAAAAAGTTGAAAAAAAAAATTTAGGGAAAAAATTCAGGAACTATAGTGCCTTTAAAGTGCTTTCAGGACATATAATTATTTGCAAAATTGAGGAAGAAATGATGGATAAAAATGGAAAATACTTTTGGAGACCCGAGAAATAATGAGAACTGAATTGATGGGAAAGTCTGAAAATTGAATAGGAAAGTGAGGGGAAGCCTTGTAAGCATTGTTATTTTCTGCTGTTCTGATTTTTCCTGATTGTTCTTGGTCTCACTCCCAGCTGCTCCTGGACCCTCCCAGGAGCTTTCAGGAGCTTCCTGGAGTATTGAGGAGCAGCTGGGAATGAGACCAAGAAGAATCAGGAAAAATCAGAACAGCAGAAAATAACAATGCTACAAGGCTTCCTCTCACTTTCCTATTCAATTTTCAGACTTTCCCATCAATTCAGTTCTTGAGTTTCCAAAAGTATTTTCCATTAGCTGCTCCTGGACCCTCCCAGGAGCTTCCAGGAGTATCCAGGAGTATCCAGTAGCAGCTGGGAGTGAGACCAAGAACAATCAGGAAAAATTAGAACAGCAGAAAATAACAATGCTACAAGGCTTCCCCTCACTTCCCTATTCAATTTTCAGACTTTCCCATCAATTCAGTTCTCATTATTTCTCGGGTCTCCGAAAGTATTTTCCATTTTTCTCCATCATTTCTTCCTCGATTTTGCAAATAATTATATATCCTGAAAGCACTTCAAAGGCACTACAGTTCCTGAATTTTTTTGATTTTTTCCCTAATTATTTTTTTCAACTTTTTAGAAGTCCCTATTTTTCAAATTTTCCTCATTTCCCTCTATATCCCCCCCTCATTCCCCCCTCATTCCCCCCTCATTCCCCCCCTCATTCTCCCCCTCATTCTCCCCCATTTCCCCCTCCCCCATATTCTGCCAGTCCGAAAGTGATTAAGTTGCCAGATTAATCATATATCAGGCCATAAATTTTGATTGTGTATTGGTGAGTCTCAGTGTCCTTGATATATAGTATAGTGTTTGATCTAAATGTTAAGCAGTGTCTTGTTGTGTTAGTCTTGTGGTAGGAGGAGGTATTCATGGGGGATCTTCCCTCTTTTTTTTTCCTTTTCATTTTCAAATGCTCCAGGAGCTCCCAGAAGCTTCTCACCCCTATACACTTTGAAGCATTTAAATTGTATTTACTGGATATGTTTGTGCACAAAGCAATGCTCCAGGCCCTCCTGGGAGTGCCCTGGAGTACCTAGCCAACTCCGGAGGAAATGGGCTGTTCCTGGACCGGCCAATCGCCTCCTGATTCTCCCAGTGCTCTCGATACTCCGGAGCACTCAGGAGCATAACAATTTTTTGCTGATGTGTTTTGAGAGGGTGTGAATGAGTTACCTCTCTGTTCGAGAGGTCCGTCATAAGTGGACGTTTGGCCAAACCTTTGGTACGTGCCAATTCTCCTCCTAATCTCTGAACGATGCCTTCTTTCGGCATCGTCTTCTCCTATCCTTGGGAGAAGGATCTCCTTAGCATCTCTGTCGAGTCGCTGATGATATTCCAGTGTGCTTTCACTGGTGGTTCTTTTCGTGAATTTTTCACGAGTTCTATTTATGTCCTGGACCGTGGTCCAGGGGTGTTTATTTGTTTCCTCACTTTTTTGTGAGAAATTTATTTCCTTCAGCAAATCTGTTTGTTCGCTGATTTTTTCAGTCAACACGTCAATTGCGTTGGCCATTCTTTCTAGAGTTATCTCTAGACGAGCCGTGCTATTATGGTTCGTTTCCTCGATCTTTTTTTGGATCGAGTTTATCGCGTTTATTATGTGCGATTCCTGGTTTTCCAGGAGGAAGTTTGGTTGGGCGAGCAGAGACTCTCCCCAGTTGACATTTCCGCTTCTGGGGGTTCCAGAATGGGTTCTTGGAGTGAACACTCCACGCTCGCTTTGTTTAGGCGAGGCCGTTGTGGAGGGTGCTTCCCTTTCATAGTGGGGTTTGTTCGCTGGTTTTTCCTTACTTTTACATAAGGCTTCCTCAGCGAACTCCCTCATTTCAGTTCGCCTCCTCTTCATTATCTCGGAGACCTCCTCCGAGGTTGGCGACCTTGCCTTGTCTGGCATGGTGTCTGGGAGTGTAAACAGCGGAAGTTCTTTTGGAGCTTCCGCGCTCTGGGAGATCCTGCTCTCAGGGAGTATTTTCGTGCCTTCTCGGGCTTTCAGCCTGAGAAGAAGTTGGTCTTCACTTTCCGTCCTCCATTCAGATGGAACCTGGAACAAGTCCAGTAGTTTTTCGGATAGCCGATGCGGGGGCTCTTCCCTTTGTTTCCCTTTGTCTGCCTTTGGGGCTTGACTTGGGGACGTGAGGGGGGGCTCCAGGGGATAGTGGGGCCCTGGAGTTTCCTGCAACTCTATCTGATCAGCTTTTTGGGCTGATCGTTCAGCGCTTACACGTTTTTCACGCAAGTCGATCACCTCGTGAGGAGGTGAGGGATCTTCCCCAGCTTGGGTTAGATCGGTATGTTGTGGAGTTCTGGGGGTATTTTGCCCCGCACTTACTCCACGTAAGTTTCTAAAACCTTCAGGGACCAGCCCTGAGGTGGTTGCTAATGCCGGATCATGTTGATCCTCGTCGTCATCTGACGACGGCTTTTGGTTTGAATCTCCCATGATGGGAGATTGCGGTTTCTTTATAAACCGCTCGTTTCTTTTTAGTGTTGCTGCAGATGCGACCTTGCCCTTGCGGGCGTGTTTAGGTGCCATAGGCACTTCCGAGTCAGATGTTAAGATCGCAGAGTTGTGGGTTGTGTTGTAAAACACACCTCATGCTCTTAAAAAAGTGTGAGGTCTTAGGGTGGCTCAGCACACAAGGCCGTAAGTGATACAAGATAGTGTATTTTATGGTGGTGTGTAAGCAGTTACCCGGAGGTTCCCGCTTTCCCACGTGACTATATGTATCTAATTTACATGTGACTCGGGGTTCAGGGCTATTGCCCTGACAGCTAAGCAGGGTTGCGTCGCCTGGAAACGCTGCCACTGGTTGTCGAGGAGGGTGGCCTCACGTTTCCACTCAGCCCAGGTTGTTGGCATGGGGCGGAGGCGGTAAATGCTCTCGCGGAGGCAGGAGTTGATTGCCTGTTCGAAGCGATCTACTAGCCCCACATCCCCTAGCCATGAGGTGGGTCCAAGGATCTCAAACTCCTGGATGATCTTATCCACAGAGTCGCTGCCCTGCTGCAGAGTGGCCAGCTTCTGTCTGGCTGTGGCCTCACAGTTTGGGTCCTGGAACATGGCGTCGAGTTCCATGTTGAACTCGTCCATGGTGAGCTGGGGGGAGCCCGTCATTAGTAGCGCGATGGTGCGCTGCATTGCCCACGCCCCCACAGTCCCTCCCTTCATATAGGACAGGATGAAAAGGATCTGGGAGAGGGCGTTGGGGAATTCCGCCACTCGGACATGGAAATATATGCCGCATTTGGCCTTGAAGCGGTCAAGGTCTTCAGCTGCTCCAGAGAAGGCAGTGGGGGGGGCGACTTTAGGCGGTTTGGGTCTGGGGGCGGGTGTCGGTGTCAGTGCGGGAGGCGGCGCCGGTGCAGGCGCAGCTGGGGGCTGGTTTTGAGCTTGGCTTTCTACGATGGCCTGGAGCCCTTGGAATCGGGACAGCAGTTCATCATACTGCTCTTCGGTCACCATAGCGGGGGAGGTGGGGGAGATGAGGTTGAAGCCTTCTTCTGCTGTCAGGGACAGCTCCGAAAGCGGCAAGGTCCCTGCACGCGGGACTCAGTGGGACAAATAGCGGCTGTGCGTAGCGGCAATCCCGTCACGGGGTGAGCATCCCTGACCACTTAGTCTGAAGTGGGAATATGAGAAGAAGGCTACTTCTTCGGTTCCCACTCCAGCCGTTATTATATACATGCGGGATCGGTCACGTGGGGGGCACCACATCACCCCTGCACACAGCCACGGCTCTCCGGGTGTCTCCACAGGAGATCCCGAGAGGGCTCGCTGTGGGTGTGGGGCAAGTGCGGCGGCGGTGGCGGCGATGTAGGGATGGTAAGATACAGGAGGGGAAATAGGCGTGCATGCCGGTGATACATTGAGCAGCAGGAAAGGTGGTCCATGTGAGAGAGAGAGAAAGAAAGAAAGGAGGAAAGGAAGAGGGGGAAGCGGTGTGGAGCGGGGGAGCGGAGCGGGGGTCAGGCAGGGCGTGCCCTGACAGTGTTCCAACAATCACCCCGCCATGGCGGTTAGACCAGAGATCGCTTGATGGATGTCACAAAGCACATCATAGATCCTGTCTTTGTCATTGACCACCTCATCTTCCTCCGTCTCCACATTGTCCACATCCATCGTTGACTCCTCTCCTTTCGGCGCTTTGATACAAGGTCGCTTCGTAGATTGAGACGTTGTTGTGGGGACAAGTCCGTGCAGGTCAAACCAACCCTTATCACACATTTCACCCCCTACTGCATCAGGGACTAGGATTGGTGAGTTGTGGTCATAGTAGGAGTTGTAGAGACTGTGGAGGTGGTTCTGACGAGTCCAAGATCGTCGGATTTGGTGGAGTGGTTGAGGAGATCTGACATTTTCTTTATTGTCTTTACTATTTTCATTCATTCACGCATGTGACTTTCCTTTTATATTTGTATCGGACTCTTCCATGACAACTGTACAGACAGTTAGTTAGAGGTTAGAGAGAGTATCAGCACCGTACTCGCAGGACCCACATCTACCTGAGAGATAGAGAGAGACCTACCCCCCCCCAGACCTGAGTTGCGAGTCTAGATTGATAGACCTGTTACAACATCCCTGCTCTGCATACACACTTCTGCCTGGACTTCTGACACATGGCGCAGATGCCACGATCGCTGTTGCCTTTAACACACTCCACACCTCTCTTCATGCAACGTTCGCAGGGGGGCAGTCCTTCCCCTGCCACTGATGTAGCAGCAGGACGCTTTGATCAGGACGATCAGTAAGGGTTCCTGGCAAAGATCACACTGATCGGGATACTCACCTTGCCTGCAACCACATCTGACGTCTTTGATCGCCTCTCCTCTTCAGTGGCAAGATGTCACAACTGACAAATCCCGGGGCTCTGTCAGCGGCGAATCAATGCCAACAGGCGATTCCGCCGACCTGAACCCATCCTTACCAGCCCCAACCCGATGTCTGTTCTATCGACCATGCACCGCTTCTGCACCTTCCACAACCTCTGTCCATTTCTGGTTGTCCTTGACACCTCTGGTCAGGTCAACACTCCCCTCTGTATCTTGCTGGTCATCATGCTGTCCTTTTGTGACAGCACTGACAGACCACCCTCTGTTGCGGACTCATCAGCACCATGCTGATTCCCACATCCCTTTGCGGACTTGTGTCGGCATCGCACCGACCCCGCATCCTGATTTGCGGACTTGTATCGGTGCTGCGTGCTGACCTCTGCTTTTCCTCTGGCCATTTGTCACTTGGCAGCTTATCATTCATTCCTTGCCGAGTGCCATTTATTGTTTGCTTCCCTGCCAATATCGGCATCCGATCCCCTCTTTATTGGCACTAGGTTATTGATCTCATTCAGTTATTCATCAATAACCCTTGCCACTTATTGTTTATTGATCTGTTCCTCATTTCCAGTTCCCGGGCTCTTGTCCTTATTTAGTTTGACAATCCCTGCTTATCTCCGCGCCGGACCACGCCGGACTGACCGGCCTTTCTATATTCCCTCTTGCCTATTTATATACCTTGTAAATACTTTCGGGGACCCCAGTCTGAAATCAACTAGAGTACCCCCCCCTGTCTGTTCTGAGTCTCTCCTTCTGCAAAGGGGGCTTCCCCCCCTCTGAGTCCGTGCTCGCGGAGTCCGTGCTCCTCCTACAGGTCCGCTCCACCCGCAAGTCTTGTTTGAAGTCCGCTGTGAGTGTCAATCCGTAAATACGGGATCTCCCCCAAACGTCAAGCTCAGGGCACAGCGCTCCACCTGAGTCACTGAGGCCGCAATCCCACTCTGCTAACCTTGAACAGCGCTTCCGGATGCGCCGCATATTTCTGCCCGCATATCCACGCGCGCACTCCAACAGACCTCTGCATCACCTCCGACCTCAACTCAGACAGAACCCAATCCGTCTTCTATCTGCCTTCTGACAGTTTGTCCAACTCTGACAGTATTCCGTCTCTGACAATATTCCAGACTCTGACAGTACTTCCGACTCCGACAGTAATCCCGTCTCTGACACAAGACATGCAGCCTCAGCTCGAGCCCTGGCTGCCTCCTCCTGTTGTTGGGCCTCACGACACGCAATCTCAGCCCTGCAACGCTGCAACCTCTCCGCCTGCTTCTGTTCCATCAGCTCTACATCGTCATTGGACTGATTGACGATGTCCTCCTTGCTCCACGTCCTTATATCCGCTTGGGAGCCATGAGGATGGAAGATCAGGTTGTTGTGGTGGTAAGTTCGATCACCATGCCGGCAGAACCAAAATTTCGGGCTCAGCCGAACCGGTTCCCATGCCAGTTCCTTGGGACTTCAAGGGTTCAGTCCTAAGAGGGGGATACTGTCACAACCCAGCGTTCCCTGGGGTTAGACGACCTCCTCCCCAACCTTCTCCCACGCCCGAACACTCCCCGCACACTCCGCTCGCCGCCCGTCGCCATCTCACCCCTTCCCGCCACCTCTCCACAACCCCTCTCCTAATTGTTGTTGAACGACCTAGCGGCGCAGTGCACTGTGACCTGTTGTCCCATGTTTCGCCACACCTTGTTATCTCATGGTGAAGGTCACGTTTGACCTTCGCTGTCTTGAACACATGCTTCTTGTTTGTTTTGCTCCTTTTCTCCACCCACAATCTCCGTGAGATCTGGCGACTTATTCCCTATTCAGTTCCCGAGCGCTTAAATACAGCTTGTAACTAATGCTTGTACTGTAGTTCGAAATCAACTAGAAATTCACCCCTAAGCTTACTTCTGTTCCCTGTAAGACCTCCGACCTTCTGAAGTATCGGGACCACGTCGAGAACGAGGCACAATGCTCGTCCTCAAGTCGTTGAAGCCGAAATCCCGGCTCACTTGCCTAAGTAGCCTCAGCCTCAAGATCGGTGGGGTTATCCCTCGCTAAAGCTCGGTCATGTGTAGGACACCTGTACCACTACCGGGCAATGTTCAGTCGCCTATGGCTACCATTGGCGAAGCTTCCCATGGTTCTGACACTGCCATTGGCTTAGAATAAAATTCCAAACAACAAAAGAAAATGAAAAGGAAAAACACAAACTTCCTCATACCACTCCAAACACTGCATCAAAACTCCGTCCCTTTATTTCATTCGACTCTCCTCATCCATAGCTTTCTAATGATACCGATTTTGTGAAATTTGGTGGAGATTTGACTGAGAACGGGAATTCTCAGACACGGAATACATATCTTGATTATCCATGCACAGGGAAACTTGGACCAAATAATATGCCATAATTCCAAGACTCCTCCAATGACTTCTTAAGCATTTGTATCATTTAACTAGCCCATATTCTCTTGGAATTTCACTTAGACTAGCTCGCATGTAAGCATCTGAATAGTTCATATCATCCTGTGACTCCCATCATGCCTGATAATCAGAATATCTCCACAACCACTGAACCGATTAAATTCAACACTGAGTCTTTGGGCATTTTTCTGGATTTAATGACCCCAAGATCATTCTCTTCCATCAACTTTTGACCTTGTTCCCTTGGTTGCGGTCAAGTGCACAGACTGTCACGACCCGACATATCTGTCACTTCCCTCTATGCGCCCTAGTGCCACTTGGTCCATCCCTCCCGCTATCATCATTATCCGTCCACCCATCCGTCCACCCGTCACCCTCATCCACACTTCCTCCCTCGCGCACGTACCCTCCAACCTAGGTTGCCCGCTTCATTGTTGTCCGCTTGCCAGCCGGACGGCTTGCTAGACGGCCAGATGGTTCTTTCTCTTTTGTCCGCTTGCGGACTATTGTTCTTCCTTTTTGTTTCTTGCTTTCCTTTTGTTGACCAAGTTTGCCGATATTAACTATTTGTTTCTTTCTTCATTCATTAATATTGCGCTTGATCCGCCACTCCTTCTGGGCCGGTCTCATTTAGTTACTTGTGTTTATAACGCATGTAGGTTACACCGGATGTACCTTAGTTCGTATATCAACTTGGATTCCCCCTCTAACTCTTATCCTCATCGTAAGGCTTCTGTCTGAAATTGGGACACAAACGTAAGAACGAAGCGCAGCGCTCCACCCGAGTCGCTGAAGCTAAAAGTCCCGCCCCTCTGACCTTACAAGCCCGGATGACTTCGCGCGCCTCACGGGTCACCCGGATACGCTTCTGGCACATTCCTGACACAGACTTCACACATGAGAACATCTCAGGTTGAATTTCTCCACCAAATCTCAACCAATTCCTTCACAGAAAGGCTCTTTCGGTTTGTACGAAAACCCTCTTTTTTCTTTCTTATTACTCCCCCCCATAATTCCTTTTTCCTAATAATGTACAAGGGCAGGAGCCCAATTTTGATGTATTTGCTGCATAAGGTTCCATGAAATTGAGCACACCTGTTATGCACTCCTACAGCGCTTGAAGCTGGTTGAAGACGTGATCCTAGAACCATACATGGTGAGACAGGTTGAAGTTGTGGGCAGTTACAACAGCAACTCAGGAACGTGTTTGGTCAAAGGTTGGAGTAGCCAGTGGAGCCCAGGAGACCACTTGCCACCACCCATCATGTTGGTAGACACTCGGAACCCCATCTGGTTGCCTCTGACCAACCCAAACCCATACCCAATTAGAGTCCCCAAGGGTGAGATCGTCACCATTATGCAATGACCATGAGAGGTCCTAGAATGTGCAGACCAATTGACTGAGAACCAGCTGCACGAGTTCACCACAAAAGGTGCACTGTATCAAGCCATGATCACCAGCTTGTTGACCCAGAAACAACCAAATGACCAGGAAGATGCCCTTGAGTCTCTAGTCAGGCCCAAGACTGCAGAGATGCTGCCAGGGGAAGAGATGTGGCCAGAAGCATTGACCCAAGTTGTGGACATTAACCCAGAGCTATCCCTTGACGAAAAGGAGCAGCTGAAAAGGATCATGCAGCATCATGCCAAGGCTTTCGCCATGACTGGTAACTTGGGACATTACAATGCCTGGGTCTGTATATCATTGAAGACTAATGCCAAGCCCATCTCCCTCCCTCCTTAGCACAATGAGGATGTAATGGGCACAGCACTCTGTTCCGAGTTGCTGAAGCCGAGTCCCTTCAACACCCTGTCACCCTTGGAGCTCTGCCCCACCTCCAGCCTGTCTCCAACCCACTGTTGGACAACCCAGAACATCGAGCTCCACCAGACACACCCACCTGGGTAGCGATTGGATCAATCCCTGGGTGGGTTCATGACAGAGAAGAGGGTCTCTCCCCAGGAGCATTTATTGTAGGGGGAAAGCAGGCTAGAGCAGAGCCGGTTTGTTGGAATTGCCAAAAGAAGGGGCATTGCTGGTGTTACAGGAATGGGTTCCGGGGAACCCAACCTGAACCATTCAGCTCACTAATGGAGGTGGCTGCATAGCCATCGGAGGGAGAGTGGAATGGGATGAGTGTCTGGAAGTACAACCTGTGGGTTGGCCAACGGTAACTTAGTGCTCCTGGGAGCATACCAGTAGCAAGTATAACATGGGCTCCTTGAGGGAGCCACCTGGCTGTCTGCTAATGGGGACTTGGCACTCCTGGGAGCATGCTGGTAGTGGGTGTGCTGGGAGTGGTCAGCTAGCGGTGACTTGGCACTTGATGGAGCGTACCGGTAGTGTGGGATACTGGAAAGCAGGCTGGTGGACCAGTGCATGGTAGTGGGTGACCATGGGAAGTGGGACCTGCAGGTGCATGGCCAGGCATCCTGGAGCTGCCTGGACCATATCCCTCTCCTAAGGAGGTGGGATAGGCTACAGTTCCTGATAGGGAACTACTGGTTGGATGGGAGTGACCACTCAACCACCCAGTGGACTGGTGGGAGCAGGCAGCAGGAGGTTGGGCATGGGAATGCCCTCCTCATTGCAGTTTTGTCATGGAAAGGATGAATAGGGAGGTGGACATGGTTCCAGGGTTACAGGTCGAGTTTACAGTGGTGGCACAATGGTGTGATGGTTACAATCGCAGTACAAGGTTTGTGGGTTATGTATTTGATAATGATAACAATTCCAGCATCTGCCTTATACATCATATGACTTCTAACTATCTAATATAAAAATCACAATGGTCAAAGGAAGTCCCTTGAAACTCAACAAATCCCCCAGCCAGCACCAAAACCCAGTGGGAAAGCTTGGCATTGTCATATCCATACCTACTCCGCCTAACCTCTGACCTACTCCACCACCGTTCTGGTTCACCTCTGGTTCGTCCTCTCCCTCACCTCTGCCATACCCTCTGGTATACCTCCCACCTCCACCTCTGATCTCCGGTACCTTCTCCAGTACCTCTTATCCTCATCTTAGATGTTTAATAATATTTCTACCTACCCAATATTACTACAGACCTCCTAGGACCTCTGCCAACCCCACAAAGGTTTTCCCACTTTCCAATAGCTGTCGCTAATTCCACCCTTCACCTACCCACTCCACAATGCTCGAAAAGGCGATTCTCTCACAAGCTGTCAGAGACTGGAATAATGTCAGAGTCTGGAATATTGTCAGAGTCTGGGATATTGTCGGAGTTGGGCAGACTGTCAGAAGACAGACTGAAGATGGATGGTTTCTGTCTGAGTTGAGGTCAGAGGTGATGCAGAGGTCTGTTGGAGCGCGCATGCAGATATGCAGGCGGAAATATGCGGCACGTCCGGAAGCGCTGTTCAAGGTTAGCAGAGTGGGATCGCGGCCTCAGCGACTCAGGTGGAGCGCTGTGCCCTGAGCTTGACGTTTGGGGGAGATCCCGTATTTACGGATTGACACTCACAGTGGACTTCAAACAAGACTTGCGGGCGGAGCGGACCTGTAGGAGGAGTGCGGACTCCACGAGCATGGACTCAGAGGGGGGAAGCCCCCTTTGCAGAAGGAGAGACTCAGACCAGACAGGGGGGTACTCTAGTTGATTTCAGACTGAGGTCCCCAAAAGTATTTACAAGGTATAAGTAGGTAAGAGAAATCAAAAGAGGGACTGGTCAGTCCGGTGCAGAAATAAGCGGAAATGAGCGGGGACTTGTCAAACTAAACCAAGGACAAGAACCTGGGAAATGGGAGGCAAGGAATGAATAAGGTCAAAGCGGATCAAGTACCAATATTGACAGATTAAATGAATGAATAGGAAAGTGCAATAGCACACAGATCAAATGCCAATATTGGGGTGAACATAATAGGCACTCAGCAAGGAATGAATGTTATGTTGCCAAGTGACAAAAATGGCCAGAGGACAAAAGCGGAGGTCAGTGTGCGGCGCTGATACAAGTCCGCAAATAAGTGGGGTCAGTGCGGTGCCGACACAAGTCCGCGAACAGAGGTTGATCTGTCAGCACTGTCACACAAGGACAGCATGAAGGCCAACAGAGGTACAGAGGGGAGTGGGAGTGTTGACCTGACCAGAGGTGTCAAGGGCAACCAGAAGTGGCCAGAGGGTGCAGAGATGGGCAGAGGGTGCGGAGTGGGCAGAGGGTGCGGAATGCACGGAAGCGGGGCATGGCTGTGACCACAAAGTGGGAAGCAATGAGTGTGGTTCAGATGGAGACAAGGCAGGCATAGGAACTGGAGGGACTGAATGCCGGGAGTGCCAAGGGCTCAGGAACTGGAGGTAAGGTTGGAATACTGGCAGGGTCTAGGTTCTGATTATTGGCCAAGTCTCATGCAATAAGGCAGGGGGCCAGACATGGGGTTGGGGGCTGGTTAGGATGGGTTTCAGGTTGGTGGATTCACCTATCGGCATTGATTCACCACTGACGGAGCCCTGGGATTTGTCGGTCATGACACAAGCTTGCCGACCCAGCAAGTGGGTAAGTCCCTCTTGGGTTTTCCCTTTGTTCCAGTTTGTCTTGTATTATGTATATAAGTCATGTACTGTAGTTGATGGCACCCCAGTGCAAAATCAACAATAATGACTATCCCCCCAGAGTTCTCACCCCCCCCCCCCCCCGTTCTGAAATTAAGGACCAGACACTAAGCGTTATCGAACATAGGCACAGTGCCCCTCCGAGTTGCTGAGGCCATGGTCCCTCTGCCCATCCTCTATCTCCAGCCTCCCTTCCGGGGAAAGGTCCAGGCATGCTGCCCCTCCTCATTGTGTCCTGACAGGCATGGGGTTTGACAAAGAAATAAAGTTGGAGGGGCTAAGGTTTGATTGTCCATAGTCACAGACCATAAGATTCTAGGTCAGCAATTATGCCGGCTGTTATGGGAATGGTCCCATAACAGCCGGCATAATTGCTGAGAGAAGAGGGAAACCCAAAATAGAAATGAGGCCATCTCGATGATGAATTACTCATACTAAATTGGGGATGGAAGGATCCAAACGCTGTCAGGACTGTATAGGACAGGAAAATATCAGAGGACGAGAATGTGATCGATTCCGGGCACTTCGAATTTGTTGTACAGGGCAGGTTTCTGGATCAAGAAAATTGTCGGAGGGGGTATGTGACTCGAGGGGGAATGTTGGAATATGAGTCACATGATGAAACTGAACCGGAATATCTGGAAATATTCTAGGGGTTACTAGGCACCTGCATAAGTGCTGGGCATAGAAGAGCCTGGAATGTTGTTGAGTATAAATATGGGCACTGGAGCGCTGTGTGTATTTTAGTTATATTTCTTTCTATATTGCATCTGGGTTGCGAGTGAACTGCTGAAGTGGGTTGCCATATTTGGAACACCACATTTACAACAGGGGGCATGGTACCTCATCCAACAGACTGTACACAAATTGGCCTGGCCTGTTAGATGAATGTGCAGAGTTGTCCGGAAGCGGAGAAGGGACTCAGGAGTGGAGGGACCTTGGCCTCAGCGACTCAAGTGGAGCGCTGTGCCACTGCTTGTTGTCTAAGGTGGTCCTTAACTTCAGGTTAGCAGGGGGAGTCTCTTTGGGGGACAATCTAGTCATTATTCTTGTTGATTTCAGACTGGGGGTACAGGAAACTAAGTACAGAGTATATATATAATACAGGAGTGGAGTCAGAGGACAAAGGGAACTGGAAGGAGGACAAAGGGGACTGGAAGGAGGACAAAGGGGGACTGGATGAGGGAACAACCCCAAGGGTCAAGGGTCGGAACTCTATGGTGCTTCCCAAAAGGGCAAGGCCAAGAGGGGAAGGAGTGGAGGGGGTTGTGGGGAATGACAGCTGACTAATATGGAAAGGAAGCAGCTGTCTAAATAAGGAAGAGGCAACAAGAGAATTAAATGACACCATACAGTAGAGACTGCAGGGTCCGGAGTCGGAAGTCAAAGTCTGGAATATTGTCAGGGTCGCGTCCGCGGTCCAGGCGGTCCAGGCGTAGCGTCCGGTGCTGAGGACCTCACGGGGGATGGATCGGGCGTGCGTACTGGCAGCCCCGATGCGGGACGGCGATCCCTGGCCACTTCGACTGAAGTGGGAATGTTGAGTTATTATTAAAAGGGGAACTAAGCTACTTACCTGAAGTGGGAATGTTGAGAAGAAGGTTACTTCTTCGGTTCCCACCCCAGGTGTGTTTATATACATGCAGCTTGGGTCACATGAGGTCTGCCACGTCACCCCGCATACAGCCGCAGTCACCCGGGTGTCCCCGTGGGGGATCCCGAGGGTGTATGCTGCACGCGCGCGCACTAGGTTGCACCCTAGAGCCGTCCGGGGTCGTCCGGGGCTAGGCACGTCGTGTGTGCGTCGCGGGCGGGTCAATAATACATGGATATAAGGGAAAGGTCGTCCGTGTGAAGTAGAAATAGAAATAGAAATAGAAATGGAAATAGAGGGGGAAGTGGGAGAGGGATAGAGGGGGAAGGGGTATGAAGGAGGGGTGCAGGGTGGGAGAAGGGGAACCGCCTGAGGTGGGCCCGGGTGGAGGCGGGTCAGGCGGGTGTGCCCTGACAAATATTGGCTAGACATAATAAATGAAATGTAATAAGGAATACAAGGAGATAAGATGGAGGAGGAGGTCAAAGTCCGGAGGCAGAGATGTGACTGGAGTTCCAGAGGTGGAGGTGTGATGGGGTTCCGGTACAGGAGTCCGGAGCCGGAGGTAAGGAGCATCACAAACTCTGGTCTGGAAGGTATGAGGCTGGGATTGGACCTGGAGCAAACCGGAGTCAGATCAGAGGTAGTGTTGGACGTTGTGTTGGAGCCGGAGGTAGAGTGGGCTCTCAACAACCAACAGGGGGAGGTGGAGGTGGAGGATGTGGAGTTCTGGAGGAGGAGATGGAGGTCCAGAAACAGGAGTGGAGGTCCGGAGTTGTATGGATATGACAGCCATTCAGCAGCATCATGTAGTTGACCATCAGGACCAAGCATGGGATTGTCTGGGTCAGTCTGCCATCCAGCATTGCTGTCATCACAAGAGGGGGGACATCTCCAATAGAGACTAAGGGGAAATTGTCAGGGCACATACCCTGACTTAGCCCGGACCCGGACCTGCATCCGGACCCACTCCACTTCCCATGCACTTCCTGTGCCGCATGCTCCGCGCGCCGCATGATCCCACCTCATGTGACTTCCGGAAGTTTTCGCCATATTGGGGCCACTGTGGGAAAGTGAGAAGTTAACCTTCTTCTCACTTTCTTACCCACAGTAGGCAAGTGTATCTACTTGCCCCTTTGTTTATATCACTTTCTTACCCACAGTAGCATTGTGCCCTGAGATGGGCTGTTACAGGTCAGGCTCTGGGTTATAGAGAGAGGGGTCATGGGGACCCGGGGTCCGTCCCCTGACAGAAATCCAGAGTACATTCAAATGGCAAACTTTATTTGAGTAAATAGTTAGTTCATTTATTTTCTCAGACATCCCCATTTTTCTTTGTTACACACTTGTACACCCAAGGCCGCTCAGCTGGTAGAACAATATAACATTTTTGATTGATAGTAGACAGGTGCATGGGATAGTGGTACATTTTCTGAACCAAATACTTATTGGTGTGAGTCAGGGTGTGGACTTGGCGACCAGAAGTGCATTACTTGACATACCATCACCTGATTTATGAATGGTTTGGTGGCTCACTGTCAGGGCACACCCGCCTGACCCGGCTCCACCCGGCCCAACCTGACCCGGTACCCCACTGGTCCACCCTTCCTTACCTCCTCCCCCTTTCCCTTCTTTCCCTCTCATCCTTCCCTCCTCAGCTTCTCCTTATCCTACTTCTTCTTTATTCTCTCTTTATTCTACATGGACGACTTTCTCTGTATCAATGTACCATTGACCCATCTGCAGCACGCCCACCATGTACCTGGCCCGGGCACCTCGGGCGACTTCCCGCTGTGCCCAGCACGTGCGCCTGCACCGGATGCCCTCAGGATCTCCCACAGAGATACCCGGGTGGTTATGGCTGTGTGCGAGGGTGACGTGGCACCCGTCATGTGATCCAAGCCGCATGTATATAAACGAACCTGAAGTGGGAACCGAAGAAGTAGCCTTCTTCTCAACTTTCCACTTCAGTCTAAGTGGCCAGGGACCACTGTCCCACATCGGGCCTGTCAGTACGCACGCCCGATCCGCCCCCCACCAGGCTCTCAGTCCCGGACGCTACACCTGGGCCCCCTCGACCCCGGACGAGTCCCTGACATCTACACCCCGCTCCCCACCCTCCCTCTAATGCCACTTCGCCCCGAAGTGGCTAAACCTCAAAAAACCCCCCCTCCCCCCTCCTCTGCGCATGGTGGTCCGTTGCCTGGGACACTGGGCTCCTCTTCAGGGGTGGATGGGGAAAGTATGGAAAGGGAAAAAAAAAAATTTTCGGGGTGGGTAGCAGGTGTGCGGTAAAGATAATAATCGGGCCCGATACCGGGCCATGCAGGGTCGCGTGTGAGAAACAACTCTCCTCCAAGTGCATCTTGCGCACTGGGGAGTCCGGGTGCATGGACCATGGGGTTACTTGATGTGGGCTGAGCACCACCCTCCCTCTGTGCCGCATTCCCAAGTGGTCACAGCAGGGAACCTCGGGCTCCTTCATCAGCTCTCATCCATCCCCTCTCAGGTCCATCCTCCATCGAAATCCTAGGGTTAAACTCTCTCCTGGGTGCCCAGCACCTCAGGGAGTCGGGTCCGTGAGCCATCGCGGGTCCATAATGCGGCTGGGATACACAACCCTCCCTCTATGCCGCATGCCTAAGCGGCCATAGCAGGGATCCTGGGCACCCTCACCAGCGGCATCCATTCCCTTTCATGCTCATTCTCCGTCGTGAATCCAAAAAGCGGCGCTTGCATGCGCGCGCGACTCTCAGTCACAAGTGAAAGCGGGGGTGGGTGGTCTCATCCAGGTTATCTTGGGCGTCTGCGGTTACGAGGCTGGCAGCGGGTGGGTGACCCCGTTTCCAGAGTGCCTTTCAGCCAGTGTCTCGGCAGCAGTCGGGCAGCTATGTCTCCTTAGTGCATTCAGCGAGGTGTCCAGGTAGCGGTGGGATAATGTGGGGAACCGGGTTGGTGGTCTCTAGCGGGTCATCATTCTTGCGTCTGCGGTTATGAGGCTGGTAGCGGGTGGGCGACCCCGTTTCCAGAAGGCCGGTACGTTGGCAACAGTCGGGCGGCTGTGTCTCCTTAGCGCGTCAGCGAGGTGTCTGGGTAGCAGTGGGAATGACCCTCAACTCAACCTCACAGATTGGTGTGCAATCTGCAGGACAGTGTTGCAAGGGGCCGGGATAGCGGGGGTGTGGCTGTGTCACGGGTAGTGAACATGTAATGGTCTGGGGGAAGTGATGATGTGGCATGGCTGCCACTCGAAAATCACGCGCGCGGCCCGTGCCCAGCTCCGACTCAGTCCGGGCTCTTGCGGCCCATGCGGGACATCCTAGGTGGGCAGGGGCGATTGTTGAAGCTTCCTTCTGCTGTCAGGGGACGACTCCCGGGTCCCCATGACCCTCCCCTATGGTCCACAGCCTGACCTATGAACAGCCCTATCCAGGGCAACAACTACTGTGGGTAAGGAGATGAGAAGGAAGCTAACTTCTCATCTTCCCACAGTGGCCACAATATCAGCAAAACTTCCGGGGATACCCGGAAGTCACATGAAGGGGTAGAAACCGGGTCCGGAGCATGCGGCGCGCGGAGCATGCATGCATGCGGGAAGCACAGCGGGTGGAAGCGGGTCCGGACGTGGGTCCGGGTCCGGGCTAGTCAGGGTGTGTGCCCTGACAGTTACAAGCTGTATATAAGCGCTAGGGAACTGAATAGGGAATAAGTCGCCAGATCTCGCGGAGATTGCGGGTGGAGAAAAGAAGGAGGAAAACAAACAAGGAGCACATGTTCAAGACAGTGAAGGTCAAATGTGACCTTCGCCGCGAGATAACAAGGTGCGGAGAAACATGGGACAACAGGTCACGGCGCTCTGCACTGCTAGATCGTTCAATGACAATTAGGAGAGGGGTTGTGGAGAGGTGGCGGGAAGGGGTTAGACGGTGACGGGTGGCAAGCAGAGAGTGTGGGGAGTGTTCGGGCATGGGAGAAGGTCAGGGAGGAGGTCATCTGACCCTGGGGAACGCCGGGTCATGACAGAGACTTGACATTTAAAACACTAAAAGTTGACATTTAAACGTGAAATTTGGCATCTAAATGTTGTGATAAATTGTTTATGGCATTTTTTGATATTATTGAATGCGTTTTTATACCCCTCAAACACTCTGAATATGTTTTTAATAACTTAATAAATGTGTCATAAATGCTTCCTACAGCATCAAAATCGTCAAAAATCCGTCTCATATAACACATAAAGTACCACCACATCCGACCAATGTATTCTCATCGGCTGTTGGTTGTTGTAAAAAAAACGCCATGAAATGTTTCCCGGGGATTTTCCGACAAACCGTGGTTCAGGCACGTGCTGGTTTGGTTCATGGTTCGTCCATGGTTCGAACTGGTTCGCCATGAACTTCGGCACCCCTAATTACTTGTGGTTCGTCCGGGCCTCCTCTTTGGTCTGCCACCTCCTGGAAGGGGTCTTCCTCTGAGATTCTGGTCGCGCGGGAGCCCCCCCCCATCGGCCTCTCGTCTCCAGATGCCCCCGAGCTTCCGCGATTCCTCTTGGTGCCAGCAAGTAGAATGGGGACACCGTCAAGTGGCAAGGATGGGAACGGGCTGCGTTGGGGCTAGGTCCCTGGGCAGGCATGTGGCGCGTCCCACCGCGATTCGTCACTTCTGTGGCTCGCATTGTTTAGGTCACCCGGTTGGTGTAGCAACTGTACAGTTGCTGGCCTAGCTAATCTTGTTTTTTCTTTCTTATTTTGTATTTTGTAGCATGCTCGGTGTTTCCTTGACTACTGGAAGGTCTCCTCCCCAGTGAGCCTCTGAAGACCCTCCTGCACCTTGTGAGGGGTGCTTTTCCATACGCATAAACAATGCCGGTGGTTCTACGTCAATCTAGGACGATGTCGATACTCGAAGTTTCGCATGGTTGGCAGCGGTACTTTCCGAATAATCTCCCGCCCATGCTGGAGTCGAATCGCAACTGAGTTGTCAGGTACCAAAACCAAATTCATTACGTAGTCAAGGCAATCGTCAACGGTGCCTCGCTACCAGTGTAGCGAGCTAAATAGCCTACACATTCTTCAGCTTCTTGCATGTGTCGATGATGGTTCATTAGTTATTACATAATATACTCATGCATATTCCATGCAGAAGGGGTTATACAATTACAAGATCCAAAGGCATAAAAGCAAACAGAACCGTCACTCTCAACTAGTCATCACTCATCCCTTTTGATTGAACTCCTCAGCTCAGCAAGAGGTCCATACGTTGTCGTCGAACACACCAACGAAACTCTGTTCCTACTTGTGGTGATAGGAACATGTTGATCATCCCACTCGTATCCAAATACACTCCCTTCACACTCTCCTTGAGGATTCGTTCCATCCGCTCGAGATTTCCCGATCTGTACGTAAAGTAGGCATATTTAGTAGGAAAGCCCCAGGGGGAGCCTGAGGGATGAAACGAAGAGACTGACCCAGAAGATGAGCTTCCTACTGGTATCCTGCGAGAAAGTCCTGAACGAGAAGTTGTAGGGGATGGACTTCTTTCCTTTCATCTCTCCAGTTGCGCTGTTAAGACAAGGGAGTGCTTTGGCATAATAAGGTCCAACTCGACTTTCGGGGTTCTATGCAGGTGATAGATCGTTGAGGTTGTTGCAAGTGATGGGGATCGCACGCACCGTCACGGCAAGACACAAATTCAGGTTCGGGATATAGACTCGTCCTACAAGGGGAACAACACCATCATAAGAGACCCCATCCTCTCAACATAGAACATAGGAACAAGCCCTCAATGGCCCTTGGTCGCACTGAGTACGTACCGTAATACGTCGACTCTGAGGGAAAACCAGGAACAGGTTTATTCGTTCCACCCGCATAGTTGGGTGTACACGTTTGGAACTGAGCCCAAATCGTTCCATGACCCGTCGTGTTCCAATAAGCCAGTTCCTTTCTTGAGTTGAGCGAGTACGGTTTCCAAACACCTAAGCAAGAAAATAGATTCCCCCCCTTTTGGTGAGGCGAACACATGAATTGGGGTTGGAGGATCGGTAGTCTTACCAGTAGGCGTATTGTTGTCGTTCCCATAGCTGAGTTCCGAAGTAGTCAAGTACCCCGAAGCGTGGGTTACGCACTTGAGACTGTTTGCGGGAGCAGCGAGGACGTCACTGAAGAGAAGCCCGGAGAGGAAACACCAGGCTGGAATGGCATAAAGGCGAAGATTAAGTTTGTACATCTTTTCCTGTTATAGCCTCCGGCTTGTAGGATGCAAACAGAAGTAAGATAGCGGGGTAAAGGAAGAGGGTTATCGATATGCTCACTCTTATTTATGCTTGCACAAGGACGGGCGCGGCTTGATCGTGAGAAGGCCCGAACGCGGGGCTGGAAACCGCCAAGCCCTCGAATTGAATGCGTATTTCGGAAGTTCCCATTACGTGACATGTGTGCCGTCAGTCAGCCGAAAGCTAAATTCTGTCAAATACGTCACTCGGATCATACGATGACACAATATACTCGGCCAAACTTCGCTACCAATACGGCATCATCGTCGGCAACAATAATCATGGCGCATGTGTTTACCATCAGGTTCTTATCCCCATTCGTCCATACACAGCTGCAAGCATGTGCCTACATACCGCCGCATCCATCAGCACCTCCATGCATGCCTTGAGCTGAATAAGATGAAGCGCCAAGCCGGAAGGTTAAGTTACAGTTGATTACGTACTCCAAGGTAATTTACGTATCTGGTAACCGGTTTGACGTACAAAATCAAATTCCTCATTTATGTCAATCTCTTGCAAGCAGAGTCCTTTATGCCTCTCCCATCAAGGGCATATATATGTCATGCTCATGCCGAGTCGATCCCAATAGGAAGCTCAAAATTCCAGCAATTAGACAGGACCAATCGAATGAAATTCATTATCTTGATGGAGAGGAGGTCATTGCCCTCCATGACCGAAGCAATAATTGAGTGACTCGGGCGTCAAGAAACATCTTCTCTTCTCGTGAACAGAATCATCCCCTATCCACGATCCTCTCCCAGCCTTCCCCCTTCTGACTACGCAGACTCCCTTTCGTCAAACTCTGGAAGGGTATAGGAGACCTCACACCTCCCGCATTCACAGCTTTCAACCTGGCCCTAGAGCTCGAACCACGCATCCTTCTCAAAGAAGTATACCTATCTCCATCGGCCTGGTCGCCATTTCCTCTCCTTTCACCGCTTCCACCCGCCTCAGCGTACCGACGCCGGCCACTATCGGAAGAAAATGATGATGGAGAAGAAGAAGCAAAAGCGATATCCGCTCCCATCTCCCTCCGAACTCTGCTCGGACCCACGAAGATCGTTCGAAGAACGTTCACCAACGCACCGACCGCAAAACCCACCGTCGCTGCAAGAACAAAGATAAAGACATCCCTACCCCACGTTGCACCACCAACCGAATCTGCCGAGCCGTCAGTATGAATGTCAGTCCCGTTATTATGCTCGTAGTAGTTTAGAGGGATCGATCCATTTGGGAAAAAGTTCAAGGGCAAGTATGAGTGGGGCGAGGACATAAGTTGGGAGGATGAGTACGATATTTGAAGGACTGAATCTGAGAAGAAAGCGTTTGGTTCGAGAGCAAAATGGGGTCCTCTTGAGAAGATGAATTCGCGCAACGAGACGGAAGGCGTCGTCAGGCTGTACAAGCCCAAAAGAGGAGGCGAGCGATGAGTTTCGATGTAATGAGCGGTGTATATATTCTAATGGTCGGTCATGGTAAAAAAAAGGGGGCGATCAGGAAAAATGGAGACGATCGAACGAGTTTCCTCACTCTCATAACCGTATCACCGAATAACCAATCTCCTGATAAAACACCATCATTAGCTTGAATCCCACCTACACACCTCTCCATTCCATCAGAAAGCTTATCCCAACTGACATCCAACGGGTGAACCGGAAAGGCACGTCCTCCGAGAATAACGATCACATCCACAGCAACATTGCAATCTAAAGTCCATTGGCCAGACGACGCATCCATCTTGGGCGACCCCAAAGTTAACATTGAATATAACAGATTGACGTCCGATGTGGGTCCGACCATGAGAGAAGTCCCGGAGTCGAAGACGCAGACGGGAGATTGTGACGAAGCGATACGGGACCTTGAGAGCGGGAGGGATTGATTGTTGACGATGATGGCATCGAGAGGGATCTTCCAGTAATCGTACGTGTTAGTTGAGAGGTCTTTCGGATAGACGGGGATGTAACGAATCGCTGCGGGATCTGAAACGACAGGATCATGCTGGCCTATCAGGAGTTATAATCCAATCGTCGTTCCCTCTCAAGTCGACCATAACGTTAGTAGAGAGAAAGACCCGTCCTTACCGATGGTAAAAGATGATTGACCAAGTATATTACCAACATCTCTGCCCAACTTGAAAGCGAAGAAACGCGAGTCGATGTCTAAATTACTCAGAATATTGAATATCAGAGGAATACTCAAGTCTGTCGAGATGGCGGCTATATTCGGAAACGCTAGTCCGAACATGCCGCTGATGCCCATTTGAGAGAGTCCGATATTCGTGATGTTCGTTGCTAACGCTTGAGACGGGTTTGTTGTGAAGCCATGGCATTTTGGGGAAATCTGAAAGGGACATACCTAAGCTTTGTGAGTACACCTCATATTGAGCGAGGCGAACGGTATCCTTGATAATAGTCCCGGAGACGAGACCAGCGAGGTACGATATCTTGAACTTCAAACCCTTCACACAAGACTTGTGAGTGAGAAGCTTTTTGAATATTGGTCCACGATAGAGTAGTTTTTACCGTTAAGAATAAAGTAGGTGAAGCAGAGTATTGATGCACCCCAGAGCACCCAGGGATCGTGCAGTTAGAAGACTCGATCCACTGCCACACACAGGAAAAGATTTTGGAAGTAAAAAGTTCCGTGCTGAACCCCTCGATTTGCGTGCTAACGGACCAAGTCTGCAGAGCCGCTATCCAAAGCCACATTGAAAGGCTGTCCACCGACGCTGTCGGTTTCCTTCAAGTTAGAAGCTGCACTTTGCATAACAAGGTAGCGACTCCAAAGACGTATACTTCTTCAACTCACTTGACGATGATATAATAAGAACTGAAATGGACGTGGATATAAGTAATCATACTAGAACTGAAGTAGACAAACAAGAAAGTACTCACAAGTCTCGGCTACCAGTTACTGCCACAAGATTCTTATGCTGGAGATCCCAAGTACGTCTCAATCCATTGGAATTCGAAGATGTAATGGGATACATCGGGATGGCGGCCGTTTCTCTTCTCTTCGCGCGTGTTACCCATTTTCCGTGTTCCTCCAGCATCGTCATTAACGCGCGCCCGCTGCAACAAGTTCGCGATTCAGCCTTACCCGGAAATCGGAGCCGTTGCAGACTGTTTACATCGAAGTCGTACAAAATACATAGAAGGCGAATTTTTGCCACTAACTCCCCGATGTAAGCAGCACCGTCAGAGCGCAGGCATGAATAACAGGTGTTCGAATCGACAGATTTAATGTTAACAGGACCCAGGCATATTTCATCCTAGGTCTCCATATCGGCCCTCAGCCATTTAGGCCCTCTAAGTAGTAAGTCGGACCCTGCGAAAAACGTTAACTTAACCTTGGTCCCAAAATCATTCAGACATATTTGCTCCGGCTGCGCATGGTGATGCTTGGAAAGGAATTTATCTAGTATTTGTACCAGAACTATTATGATGAA
Organism: Cantharellus anzutake; assembly: GCF_015039405.1. Classification (NCBI taxonomy): domain Eukaryota; kingdom Fungi; phylum Basidiomycota; class Agaricomycetes; order Cantharellales; family Hydnaceae; genus Cantharellus; species Cantharellus anzutake. Next base: position 280,982 of record NW_024067036.1, read on the forward strand.
TGCAAAGCTCTACCCTAATTCCGCTTTCCCACAAGCCCTCCTATAAGCTGCAGCGTAATTGCAACCTCAATTAAGTTTTTCATGCGTGTTTCGCATTGGGTCGGCCATAACTGATGTGTGGATCCGCAGCGAACGTAGCACTGATAGGTTAATCGCATTGTGTTCCCATCGACTTTGCCACGCTGATTTCGGAGCTAAGGACAGAAGGACACATTCAGGCCCACCAGGTATTCAAACACCAGCGATCCTATGCCCAGTCCGGCCCCGTATGTACTAATATAATATTGGTAGTTATATACCTAGCGACACTACGCTATAGCCAGTGTGCATGGGTCAGATACAAGATCGTTGACCACAAGATAAACAAGAAAGCGAGCTCGCCTCAGTCCCGCGCTACGTGAACTGAGGAAGGGGGGAAAAATCCTTGCTTTATGAGCGAGGCGCTTTGAATAGCGTGCAAGCATGGTATACTGGAAATGGGACCGAGAATGATAGCATGATGCCGCAGGCTCAACACTATGAGTTGGCCACAGCGTACGCCGGGCTCCAAGGAGTCAAACACCAGGCATTTCAAGTCCGAGGCTATGAGATCATTGGTTTGTTTTCCTCACAGAAGCCTTTCGATCATTCAGGTCTCACCTGGTTAGGAACCTACCGGTAACATTGAGTTTTGGTCGTAGAATAGGAGCTTCGCGTAGAGAGGCCTAGAGAATGTGACATCCAGTTGGGACAAGGTAATAGGGGGACCGAGATCAATGTTTCGGCGGTGAATCTGTACTGGGTTTATGCCGAGTCCCGGATGGAGACGACAGAATCCGGAAAAGGTAGCCAGATTAGTATCTGCACCCTCTAAATCCGATTCTGGGCTATGAGAGCAAATTGAAAGGACAAAGATCGGCACCGGGGAAAATGAGGCTCCAATACATCCTTGAAGCGATGATGCAATGCTCTGGCACGTTCCTCAACGTCAATGAGGCACATTTTTTGATCGGACAAGCCACAGAAGCACTGCTTTTTCCGAACCTCCCATGGATTCCTTTCCGATTACGTCCCCTCCCCACTGCGGTCTTGCCACGCCGATGAAAATAATCGCGGTTCCGCGTGCTAGCGCTAACGGCCGCCATAATTTGGAGACGGAACATAGAGTGGGGCAGTACTCGGCATTGCGGTGCTTGGTCTTGAGACCAAAGAGGAAGAAGGCGTTTGAAGGGAAGTCATCCACGAGGTTATGGAAACGCTCAGCCTTATATTTCATTTGAACTTTGACCAGAGTTGGTGAAAGGAAGGTAGTGAAATCCAACAGCGGGGGTGATCGTCAAGTTCAGGAATGGACTCTAGCGGTTCCAGCAGGTACAAACAGGAGCAGGGCCAGCAGCCGTCTGCTCCCAAACGGTGAAAGGAGGATGCATGTGGATGCAACAGCAGGGTCAAAGGGTTATTGCGACGCAATTAGTTTTCTCTAAAAAAGTTCGCCCAACGGAGTTTGAAATACCGATTTACCTGGCTTCGCTGCTGAACCAACTGTACAAAGATTGATCGAGGTTGGATGGTAGATGGACCTCGTCGCACGTGATCTTCCCTATTCATCCAATTTCAAATTAGGTTTCAATTGGATGTCGCAGCCGTGTCAACATTCCCTTCGTGTACTTCATTCCATTTGGGCGGCCTTAACATACACTGACCTCAACGATTTATGGTCTTGACTCCCACAAATGTTGCTTTCATTCGATCCAGAACTCCTTATATAACCAAGTATCAGCCATTGATTTCCGCCCGCCGGTCATTTCACGACTACATTCGTTATCCAACAGCGGATGGACGGATGATCAAGCTATCGGTCACATCTGAGAAGTTGATTGGGGTCGCTTCGTCTCGAGGAATGCGTCCGTAAGTTCCGCTAACTACTCGCATGTCCGTCCACTGACGCGTTCGGCTAATGTCGACCACTGTTGCTGTTGCTTATGGACCCAGTTATCAAGAGGACGCCTGCACCATTACATCAGTTCATTTGCCTATAGAGGGTCTCCAATATGGACTTACGCGGAACTTCGGTATTTCTTGGAACCCTGGATTGCGAGATCTAGACCTAGCAGGACAACTGTTATTCGTTGGATTGTACGATGGGTTCGTCTTCCTTTATCGCACTGAATTGTCCCATTTGTTTCTTACTCCGACTCGTTTTATTTTAGGCATGGAGGGCAGACCGTATCGCACCATTTGCGGGATCATCTTCATCCTTTATTCGAAACGGCCGACGCGTCTGAGGCGCCAAAGTTGATCAATTGGCTTAAAAGCTACAGTACGACAGGATCACCCCTTGTCAAAAGCCGTAGTCTAATAAATAGGCCCGTCAAAAGGCGGATATTTCAGAAGATATAAGGGAGGTTGCCTCGAGGAATTGACTCGAGATGCTCCTTCCACACAACTGCTAGACATGGAAGCACGCGCTACGTTAGCTTTCCTCATGGTGAGGATTTCTGCCACCCGTCGGACGAAGATACACGTTCCGAAAATTGACACAGGCCGATTATGATGTATGTCAATCACCCGAAATGAAACGGTGTGGTGCGACAGCCTCAGTAGCCATTCTTCATCCACTCGAGATACCCCATTTCCCATTTTTTGCATCTGAGTACCAAGCACTGACAGTTGCGCATTGTGGGTACGATCATCTAACCCTGATTTTCTTTGTCGCGTTGTCCTTACTCTATTCCATTAACATCTCAGTGATACGAGAGCCATTTTATGCTCAACAGAAACAGGGAAAGCGTTCCCGATGACTGAAGTACATCATGCCGACACTCGTGGGGAGGCTGCCCGATTGCGGAGGATAGGGACTGGACTTGTGACCGACTCGTTTGGGGAAGCTCGGTATGTAATCGATAGGCGCAAAACGGATGTCTGTTCACGCGCATGACACAGTTGGATGGGAGCCGTGGCCAACACCAGGGGGTAAAATGAGTTGTCGCGCAGGATCAGCGTACAGTGCTGAATGTATTTCTTGACAGGCTGGGTGACACGGACTTCAAGCCTTTCGGGGTTACACCCGAACCCGAAGTCAGGAGACGCATTCTCAGAAGTAAATCTTCTCTTTTAGGGCAACATCAAACGCACCTCCTAACATTAGCCTCTGATTTTCAGATCGAGATTGGGCGTTCCTCGCAATGGTGTCGGACGGCATCTCTTCAGAGTTGACGGACGATGAAATATGCGATCTCGCCCGAGGTGCCACAAACGCTCGTGAAGCTGCAGACTCGATACTACGATTCGTAGAGGAACTTGGGGGAGAGGACAACGCCACGGTTATCATTGTCCCGTTATCTGGGTGGGGCCAGGTTCGTGGACCAGATCGCACAGCAGATCTGAGGATATATCGATTACAACAAGCTGGAGGCAGCACCAGACAGCGGCGAATGTGATTACGGGAAAAGTACAACTACAACTCATCTGTACGAATAATTAGTGACCTTTTACTGTAATTTGTTAAATGGCTGTATTGGTGCCAGTAATATTGCCTTCGTGTATACGTTTGTAACATAAAATGTGGTATGTAATGCAGCCCCACCCTCATATCCGGGATCTCCAGCCAACCAACTTCGCGAATAATTCATCCCGTCCATTAACCCAGCCAAACTTTGCCTCAGCCAGTCCCTTTTCGCCCAAAGTGGAGAGCAAACTGACAGTGGACGAAGATGCGCTGGGATCTACATCATATTTGATGATCAAACCTCCAAACGGAACCGACTTTTTAATGCCACGGATTGCTGAGAGTTCGATCGCCTTGGGTTTGGATGAACCCACAGAGGCAAACTCAAGCTTGGTCGAAGTGAGTGTGATGGCACCAACTTTTCCATGACATTCTGCGAGATAAGTTGGTCCAAGTTGAGAGGAGGTCTCGCTCCCCGAACGGTGCCGTAGGGAGCTCAAGACGTTCGGCTATCAACGAATATTCATCTGAGGGGTGCTTCTCCCGATGAGGTTAGGCACAGCTACTCACCGTTTCGCCCAATCTTCGTTCTCCTTTTATTACTTTGACCCCATGATCGGCTAGCTCGATGCCACCAGACACAATGCTCTTGAACTTGTCGAAGCTCGGAGAAACGGCAGAGTCTTTTGGCCTTGCCGAGCTAGGGTTAACGGCGACAAAAACTGATCCGTCCGTTGTTGTCGACATGGACGCACCAACAGAGGGGACCTGGGTGGGGCGAGCGGAAACTCCATCTCCTTCCTTTATCTTGTACTTCTGAGTGGGCAAGACGCGTTCACCGCGCGCTGTGCGTTCTGCTATAATGGCCGTTGCAACCTCGGCATCTGTTAAACTATCACTCAAAAGCGCAGGTATTCTGTGAAGGAAAGTATAGTTGAGCCTGCACGGAATAGGTAACAGTGAGATAAACGAGCCTTTTCCTCTCCTCTGGAGATAGTTCATTCAGTACCGGGATAACAAACCAGAATACGATTCCGACGACAAGGTAGAAGAGCTTGGAAAGTATGCGGGTAGGCAGCACGGATACAGCGAAGAGAGCACCAGTCAGGATCTTTGGCGCACGTCAGCTCCCGTCCACCTCATACCATCAAGCAGGGTAATTCTCACCATCCCGTACTTCCAAGATGCCTCCGGTTTTCGCCAAATAAAAATGCTTTATGATTCCCAACGAAACGCATGAGTCCGAGAACTTTTATGCAAGTAAACACATACTTCTTGATTCTCTCATGTAGATCAGCAATCGACTCCATGAGCACCACACATATCCTCTTCCAATCCTCTTCCGTTTCCCGGACTTTCTCGTCAATTTTTGCCTGCTTGAGTGCCTCCTTACGCAATCGCTCCACTTCCTCAATATCGTCCGCTTCACCCCCTTGCAGTGACGAATTCACCATCTCAGCAGCTTTTTGTTGAATTCTCTCTTTACGCTGCTTCGATGCATTCCGGAGCATCTTCCATCCATCGGAGAACCTAAAATTTTCATTCGCTGCGGCTGAGAGAAGTACGGTGATGGTGGACGAATCAAAAACAGCGTTCCCTAGTTCTTCCGCTTCTTCCGCGCGTTTGCGCATTCTATTAAGCTCTTTTACCGTTGGATAAGGCATTAGTCTCCGCCAGAACAGGGTGAACAGGATGGAAAGAATGAGGCAAGGGAGTATGGCATTGTTCCACCACAGAAGAAAGTAGAGCATGCAATACGCCAAGGACACCAAGGGTTCTTGCCATGTCGAGAGTCTCCAGAGTTTCTTGGCGAGGGGGACATAGGTCGGATAGCAGGCAATGTATAACCGTTGGAATGCAAGTCGAAGGGATGCGAGGGTAAAAGGTGAGGATGTTCTGACGGGGACTGGTGGTAAATAGGGACCAATGCTCTGATAATTGGTGAATTAACAAAGATGGAATGAAAGAAGACGAGACGCACAGATGCAAGAATGGCTGCCGGATTGAATTTAGGCTGTTCACCTTTCTCGGACGACTCCCTCGCCGGCACACTACTGGTCATGTCCACCCATTCATCTTCCGCAGAATGGTCTGCCTGAAATCCTTCATCCATCTTTTCCGGGTCCGAAAGCATATCCGAAAGGTCACCACCCAACAAGGTTATTTTTCGTTTTGGAGGCCCAGGCGCCGAAGGTTTCGAAGGAGGCGTGGAGGGGGCAGGCAAGTAAACCTCCGTAACATGCTAAGATCCAATCGCCAAGGCAGATGGATAAGCGAGATCAATGAAGGCCTCCTGGCCACATACCTTGGAGAATAGTCTAAGAAATCGCTCAACTTCTTCATCATCGTAGGCTATTCGAAGTTCCTCGTCCGTACAATTGTTGCCTGCTATTGGCCCATCGCCAAAGTCAGAGATGGGAGCATCCTCACGGGGAATTCGTGCTGGATGCTGAGGTGGTGGGAGAAGTAAGGTTGTCGGCGGCGGAGGCATGCTTAATGGAAGTGCCTTTCGTTCCTGAGACGAAAGAGCCTCTAGGCGCTTACTTATGGCACTGGTGTTGGAAGAATGAGCATTTGAAGGTGCTGCGGGTCCGCGTCGCTTAGCTTCTCACGGGTGGCCCGTGACTCGATGCACAACCGTCAAGCCAGTGCAATTTCAAAGGGCTCCTTGAATGGGGCATGGATGTTTTTATGGAGTCAATAGGCTTGGCATCCAGATCAGAGCTTCCTGAATAGAGAATTAAGTCCTACCCGACGTGGGAGATGAGCCTGATTGGACCTTCTGCTGGTTGTGCCATGGCTGTGTGGCTAATCCTTTCTCAGCACAACAATCTTTTCATCGCATGGCACTCCACCTGTTCATCGACGTAGCTAGGTACTTCACATTTTAGGAACACGACTGATCGCTTTCCTCCAGCAGAGGCCAGCGTAGTAAATAATGACCCGTTTCAATCGTGATCTAGCCTGGTTGTACGGCAGCTCCAACATTCAATTCTGAGACCCGGAAATCGCTGAATGTCCTGCAATAGCGGTGCATATGACCTTGTGAAAGATAATGATAATGGGAAGAGGGACATCATAGCGCCGGGAAAGGGACGCATAGAACGATCAAGGGACCTGTCCTGATTATAAGAGCTTGGTCTCAATGACCGGCCTCTCTCATCGTCCACCCCCAACCACCACCACACACACTCACACTTTGGAGTAAAAACCCTGAGCGATAGCAGAATCCACAACGAATTATAAACTAGAGATGGTAAGAAGACAAGAACTTGATGTTGAAGACGGGGCCTGAGGTGGAAGGATCATGTCAGAGAAAGGCGATGTAGTTTCCTTAAGGATGCAGAGAGAGGCTGGGTGAGTGATTGGAGTGAAGTGGGCGTGTGTTCGAAGGGGCGTATGGATTGGATGCAGTGTGGCTGGCGGGTTTGGGTTCGTAGATATTACTTCGGTTGGTTGCGCTGAGGATCAAGTCGTGGAGATAGTAAGTAGTTAGCAGTAGCTAGCCCCAAGAATGGTGGATTGTGAGCTTATCGGGAAATTTGCCAAAGTCTGACCCGCCGCGCACCATTCGATAACACAGACTCTGGACCTCCTCAAACGCAACGGTGACGATTCGAAAGGCATATTCATGTGTACCCCTTATATATCGAAATGATATCACCGAATCGAATCTGACGTATTAGTCACCGGACCGCATGCACAGTTGTATATATATGCTCGCGCCGACACGCCGGATGATGCTGATCTGTCGATTTCACCTTTAGATTGCACCAACATGAGCTATTCGTCCAAACCTCCACATCATGGGAATGATGGAATGTAGAAACATGGACAAGTACATCAGTGACGAGCGATAGGAGGCAAAACGTTTTGGATGAAGAAACTAGCGATCTTGATATTAAAATTACGAGATGTTTGTTATGGGTGTAGTGGTTGGTACGTGAACTCCGTAGATGTTTCAATAGTCTCTAACCAAAATTGGATATTAAATTTGTCAGTATTTTTGAGCTGAACAACCTGCGCCATATGAATTACCGTGCAGTCAACACGCAGGGGAACGCAGCGATGGGCGCAATCGGTTCAATCGCAGACCATCAGCACCTCGGAATGACGTCCAAGATTGGCAAGAGCGTCACGTAGGCTGTTGAGTGACCTGGCCAATTTTGGGGTGTGTGCTCCTGGGTTAACAGCGACTAACTGGCGCCGGATTTTGACACTTTCTTCAATGAATGGAAGCGCCTCGGAGTGCCGTCCGAGGTTGGAAAGAGCTGAATATAGATTATTGAGCGATGTGGCTAATTTTGGGTTGTGCGCTCCTGGGTTGACGGCAACTAGCTGGCGGCAGATTTTGACGCTTTCTTCAACGAATGGGAGCGCCTCAGAGTGCCGTCCGAGGTTGGAAAGAGCTAAATATAGTTTGTAGAGTGATGTGGCCAATTTTGGGGTGTATGCTCCTGGGTTAGTGGTAACTAGCTGACGGTAGATTCTGACACTTTCTTCAATGGGTGGAAGCGCCTCAGAGTACTGACCAAGGTTGGAAAGAGCTGAACATAGGCTTTTGAGCGACGTAGCCAGATTGGGGGTGTATGATCCCGGGTGAACAGTAACTAGGTGGCGGTAGATTTTGACACTTTCTTTGATGAATGGGAGCGCTTCCAAGTGCCGTCCAAGTTTGGAACAAGCGTTACATGGTTCGTTGAGTGAACTGGCTAAATCGGGGGTGTATGCTCCTGGGAGAATATCAACTAGCTGGCGCTGGAGTTTGACGGTTTCTTCGATGAATGAGAGTGCCTTGGCATGCTGTCCGAGTTTGGAAAGAGCACAATATAGATTATTGAGTGACATAGCCAAATGGGGGGTGTATGATCCTGGATGAACAGCATTTAGCTGGCGGTAGAGTTTGACGCTTTCTTCAATGAATGGGAGCGCCCCGGAGTGTCGTCCGAGATTGGAAAGAGCTGAATATAGATTGTTGAGTGACTTCGCCAAACCCGGGGTGTATGATCCTGGGTAAACAGCAACTAGCTGGCGCCGAATTCTGACACTTTCTTCGATGAAGGGGAGCGCATCGGAGTGCTGTCCGAGATCGGAGAGGGCCAAAGATAGATTGCTGAGTGACATAGCTAAATCCGGGGAGTATGATCCTGGGTGGATGGCAGCTAGCTGGCGGTAGAGTTTGGTGCTTTCTTCAATGGATGGGAGTGCCTCGGAGTGCTGTCCGAGATTGGAAAGGGCCGAAGATAGATTGTTGAGCGACATAGCGACATCCGGGGAGTATGATCCTGGGTGGATGGCAGCTAGCTGGCGGTAGAGTTTGGTGCTTTCTTCAATGAATGGAAGCGCCTCTGAGTACCGTCCAAGATCGGAAAGAGCTGAACATAGATTGCTAAGTGACTTGGCCAAACCCGGGGTGTGTGATCCTGGGTGAACAGCCACTAGCTGGCGCCGGATCCTGACACTCTCTTCGATGAAGGAGAGCGCCTCGGAGTGTTGTCCGAGATTGGAAAGAGCCAAAAATAAACTGTTGAGTGACATGGCCAAATCCGGGGTGTATGATCCTGGGTGAACAGCAACTAGCTGGCGCCGGATTCTGACACTTTCTTCGATGAAGGGGAGCGCATTGGAGTGCTGTCCGAGGTCGGAGAGGGCCCAAGATAGATTGTTGAGTGACATAGCTAAATCCGGGGAGTATGATCCTGGGTGGATGGCAGCCAGCTGGCGGTAGATTTTGGTGCTTTCTTCAATGAATGGAAGCGCCTCTGAGTACCTTCCAAGATTGGAAAGAGTTAAATATAGATTGTTAAGTGACTCAGCCAAACCCGGGGTGTATGATCCTGGGTGAACAGCAACTAGCTGGTGCCGGATCCTGACACTCTCTTCGACGAAGGGGAGCGCCTCGGAGTGCCGTCCGAGATTGGAAAGAGCTGAAAATAGATTGTTGAGTGACATGGTCAAATCCTGGGTGTATGATCCTGGATGAACATCAACTAGCTGGCGCAGAATTTTAACACTTTCTTGGATGAATCGGAGTGCCTCGGAGTGCTGTCCGAGATGGGAAAGAACTAAATACAAACTACGGAGCGAATTGGCCAAATTCGGGGTGTATGATCCTGGATGATCAGCAACTAGCTGGCGCCGGATCTTGACACTCTCTTCGACGAAGGGGAGCGCCTCTGAGTGTCGTCCAAGATTGGAAAGAGCTGAACATAGATTGCTGAGTGATATGGCCAAATCCGGGGTGTATGATCCTGGGTGAACAGCAACTAGCTGGCGCAGGATTTTAACATTTTCTTCGATAAATGGAAGTGCCTCGGAGTGCCGTCCGAGATCAGAAAGAGCTGAATATAGATTGATGAGTGACGTGGCCAAGTAGAAGGTGTATGGTCCTGGGTAAACAGCAACTAGTTGGCGGTAGAGTTTGACACCTTCCTCAATGAATCGGAGTGCCTCGGAGTGCCTTCCGAGATTGGAAAGAGCGTTACATAGATTGTTGAGTGACATGGCCAAATCCGGGGTGTATAATCCTGGGTGGACATTAACTAGCTGTCGGTAGAGTTTGGTGCTTTCTTCAATGAATGGGAGCGCCTCAGAGTGCCGTCCGAGATTGGAAAGAGCGACACGTAGACTGTTGAGTGACAAGGCTAAGCCCGGGGTGTATAATGCTGGGCGAACAGCAACCAGCTGGCGGTAGAGTTTGACGCTTTCTTCAATGAATGAGAGCGCCCTGGAGTGCTTCCCGAGTTTGGAAAGAGCTATATATAAATCGTTGAGTGAGCCGGCCAGATTTGGGGTGTAAAGCCCTGAGTCCACGGAAACAAGGTAACGGTAGAGTACAACGGAATCGTTTGCCGCATCATACGCCTCCTGGAATCTCGAAAAAAAATCCAAATTCAATGAAAGCTGAATAAGCACATTGGCCAGTGCAAGGACAGCATCTTTTAACCTGTGGCCAACAGCCGACTGGGAGATCATGAGGTAGTTTCATTGACACAATTGATAACCCATACCTCAGCCCGCTCAGGGAGGAACGAGATACTAATGTAGCCTTCCGTTCTCACACAGACTTCCACCCACCGAGTTGCTTGTTGATTGAGAAACACCTCAATTGACCCATCAAGATCCTGTGATGGTTCCTGGACTTCACTGAGGTGATGGATGATGTGGCGACATGCATAATGAAAGTGCTCAGCTAACTCCTCTGGAGGAATGCATGGTATTTCATCTCGTTTGGACAAGTTCTCAATCAGTCCTAGACCCTCTACAGAGCAAAGATCCTGGTTCAGAATCTCAGCACAGCGCAGAGCAACTTTGTCGTTCTCTCTCTTCACGTCTACTGAACTGCAACAAGAGTTGACTAATTGGGGATCGATTCGATCCACAATGAAGTCACGGAAGGATTGGTGCAAGATGCGAATTGGAATGTGATGATCTTCAACTCCCGAGAAGAGAGGTGCAAGTTCAGCCAGGGTATATCGAATAGAAGACCTGAGGAAAGGCGACAAAATTGCATCCCAAGCTGTGATAGACAGAGGCTGCTGTGCAACGAAGATTGCCCCCATTACAACTGGGTAATCGTGTACAAAATCTTCATCCTCCCAATTGCACTTCTTCAGGATGCTTGTATACAAGTGATCCATCATTTTCTCGGCAGGGACTTTTGATCGTTTGGCACCGGTGTCGAGCAGGCTCTCTAGCGTCCTCATAGGATCCTTGTTGGCCATCTTCATATAGCGAAAGATGGTACCGATCCAAATAAATAGGCCACTTGCTCGTTCCAAGATCCCCCGTACAATTTTATCCTCGTCCTGAACATTGTGCCGTAAACCGGGATGCCACTTCTCCAGCTCTTGCAGCTGGAAACGTATGCACACAGCACAGTCCTGCACGTTCGTGTCATTCGTAAGATCAATGGTGAGATGATCGATAGGGAATTGGTGTAAGAAGGAGCGTTTGACAAGATCAATATGTCTCGATGTGACAAAAAATTTTATGGAAGACGGTAACTTGGGTACTTCCTCGCGGAGGATCTTAGCAAGGGGTTCAAATGCTTCTTTATCACATTCGTCTAAAGCATCGATGATGACCACCATAGGATGGTCGGGAAGCGGAGGGTTATGGAGGAGAGGCAAAGCTACCAATTTCTTGAATTGCGTCGCGAGTGAAGCTGTTGAGAGTGAAGGGTCTCTTTGAAGGGCAGAGATGATGGAGGTGCGGTAAGCTGCATCACGAATTGCTAGAGCTCGAGCCACGCCACTGAATAGACAATCAGGCCGCGACTGTTCACCCGCCCTAAAGAAGAAGCAGAGTAACAGGATAGCTTCCCTTTCACACCTCTCTGCTATCGTGAGGGCCACTGAAGTCTTACCAGCGCCTGCCACCGCAGTCAGCAGCATTAACCGGTTCTCGCTGTCCGCAGTGCTGTGACACCAAGTCATAATACGCTCCGTGAGATCGACCCTAGTACCTTCTAGGCATGCCTGAGTGGAATCATCATGGCCGACATGAGGGTATCTGAGACTACCGAGAATTGTGTCGCCTTGTAGACGGTTCAAACTACCTTCCATGGCCGACAATTTGATACCAGTTGTTAAGTCCGTCCTAAGCTGCATCGGCCGAAGATCAGAATGATTATGGAACTATGCCGTGGGGGGAAACTACCTGAAACGAAGCCAATGCCCTGTCGAGATCTTTCTTCAGGCCGTCAATCCTTGCCGCGTCTCGCAAGTGCGAAAATGCATTTATCAAAGCCGGTCGTTCCCCCACCCTTTCCAGTCTTTGTTTGATTTGGGACTTGATCTTCTGTAGCGCGCTAGGATTTTATGTAAGCGGTGATATTAAGGAACACCTAAAACAGATATTACACCCACCCATCGAGCTTTGTGACACTCTCCACCCAAGGCTTTGCCTCTTCCGCTGACGCATCATAGGATTTGATAGCTGAAATCACCTCAGCCACGGTGTCGACTACGTATTGACCAAAATCAGCCCATTCCTTCTTGTTCTCCTTGAATTTCTATATGGCGCAAACTAGCATGAGCTTTCATTCATGGCCAAGCATAGATCATTGCCAACCTTAACCTCATCGAGGATGAAGAGTGCACCGCCAGTCGCACTCGTTAGAGGGGGACACCAACTAGCCGTAGCATCGATGGCTCTGAGGATTGGAACTGCTATGTCGCCTCCGGCTGCGAGGAGGCCATCGATCGTTCGTTTGAGAGCTTCGGCCTTTTGCCGTAATGACATGGTCGATAGCGGACAAGTGGATGGAGGAGAGAGAGCTTTAGATACGCAGCGCACGTGTAAGTCCCTAATACCCGCCGCCCAGACCTTTGTACAATTATGGAAGGTTGAGGACGTGCAGCATAGATGCGTCTAGTGAAAGACCATAAGTGACATCGGATCCGATATCAATGGCGAATTCTAGCAGCCTTGCGAGGTGGTATGACGCGGATTGGAGGATCACAATAAGTCCAGTAGCATATCTATTGTAAGAGAAGTCCCTTGAACTACAAGCGGGATGAGCGAGATTGGAACCATTTCACCAAGCGGGTATCAGCTACGGTGCTGCGGTAAAGCCGACCTGACAAGTATAAGGACTTGTCATTCCCCAACCACCACGAAAATCGATCTCTACAACCCAATTTCCTTTTCCTATTGGCTAAGCGCCGACAGTCCCGAACCCTGGAGCTGTACAAAGTCCACGACTTCACTGTACGCACCCCACTGATGTTCCGCAAGCGTCTCACAAACGCCTCTACCCATTCAATTTAGCCGTGGAGCAAGTTCCAGTGTCGACTGGGATCCATGGCGCCAACACTGGTCCACTTGATTGTGGCCCCATTATTATCGCCGCGTCATACACGTGCACCGATCGCCGCTAGGTGTCAATATTCCAGAGTGGACGCTTGCACCCACTACGCAAGGCGCCTGGCATTTATTAGGAAAAACCTGGTCTAAAATCGGCGGAAGAACTGCTATTGCATTGATACACGTCCAGCCAAAAAAGAAAGAAACAAGGAAAATACCAGAACCGCCTTCCAGAGGGACGAAGGGACGAAAACTAGAAGTAGTAAGAGGGAAAAAAAATCAAGGGTAGCTACAGTATGAGTTCGTCCGCCGCTCGTCGGAAAGCATATACGTACTGGTACAAAGCTAGGGGAATTGGATACGAACCATATGGAGATAGAATGGAAGACGGGGGGGGGATAACGTCTGATTGGGAGATCAATTATGCAGCACACACACCAGAGTCGATGCGCCGGTCAGTAAACCTTTGACTCTTTCCTCGGAGCACATACACCTCCCCCCCTTGCCTCCCCTGCTCCAGAGACATTTATAGGGTGCAAGCTCGGTGAACGGAGATTCACATTGCCAATCGCTGCGCAGTAATCAAGGGCGGTAGCAAGTATGAGAGGGATTGATTCGTGAACGTCCGAGTCCGTCCCTCCATCATAAATGAGATCTATTTGATCATGTTGTCCAGCGCATTAATACAAGCATTTGTGATGGGGACGTGAAGCCATGATATCGTCTGCGTTCGGTGCCATTCAAATCTAACCGCCGCAAGGCATCGACGTCATCATAGAGAGAGTGTGTGTGTGTGTTGGGCACACAAAGCCGATTGGCAGGTTCGGGATCGTCGCAAACCCAACAGCTCCAAAAGCAACATAATGACAAACGGTACTCACAATCTCTGTACGCAAACGTGCCGAAGAGTGACACCTCACTTGCCAATTGAACACAGGCCTACCAGAGGGGCGGAAGAAGTTGACATCCAGTCCAGATCCAGACGATTTAGGTGTAGTACCTGAAAAGAGCTTTAACCCCATCGCCCCCTTCAAACGTCCATCCCGGGTACCCGGACCCTGAGGTCTTGCTCTCAACGTGAACAGCTAGTCAAGCGTTCATGAAGACGTGAGCTAGGCCTTTGCGGCATGGGAAATTATGCTTCAACTGGCTGTGACGACCGAAGACAATGGGAAAGTCCAAATGAGCGCGAGCGCTATAGTACAAGCACCTCGAAGAGTCGCATAAGAAGGTAGAGAGGCCATCCGGACAGCGACGTCAACAGGCTACCGCGTCGGTCGAGAGTTGCCGCTAGGGAGGACAGCCTGTGACGGTGACGGATGCATGCGCGAATTTCTAATCAATCTAGCCGGCTTAGTTTTTGACAAAGAACGTTAGCATGACAAGCCTTGTTGGTGCCTGCAGGGTGAGGCGGTGCATGATGACCGACAAATCTCTGTCATGGGTGAAACCATCTCGCCCTGCCGGAAGGCTCCACCCGCGGCCCGCTTTGAAATTGATGAGCGTTTACAGCCTGAAGGAGGTCACCAAAACTCGCTTCGCTTCGCGAGCCGAAAGACAAATCCTGTGTCCCCCAGGTGTTCAATACGCAAACCCAGGGGATTCCTCAAAAAGGTCTAGCCTTCCTGAGCCGCGGTGATCCTTTGGCCGTTTTGGAGGCAGAACAACCAAAGTACTTGTCCTCCCATTGTTCTTGGTACGTAACGTAACCCAGTTCATGACAAAGAACACGCACAGTGTACGTGGTTTCCAAGGATTTGATTGAACCTGCCAAGATGGGAAAATGTTCAAGCGAGGGTTAGTTGGGCGCTTGCTGGGGATCGAAATTTCATCCCAACAATATTTGTCCTTGAGGTATTTCCAACCGTCGCAGGCACGACGAACAACTGTAACAACAGCTCACAAAACGAGTAGGTGCCGATTTGACAGAACGCCTCCAGTGGCGCCAAACACTGGGTTATTTCTCGGCAACCATACTCAGTGCCGGAGATGGAGCTATCCTCCCTCAGTGACACAGCCTAACACCGCATTCGCATTCGCCGCGCGTAGAATGCTCTTCGGTCCGAATAGTTTGACAGCTGACACACTCCTCAGTGGCCCTTATTACATACTCGGCAATATCGTAGTCTTGGCATTTGCCGTGCGGAATGACACTCGATGAGGAATCGGGTGACACAACAATTAGGGCAAGCGAATGCAAATCAGTCCAAGGCTTGGATATGAAATACTTGGATCGCAGCCACGCAGAACGTTGACCAGAAGTTGGCGTGAGCCGTTCGAGCTGGGCGCGGCAATTTCTGAGTCAGTCGGAGGTCTTCAACCTAGGTTTGGGTGGGATGGGGATACGCAAACTGGTTTCCCGAGCACCAAGCTAGACCCGGCTTCCGCGCGGTCACAGTGACAACTTGTGTGATATCCGAGGAAGAACCACATATGTAAATAGCAACCCAAAACATCAAAAATGAAGGTTCTGTTGAAACCTAAACGTGTGACCTTGCACTGCAATGCTGTGACTAACGTCACGCAACGCCAAGCCCGTCACCGTTGTGACCCCGCGGGTTCAATGTTACCATATTCGGTGTAGAATTCGGACCCGTGTAAGTACCACGTGCCTGTTCCGGCTTACGTTGTCTAGTCTTGGTGTCTTGCGTGTCTTTCGGGATCCGTCACATAATGGGTGCCTGGTTGCTCAACACCCAAAATGCTGTGTTGATCCCCATCGTTTCAAATGTGTTACCCGTCCTTCCAATTTTTTTTTGGTTTGCTTCCAACACGAAGCCACTGTGTCGAATTTCGAGTCCTCTTCCTAGTCTTTGTTGCTTCTTAGCTTTCGTCAACGTATTCATGCTGATTTTCAGGGGAAGCGGGAATCAATGCTTCTTCCGCACGTTTACCCCGCGCGTGACACTGGTTTCCCTGCAGGCTTGGCTAATGCGGCTGCGGCTGTGAAAAATCTGAATCATTGTCCTTTTTTTCCGCTTGACATGTTCATTCATCATTCATTCAATCCCTTTGTCCCGAATTAGACCCCCAGGGGTCTCATGAGATGCATAAAAGGATCTCGAAGAATATGCTAGCCATTCCTCCAGCAACCCCAGCTTCAGCTTCATATCAGCTTGTTATATATAATAAAACATGCGGTTCACCTTCTTTTCCGCGTTGCTCGCACTCTTCCTCAACATCTCCCTCACTGTCTTCGCTGCTCCTGCCAACAGTACTCACCCTCCTGCTTGCGGCAGCCACGTCCCCGCTGACGATCTTTCTTCCATCGAACTACAGTTCGGTGAACTTGCCTCTGCTTTCGAGGAAATCCAGAAGAGAGACGTCGAGGAAAGGGGATTAGAAGAGCGTGCTCCCAAAGTCATCAATGTCTACTGGCATGTTATCAACATCGGAAGTACGTACCAAACTCGATATTCGATCTCCCTGCCCATTTCTTCATTTTTTATTGACAACAATTCGCTTGTAAAGACACCAGAGCTAAGGGTTATCTTACTACTTCCGTGATCAACTCGCAGTTGAGGAGGTTGAACACCGACTATGCGCCTTCGGGATTCAGCTTCAGACTCGCTGGACTCTACTACGTCACGAGTGCTCAATGGTTCAACCTTGGTGATGTTACTGGGTGAGTGTTCAGTTCTCTCTCTTTTTTTTTTTTTGTCTCCTTGCCGACCCTAACTGATGTTCGTATCGTTTCAATCGTTCTCAAGTTCCAATGCGATCACCATGAAGAGGTTACGCAGAAGGGGAGGAGTTCGTGATCTCAACATTTACAGCGTCGGTTCCGCGAGCGTAGGTGGAACAAACCTTGCTGGGTACTCTTCTTTCCCTTGGGCGTACACTGCGAACCCCAAACTCGATGGTGTTGTCATTATCGTCGATGCCATCACTGGAAGCAGTGCATACGCTGGTTACTACAATTTGGGCCGCACGCTCGTTCACGAAGTCGGACGTAAGCACCTGATAATCCCCCTCTTGATGAAAGGGAATTGATTGTGTCCTCATTAGATTGGACCGGTTTGTACCACCCATTCCAGGGTGGCTGCACTGGGAGTGGTGACTACGTGAGCGACACTCCGGCCGAGGCCAGCCCAGCTTACTACTGCCCTACTGGTCGCGATACTTGCAGCGGTGGAGGTCTCGATCCTATTCACAATTAGTACGTTTTTTATATTCAAAGTTCCACAACATTTTCCCAAAGAAACTGACTTTCCATGGAAACCATCACAGCATGGATTACAGCAGTGACGTCTGCAGGACCCAATTCACTGTTGGGCAAAGAAATCGTGCTAGGATCGCCATGTATTCCTACCGTGGTATCTAAAATCATCTATGTAGCTGTCGGTGTTGTCAGCATTTGGACTTGCTTGCTTTGAACAAGGACTTTCGTAAAGCTATTTTTCCCCCCGTTTCTTCACCTCGGGGCTCAATCATTTGTTCTGTTTTCCTTCATTTTAATACTCTTGTTCTGATTGCATGCAGCCTCTGTTTCCCTGTTTGGACAATTTACCCTCTTCATGCGTGTACTTATACGGGTTACGCAAATGTCAATCCTCAATTGTTTGTCCCTGTTTAAGAAATCATGATCGGCTCCCACTTACTTTTGTATTTGTGCCGCCTGTCTTTCAAAGCATTGGCGAAAGCTTGTCAAATTATGTAAAGGCGCATTCCAGGCCCCACAAACCGAACTATGTACCACTGACAGAATTGTCGGTCCCCCAGTTCACGCATTTTATTGTAACCCAAACCGTTGTGGTTCAGAGCCCTAAGTAATTCCAGGGGGCCAATGAAACACCCGGGCAGCAGCGAGATGTGGCCGTGAACTCAACGTTTCCGACAATTTTGGCGCGTGAAATACCAGAGTTTAGTGGATGCCGGGGGGAGGGGACAAAATAGATATATGGGGAATCCAAACCCCCGCGGTTTGGTTTGGTTCGGTTCGGTTCGGTTCGGTTCGGTTTACGAGTCTAGGTTCACTTCAAAATTGGCGCAACAGATATGAGGGTCTGATGGTACTTTCCTGTATGGACGTACACGTGGGGAATGTTCGTACATACCAGTCTGGAGGTCTCATCTGGCATTAATGGAACTAAAATCATATCAGAGCATCCAATTTTCAATTCAATTCAATTCAGTTCAGTTCAGTTCACCAAGAGTGACGAGGACAATCGATCCAGGGCCACTTGAACCTCCAAGAGGACCTGGAACATCTAGAGGCATTCCGCGGACGTTCAGGGATAGCAAGATTCATGCGTCGGAACGCATGAAAGACACAACATGACAAAGCGGATCGCAGTTTGTTGGTGCCCGTTTGAAACGGCGTTTTTTTTACTCACGCCTCCGTTCGAACCGATAGATCGTTGTATACAACGCCGTTCAGGTGTCCAAGTGGGCCGTTTCTCAACTCCGACGCCACCTAGACCGGCCCCGGTAGAACACGCAGTGAGGGACGTGGTGAACGACTGTTCATGTCTTATATATGTTTGAGTTGTTATTCATTATATCTCAATAGCCCCGCTGCTCGCGAGAACGCCAAGGGGCAGGAATCCCATTCGAGTCATTCTCAACAATCAATGGAGGGATTTCTGGGGGCTCACGCATCATGGCTGATCGACACGGCAATAACGCCGTGTGAACGGTTGTCGCATTCTTCATGAGGGATCCGGAGTCGACCGTAGTGACAGCTCAAAGCTTTAAGCGAGAGAGCAGGGAGCTCTGTCCTCCAAAATCATCGGGTATGCATTCTTCGTGAATGCGAGCGTTCTAGCATGGGTTTCTTAGGAGGCATCTCTTCGGTCTTGCTGTGAGACGGAAAAACTTTCCAGCAATTGGAAGGTGGGGAAAGCACGGAATTTGATGATCGGGACAGCGTCATTTCTCCTGGCGTGATGGCTCCAGGCCTCGTACCTGACGAATACTCCTATGTACCCGAGGCGAATGATATCGACGACACCGGTAACGTAATCATTCACCACACCCATGTCGTATTGGGTTCATTAGACACGTGGAGCTGCGGGGAAGAGTTTGTAGATCAACTACAAGCAACTAATTAGGTTTGCAGCTTTGAAGGTGGCCATCGATGGCAGAATTAATCTGTTTGCCCTTTTACTGGCGGGGGGCACCCGAAGAACGAATGCTCCACGTTCATGTGTACATAAAACCCACGAACGTCCCGAACGGCCAATGGGCCATGGCGGAAGGACTAGGAAAGGGAGATCAAACAAAACTATCAGTGCGCTTCGGGAAAAGCTGCTTTACCCACAATGGACAAGTAGTGGTACATCGCTTGAGGCATTAATATCTGGGTCAGCCTTCCATGTCTAGCACATCCAACCAGATCCTGCACTATATGCCAAATCTTGCGCATCTCCCACTTTTTCAAAAATTCATCGGTCTCGTTCCAGTTCGCGCCCAATTGGACCATTGGCTTGTGTAGAAGGGCGAATTTCCGAGGGATATTTCCTTGGCGGCGTAAGTATAGTTGCAGATGATGATCATGTAGGAACAATTCGGTTTGATGAGACGCCACCGAAATTGAATATAGGGAGAGTCGGGGAGCGAATTTGGGGCCCGCGAGCTGCATCAGCGGGGCTAGGGACAGGAGTTCAATCAGTGCAGTTCTGCCAGTCACAGCTCATGAATCTATCCAGTAGATCCTTGATCTCTGGACGAATCAAGGAACGATGTGCTTTCCCCCAATAAAGCCACTCTTCATCCAATGGTTTAAGCCTTTCAGCTTCACTTCGCCTCTCGTGCCCACAGGCACCCTTGAGCTGTCAAAACTCACGTTTTTAATATTATACTTTAAAGTTGATGATTGGGGTGGTCTTGAAGAATGCGGTACGGGCGATGTCATTCGTGAGGGCGTTTATGGAGAGGGCACGGTTGTGGATGACTGCGCCGAGAGAGAGTTCGGACCCTGAGGACGACCTGATAATCTGAGAAATCAACAACGGACGGTTCAACAAGAATAGGTCAACGAAAACCTATGTCGGGAACACTTGTGACTCAATCCAGGGGTTTTTGTGTAATAAGTGATGGGTTCGTTGATAGCCTCGATGGTGAAAACGGTCTTGGAGGCCGGATCGCAGTAAGATATGTCATGACAATGGGCACTAGTCATCTTGAGAGGGACCTTCTCGACGCAATTATCTGAGTGGCTAGAAAGGTTGCATATGATAAGAAGAGGCAACAATAATAGCGTCGAGGTAGGGAAGTGTAATTACGAGCGGCAACACCAGGAAGGGCGTGGTGGATGACCCATTGAACATCCCCAAACTTCGGATCTATAAGTATAGTACGGGTATCACATTGGTGGAACGGCGGACAAAATGGGAGGGGGCATAGATTTAATCTGACCCCCTCGCGGGTGCGATTCATTGGTGGTATCCACGATACCACCCAAAACGGTACTGGGATCCTAACCGTATTCAGCTTCGCATTCACGATGGCATCCACATCGTCCTGAGTCAACCATTTAGTCCAATGTTCTTGGAACACCTGATTGGTTTTTTCACGACCGAGGGGGCTTGAAAGGGACCACTCTGACATGCGACATTTTGAACACTCGTTCATATTTCTCCGCTCATGGCTATCCACCGTGCCGGGGGAACCCGTGGACCAAAGATCAACCTGCATCACGAAGGCGGCGCATTAACGACAGATGTAGCCCAAAAGCGAGACGCACCAATTTCCTATCTGTAGTATGAGGACACAAATCGACCAGACTCGATGTGCCCAAACGTGCGCCTCACCTAGGCAGGATCCCAGCCTCTGCTAACGCCTGGCCCTGTACCTAGATTCAATGAGACTCACGTTGACACCTTAAATCTTATCAACTGGCAGGGAGTAGTTGATTGTGGAACGGGGAACGCCGTTAAGCGCAATTGTACTGAAGATTTGATTGAAAGAGAGTAGGAGGACTAGGAGCGTAGTACGAGCCGTAAGGATTGGTTCGAGTTGGTTTAGGGATTCGAAAATAACATTATCCCCACTATCACAGGGAGCAACACGAACTCCGTGCGATGCTCATTCAGCTTGCCGACTGCTTGGCTCTGTGACTGGCGATGCAACACGGTTCACAATTCACTACTCCTGCGTTTTCGCAAGTAGACGATATCAACGTATCATGTTGCCGCGTAGCGAACGTTCAGGATCGGGTGTTCACTGTAAGATAACCGCAAAGCGCTCAAACTGTTGTGAAGAGGCCGTCGTGGGGTCCGTGCACGCGGCTGACGCGTTCGATCTGAGGGTGCCCGAAGCTTCGCTCAGAACCATGTCAGGACAAATGTCCTTTTTTATGTAGAACCCCGGAAAAATACATCAGGCATCCAGAACTATCAGCAGACCTTGCATCAGATTTCGCCCGGAAAACCCGGAGACTAGGGCAAACATCTAAAATTGTCTGAACCGAGTAGCAGGCTAACGCTTTGTATGTCGGACCGAGTACCTAAGTTTCTTTCAAACCCCCCAAAAAGACCTGCAGAGCCGCAACACGGACCCAATGTAGAAAGACTTAATCCACCCAGTCCCATAGTTTTAACTGCACAATAGCTTCCTGGCCCCAAATAATCGCGGAACGCTCAGGACCCCTACCTCCCCCAATAGGTATGTATCACTCTGGGGGCGATCTGAGGCACAAGAAGCAAACTGCGCGACCAAGTTAGGGGTGATCCAACCCAGCTTTGAGCTCGAAATAAATATGCCAATTTCTAACCCTGGGCAGGAGATCACATCAAGCGGAAACAGTCACCGAGGCTGGCTCTCTGAGGCCATTCCCGTCGCCAGCACCCTAATACGATGAGACTGATATCAACGCGGTCGATTCGTCGACTTGCAGAACCTTATCAACTGCGCGATTGGGTCGGAATATGGTGTATGTGATCGTTCCAACCCCTTTACACAATTGCTGAAAGCTGAATCCGTCCTCGACCTTTCCATTGAGAGGAAGGGTTTTGTCGACGCAACGTTAGGCCCAGCACGCAATGGGACGAGGGGACAAGTAGCGCCAAGGCGCACATCCTTGGTAGAGAATAGACGCCACACTTCGAAGAGAAGTGGAATCAAACGGGTACGAGGAAGGGCCTTAACATTCTCTCAGTTTGTGTAAGTACGTCATACGAGGGGAAATAGGCCCTTGATGAATCCTTCTGCGGAATGGCGAGTTTTGTGGGTTACCAATTTTCCCGTATATCCAGGGTTCATTACTGGAGTGAGTTGCAGTCATTCAGACAGAAGCCACGTCAACAGTCCGGGCGTCCAAGTTTGAGGCTGCTGAGGCGGCCTCCTTCATATTTTCCGCCCGAGGGAACCCACGATTTCAACTGACGACATAGGCTCTCGATTCCTGGTTCAACTCGACACGGAGTGACTGCTCGAACAACACAGCCGCTCGATGTAGAATTAGTGGAACCATCGACTAGAATCGCCGCATTATAACATTGCCATCCTATTGCTGTGACGTCGAAATATTGAACGGTGCAACGTGTTTTGTGTATTGGAGTTGTGTCGCACGCCGAAAC
The DNA here is from genome assembly GCF_015039405.1 of Cantharellus anzutake. Lineage (NCBI taxonomy): Eukaryota > Fungi > Basidiomycota > Agaricomycetes > Cantharellales > Hydnaceae > Cantharellus > Cantharellus anzutake. Next base: position 303,740 of record NW_024067036.1, read on the forward strand.
TATCTCAGGGGTCGGAACGGTCATGCAGTCTGGAAGCGGAAGAGTTCAGGTGGGGGGCACAGGGATTTAAGCGGGAGGCCTTGTAGAAATACTGCAAGGCCTGGCAAGAAATCCTGGACGCTAGATCCACTTAAATGTTTTGCGCGACGTATGGGGGATGACGACGAATTTCGAGATGATAGCAATGACAGCTATTGAAGGTTTGTGATGTTTTGACTAATAATATGTTTCTGGACTGGATGGGGTAAGTCAAAGATTTGATTCGTGACGTATTGTCTGAAGCCACTGCGATCCAGCCCAGCCCACTTGAACTTTCGGGAAAAGAAAACAGGAGCTATAGCGGCGAAGCAAATGTGCACCGACCCTAAGGGCGCGTACATTTACATCCAAGAAGCGAGCGAATGAAACAAAACAGTCAGAATATCCTAAAAATCTTCACGATTGCGGGAGGATCGTTTCCGTGGCAGTGGACTTGCAGACCGAGAATACCTAGGGGCAGGGGATTCACTTCTGCGCCGTCCTCTTCGGTGGTAGTTGGAAGGCGGGGTTCGGGATCGCGAGCGTCGGCGATCACCAGATACGGTCCCTTTGATGGAACGGGAGTCCCGCAGAAGAAGCTCATCTAAGGGGGTCCGCTGGCGAACATGTCTCTCGAATTCAGGCGAGATATTGGAATCACGTTCTCGACCGCGATGGTTATGCTTGTCGTCTGTAGATTTCTCATGGCGACGCCTTGCGAGTTCAGTTGAGTCATGGCGGCTAGAACCACCGGGTCCAGAGTCATCCGGTTGACCATGAATGCGGTTGCGGTCACGGCCAGGGTCCCGAACGCGGACGTAATCATGATCACGCTTGTACTCGAGATCACTGCGACGGTCTCGATGGTGGCGGTCACGGATGGGTTCATCGTCTTCGCGATGCTCTCGATACCTGTGGCGGCTGTGATGGTATCGATCTTCACGCTCCTTCTCATGACGCAGTCTCCGTTCTTCCCGCTCGGCACGACGGGCTTCTTTTCGGGCTCCTCGTTCATCTTTACTTTCTCTTCTGTCTACCTCCATTACTGAAACATTATCGATATGCTTTGAACGCCCCCCTTCTAGTGGTATCATGTTCGGATTGGGATTGCTGCCACGGGAGGGGGGAGGAGCATCTGGATTTTTGGGATTTGGTTTGAATCCTCTAACAAAACTTATTGAGTCTTCTGCTGCCTCAAGCAGGATTACGATAATGCCAGGTAGCTCACAGTGCAACGGCAATTGCGTCCGCTTCAGCCTCTTTAATCATCCTAAGCTCCTCTGCCTTTTCTTTATCAGACTGCTTTTTTTCTCGGTTATACCAATGAACGTCCTGGCTCTTTTGCCATCTTCCCGTGGGCGCGTTAACGGAATGTCCAAGGTAGTGCTGGCAGTTGTTGAGCATTTAGCCATTTCCGCTATTAGATACCTGAGCAATGAATTCGCACAAACCTCTCTATCTTTATCTGCGCTCACTTGGGCCCACGAGAAGAGCCCTTGCCCCCCACGAGTTCCTTCACGGATAGGATGGTACATCTTCAGGTGTTGGAGACCACAAGATCAGGAGCAGGATTCAATGCCAATTCATCAACTGGGGGCACGTGCGGATCAGTGCCTTGAATTTAATTCGGCAAGAAGGTTTCTTCTAGTTGTGTCCTTGCTTTGTTGCATCGAGTTGGACGCAGAGGCGATAACACTCTGACTGCCAAATAATGTCACTCGAGAACTTTAAGGTCGACCAAAATTACCAAGTGTTAGACGCAATAGGTCAGTACCTACACTGGGAGTTATTGAGCGGGATCGATCTCATCCACCTCAGGCGAGGGCGCGTATGGAATCGTATGGTAAGTCACGCCCATAGTATTCATTCATGTGCGCTAGTTTCCGACCCGTTTTGTGCGGGTGCCATGTTCACGACATAGGTGAGTACGACGACGCTCTGCCTAATGGACTCATTGCCCCCGATCTGATCTATTCTGATTGAACCAGTTCTGCTGTACATATACCGACGGGGCGCAAGGTAGCAATAAAACGCATAACTCCTTTCGAGCATTCTCTGTTTGCGCTGAGGACGTTGAGAGAGGTCAAAGTGGGTGGTCATCTCTCCATTCCGATTGGCGTCTGTTCAATGGTCTATCTCTTTGATCAGATACTGAAACATTTCCGTCATGAGAATATTATCAATATCTTGGACATCTTGCACCCCCCAAGTTTGGACGAATTTAAAGTGAGCATTATTATTTTATGTTCTGGTGCGCGCATTGACCGACTGAATTACCTCTTAGGAAGTGTATTGTGAGTAATGGAAGACATAAAGCCTGGCCATGTTGCTGACAGGTTTGGCTCGTCGAAAGTAATTCAAGAGCTAATGGAAACAGATTTACATCGAGTTATTCGAACACAAGAACTCTCGGATGATCATTGTCAGTACTTCGTTTATCAAGTATGCATTGTTCCTTTTTCCTCTATCAAACGCCTTGTGTTCATCAAAGACGTAATCGTTAGACGCTAAGGGCCATCAAGGCTCTCCACTCCGCCGAGGTTCTTCATAGGGACCTCAAGCCCAGCAAGTATGTATCCAATTTACTATCATTTCATACGTTTGCCTTATCTGCCATCTGTCGACTGCGGGGATAGTTTGCTGTTAAATGCAAATTGTGATCTAAAACTTTGCGACTTTGGACTCGCACGAACCTCAACGCAGCCTACACCAGAGGCATCATCATTCTTGACGTGAGCCACGCTGCTTTATTTCCTTGAGGGACTCAGGATCCTCACCGCTCGGTGAATCACCCAGTGAATATGTTGCAACGCGATGGTACCGTGCACCGGAAATCATGCTCAACTTCAAGATGTATACGAAGGCAATCGACATGTGGTCCGTAGGATGCATTCTTGCCGAGATGATCAGTGGAAAGCCGTTATTCCCCGGACGGGATTACCACCATCAACTGTCTCTCATACTGGATGTCCTCGGTAAGGATGAGTTATTTTCGCGCGGCTTCAGTCGGCTCACCGCTCAAACTAGGCACCCCATCGTTGGATGACTTTTATGCCATCCATTCTCCTCGTTCACGAGAGTACATTCGGTAGGCGTTTCTGATGGCTATTGGTGCCACCCAAAACTACTTATCAAGGTTTCTTGGATAGAGCCCTACCATTCCGGAAAAAGAAGCCTCTTGCGCTCCTGTACCCCAATGCAAACCCACTTGCAGTTGACCTAATGGAAAGATGCCTAACGTTCAATCCGAGACGACGTATTGACGTTGAACAGGCTCTGGCCCATCCGTATCTCGAGGCACGTTCGTTAAAATTCTACGTGAGGAATTTTCGGCTGATGTGACTGTAGCCATATCATGACCCTCAGGATGAGCCTACAGCAGCCCCCCTGCCGCCGGGATTTTTCGACTTTGATAACGGCGAGCAGTTGAGCAAAGCCCAGCTAAAATGTATCGCTACTTTGCACGCGGTCACCTATATTCTAATCAACTTTTTATTTCTGGGTAGATCTCATTTACGAAGAAGTTATCCAGCCTTTCCCACCCATCGCCGCCCAAACATAGCGATTCGATTATCTCATTCTCATGATATACCCTCATGCATCATAAATGTTTATTGTTGCCATCATTGATTTGTACATAGTGTAACATCGTTTCTTCATATTTGGCAAAAGTGCGTGAAGCCTTGAATGCCACATAAGAAGTTCTCAGCCAGGATGCTATCGGAGTTAAGCATTCACGGAGTTAAGCCAATCCTCCGTCGGTGTGCATTCCAGAACGTCCCTACACCATTTTCTCGCTCCTCTGCACTCTGAACTGCTCCGTCCGTCTGTTCTCTTTCTTCGTCCCCGTTTTGATTTGGTCCTTAGAACGTAATTTTGAGCGGTGGCCGTGCGGCCGGCTCGGAATTTTGCCTATTGTTGGTTTGCCTCGTGTCTACATAGGTTCACCTGCGTGCACTTTCTTCACGGTCACTGCTTTCGGGCTTTGCTACTTGATCTCTCGCATTTCAACCCAGCAAATAACACAAACGCTGGTGACTAATGGCTACGCCAAGATCAGCCCTCGCAGCAGCTCAGGCCGCATCGACCTCGTCATGGCAAGGAGATCTTAAAGACCTTTTCGATCGTACAAAGGACAGGTTTCCGGATGTAGTTTGGGAGTTCACAGAGGATAATCGTCCCGAAAGTTGTGTCTGGGGTCACAAAGGTATTTTGTCGCTATTGGAGTGTGATGCTCTGATATTTAAAAGCGTTACAGCAATCGTGTATGCTCGAGCCCCTCCGTCATTTCTATCGCAATACTTTGACGTGGGGCCAAATGGGGGCTCACGTATTTTCTCGTCATCGCCTGACGTGTCAGGGAATGCGAACGCCACTCAATCCTCAATTTCTTTAGCCACTCAAGATGACCGAGGCTCACCTTCTCGAAGCACACGCACTTACACACCCTCGACCGCCCCGCAAACCAGCTCCGTTTTGCGTTTGACTGCCAGTATCTCTCCTGCGCTCTTTTCCAATCAGCTCGAATATCTCTATACTGGCTCTGGTATCGGTGATGCCTTTGACTTCCTGTTTACTGATTCTCATGACGGCGAGCAGTTGTCAGGAGATATTGAAGCGAACCGGGTGGATAAGCTCCGAAAGGATCTAACGTTCATGTGGCGTTCGCGTCTGTACTCAGACGTCCACATCTCGCTCACTGGACCTTTTTCTCCCGATTCTGACGAGGCCACTGCAGTTTTTTCCAGTCATCGGTTCATCTTAGCATCACGAGCACCATATTTCCACTCTCGTTTCTTTTCATCGGGTTCCGCCCCCGTGGGGACTACCGGACCCTCCAACCCTGTTACCATCTCCCTTCCATCCCCTCCCTTCACCCCTGCATCCCTTCACTTCACCCTTGGTTTCATTTATTCAGGGACTCTCAATTTTTCCAACCGAACGTTCGACTTAGCAACCACCTTCCAAATTTATAGGTGTGCCTTGTATACCTCGCTCCCAACATTGCAAAGAGAGGTGGAAGCCCGAATAGTTGAAGAAATGGCACACGGGCTCTTTCATGCATACCTCGAAATGCCGCAGTATGACAAAGTCACTGGAGGACGCTGGGGAGTTGGCGGTTGCAAGTGCAAACATTGTGTCCGTCGAGCCCCTCGCATTCTCGAATTTGCCACGGCTGATGACGTTAAGAACAATATCCTCGAGCGAGGTTCACGGAGAGCACTAGTCGGCCTCTTCGGAGAAGGCTGGGTCACACCCGAGTTCGCTGCTCTCCCGAGTAAAGCGCGTGAGAAGGCGCTGAAAGGCGTGTATGCCCGGACAACGCCACAAAACGTCATTCCGCTTCTCTTTGCCGCCAATACGGCGCTTGAGAAGTTAGAGACTCTGGGCTCAAATGATCAGCCTTGGACGGAAGCGACGCGCGAAATCATCGCACAAGGGCGCAAGAAGATCGATGAGGTGTTCGTATCGAACCCTGAAGAAGTCTTCGAGCAAGAGGAGTGGCTTTCTATTCTAGAGCGTGATGGCGTCGAGTTTAATGATGGGGACAAAGTCCGCTGGGTCATGGATTCGATTCGCCGAGGTCTCAATTCAACAAATGCTGGATTGCTGTACCAAGTATGCGGACCATTTCCATCACTCCTACTTGGGATTAACATTTTGTTCTAGACCCTGGTCAACTCGGTTCTCCTTCGACCTCACCCAGGATCCGCTGGTGCTCACGCATCCGCACTACTATCCTCCACGTCAGTGGTTCGCACTCAAGTTGAGCGAACTCGGATGGAGATAATACGGTGGTTAAAGAAACAATGGTCAGGGGTTCGTCTTGCGAAAGGATTTGATAGTTTGGAGCCTTGGGCGTTGAAGGAAATTAGTGGCGGTGTGTATCGTTCTGTTCTCGGTTTGGGAAGCCACGTTGACTAATTGTTCTCTTCAGAAATTGAAATTCCAGTTGATGATCTTGTCGAGGCTGCAGCGCCACCTCAGAGCAAGCGGACAAGCCAGCATCCCTCTACAACTCGAACGGCCGTGGACATCGATACTGGAAGCATACATTCGCTTCGAGCCAGCACGCTCAATCATAACATGTCCAGATCAAACGGCACGATCGAGCCAGTGACACCAACCCGCGATTCCCTTATGTCTGGCCAAAGCTCTATCACCTCCTCCATGATCTCCGCACGCACTGCAACCACTACCCCAGCTCGCAGGGATGATCAGGATGACGCGCGTTCCGTTGCTTCGGTAGCGCCCTCTGTATCATCACGTTCGACTGCTCCTCGGGCACAACCTCGACCTCGGAGGATTTCTAACGGCATTCCTTCATCACCTGCAGGACCCCCTAATGGCCGGCCAAAGTCGATTGCTCCTTCTATAGCCTCTGTTCGCTCTGTAGCCAGTTCCGTGCGATCGGTTGCAACGACTGCGACGACTGCGACAGCTTCTACGAGTACCACAATGCGCAACAAGTTGCGAGTTCCACCAAGCCCGAAATCCAAACCAATTTCTCAACCATCTCCTCTTTCGCGACCGACGTCTAACGCGACTGAAGGTAGTGGAAGCTCGGGCTATGTCACTGCGCCACCCTCCAGACCCCGCACGACATCTGGTCTGTCCAGCATCTCTGCCACTAGCGCCAGAGCGAGGCCATTGGTTAGCAACGGTGGTCTCTCGGTCCCGATCCAAACTAGGACTAGAAAGACCTCGGCGACATCGGTGACTTCCACATCCTCGATTAACGCAACGTCTCGCAAGTTAAAGCCATCACCAAGCCCACAGCCTGTCCCAAGACCACCGTCCACCACCTCTGTCCGGACCACCGCCTCCACCACTCCCGGACCCCGCAAAGCTCCCGCCCCCAAGGGCAAAGCACCTCAAAAATCGCCAATACCACCATCTCCAGCACTCCCGAAAGATACCCCGACCCCTCCGATGCTGCCGAAACCAATACCATCGAAATCTGCTTCGTCGTCGAAAGAAACGTTAGCCTCGGCCCCAGCTCCTTCCATCCTGAAGTCTCCAGAATCACTAAAGCGTGAAAATGCTCCAAGACCTTCGCATGCCCAAATGCCGAGTGAAGCGTCGACCATCAAGGCCCCTTTAGTCTTAGAGCGCAAGCACTCAACAGACACAGACACGAAGTCTGGTGGGAGCTCTTCTGCTCGTACTTCGACAGTCATGGCAACTCCGCGCGCTTCTATCGTGCTCAACAATCAGCTCCCTACTCCCACCCCCTCAATTGGCTCAGAGTCACCGCCACTCCCTCTCAGATCGCAGCAACCGCCGCAGGCGCGCGGTGTCACGTTGAACGTAGGAATCCCTTGCATGATCTCGTCGAAGAGATCGCGGTTCAAGGCATTTGCGCGATACATTGGTGAGGTTGAAGGCGAGACCGGACCATGGGTCGGCGTCGAGGTCCCAGTTGGCGAGAACTGGGGTACTGACAAACTTGAAGGCCGCGATTGGAATGATGGGACGCACGGCGGCGTTCGATACTTCGAGATCAATGGATCAGCATTGTCGATTCTCGATGAGAGCGAAGGGCGCGCTGCTAGACGAAGACGGCTGAACCACCTGTCTGACTCCTCGAATCTTCTTAGTCCTAAGGGAAGCATCATGTTCAATCAGAGGAAACGCGAAGGGGATCAGCAGCTATACGTTGATCAAGATAGGCTCAAGAGAATGCGTAGTGTCTCGCCTGTCGTCTCGGATATATCAAATATGGAGACCCGTGGGTTATTCGTCCGCCCTCAGCAAATTCTTCTGGTCTTGGATGCTCAGCCACACAATTAACACAAATTGATGCATTCAGTTTCGCGCCTCAATTTCTTGTCAGGCTAGGATTCTCTGTCTTGGGCGATTCTCATTGCTTCTTATATGATATTCTATGGACAAATATTCACCACTATAAACCGTAATTCCACACTCCCTGGTTCTTTTGTCCCTTTTGCGTTCCGTCTGCCACTATCCTTAATTTCCCATCTTCTCCACATATCACATATCCATTGGTGCAAAACAGTGTAGGATTTGCTCTCTTACTCCACGAACGATGGACTTGCTTGTAGTATCTTTGCCTCCCATAAACTCAAAAAACTCGCTCAGCATCGCTGGAACGATGATTATTGGGTTCGGTAATTCATCATATAAAACAAAATTTTACGCATTGATACTATGTCTGATGAACTTCGCGGTGTACCCAGCAAGCAACGAAGTTTTAGCAGTAAATGTGAAATTTCCTGTGGTTCCACCCAGGCATGCGATAACGTCAATGGATGAATCGATATTTCCTCCATGAAGACCCTGTTCGTGACTTCACGATAAGCCCCTGAAACTGCAATTAGAAATTAAAACCACTAAGTAGTGCGCCAATCCAGGAGCATTGGGACAGTCATCTGCTGACTCTGAAGTCATGGTACGAGCCAGGACGAGCATCACAGCTAATGCATGCGCGACCCGATATATTTGGAGACGTTCAGCAGTGGAGTAGATAGAGCAAAACAGAAGGTAGTATAGTGGTATAGTGAATACAGCAAACACTGGAGTCCGATAGTAACATATATACGGTCCCAAGGAAAACAAGGGTATATCTGGACACTCGTCGTGAGGAGTCAAAGCTAGAAAAGGCACGGACAGCAGCAGGCCGCTGCTATACACCCCCAGAACCTAACAATGGTTGGTTGAGGTCAGCCAAGTCATTCGGAATAGTAGGAAACATTGTAACTCACGCCCCGCAGCAAACAGCACAGCAGCTGGCGCCACTATCTGCAGGCGGAGGACGCCGGTATGGTGCTTGGACGTATATCATCTGAGGCTGGGTACCGTAGTGTTGTCGGTGTCCGCCATGACGTGGAACGCGGGCTGAAGGATAGGAAGATAAGAAACCGGGGGCCCGAAGGCTATTCAAAGCAAGTAATTACGGGGATGGTGGGCCCTCGCGGGTGGTTGAGGAGCGTAATAACCACCATGGTGCAACTTGGGCATCGGTCACAGTTTGGAGTGAAGGCGGGGAAGATAAGGCGAGGCAACCAAAATATGCTCGTCAACCCAAAACTTGGCACTTATTTAGGCGCAGGACACAGGGGCGGTGTCTGAGATTTGGAACTTCTGCTGCGGGCGGAAAGAAGATGAACCGGAAGTGGAGTTGTCATTGCCACTAGCTTCAAGCTAATATGGAGAACTGCGGCGGCTAACTTGGCGACGACAGCGTAGTGTTATGACTGAGCGTCTGGCATTAAGTTCAATATTAGCAGTTTGGTAGAGGCGCCCACGCCGGAACATGAGGCCGAAACCCCAAAAAAGCACCGCAACGAAGCTTGACAAATTCGGCCAATCTGTTTACATCCAGCCCGAAAAACACAGGAAATCCCAGCCTCATTTGATCGGAGCGAACTATGAAGAGATAAGAACAATTTAAAAACACCCACAGTGCACGTGTCCTCAGGCTTGTGACGTTTCTACTTATCACTAACTCGCGTTCTATTGCTGCGGCATGCACGACGAGGCGGTTTGCTCACGGATCGGCTTGCTCAATACCGTGTCGAAACGGTGCGGACCTCCAAATGGAGGGACGCAGGATTGCGCCTGACAGCTGGGAATTTTCGGATGGTTCGGCATCACCTTGACCAATGTCATATCGATCGAAGGAATGCGGAATGACATAAGGCAGTGGATAGATGAGGAGCATGATTGCACTGTTGCACCGAAGGTTGGAGTTCAGTTGCATCGCCTAGATCCATGAAATATGAGAGTATATCGGGCTAGAAAGGGTACGGATAACAGCCAGCTGCCGCTCTGTATCTCCAGCACCTAGGAATGGTTGGCAAAGGGTCAAAAATTCTTGGCGGTGGGACCCACGCCCCGCAAAGAATTTTGTTGTAGCAATTTGCGGTACTATTCTCAGGTAGTCCTGGCGTCTCAGGCATTTGCTATCAGAGGGGGGGGGGGAGGGAGTGGAATGGGGATAGTAAGCGCGGCCAAAATTCCATGGGATAACTCTGGCGAGATGATTGTTCGGTACGAGGGAGCCAGGGAGCCAGGCCTCTATAGATAGAGAGGGGAACCTCACAAGGTGTGTGAACAGGACCTCTATATGTATTCTGTATGCATCAACATTTCCTTACGACCGCCAGGGCGCATAATAATCCCGATGGAAAGTGCCTTTTGCATTGCGTGGCAACTCTAATTGGGGAGAGGCGATGGGTAAATGTCCGTTGTCAGGGAGCGCCTTCGAAGAGTACCGACGGTCTCTGCGGATTGTTCCAGACTTTTGGTGCCCCGACGTGCAACGATGACGCTTAGATGTGGCAGTTATCCCAGCTCAGGACTGAATTCAGCAAGCTTCTCAGGATCGTTTTACAGTGTTCATTGTCCACAAGATCAGATTCACCCCGACTGCGGTTGCCTTCTTCACACCCCAACGGGATGATGCCCAAATACCAATGCTTGGGTAAGTATAGAGAATCGATGAACCTCCTGCATTTATCTCACTGATCTTTTCCAGGAATCTGGGTGGCCCATGTCAGATCCCCAACAACTCAACCGTTCTTCAGTCGCATCGACTTGGCCTTGTCCGACGGAGGGTTCATTCGTGTGCGGCGGTTAGGCGCTATGATGGAAAAAGGATTGATACGCGTTGTACATCAACTTGATTGATCCGGCGATACTGTTCCCCTGATGGGATTCCAGGAAGCCGCCCAAGCCCCTTTTGGATTGCTGAGATGAACCCCATCCTGATTGCAATTGTAGGTGGCGGAGAGAACACAGAGAACACATTCCCCGTGCATCGTCAAGGCCACCCACACGGACCAAAAGAAATTTGAGTGGCTCACGATCCCATGCCAAACGGAGATAGGCGTGACAGGGGTCAAATCACTCCGGACACAAGGCAATATATCCGTTCACGAGCGGAAGGGCTAGGCCAAAATGAATGGGTGACAAAGCATTTCATTTACTATTCCACGTGACTCCGAGTCAATTATTAAACGACGCGCGAGCAATTCCCACACAATGTCAATTTCAACTTCGTTAGGAGGCCTTTGTTCTTGTGGTGATCCTTTTATGCGCAGCCGCAGCTGACAACAGCCATACCACTGCCACCCGTAACCAGGCCTCAGTATAGTTAGTGCGAAAGGCTCAACTTAGAACTACGAATGCCATTGTGCCATGAAAGAGCAAATGTAGCGTAAAAAGAAGGTAAAAGGCGATTAGAGTTGAAAGTCAGACCAGCCGACTTCAGATACATGGCAAGTCACCCAGAGAACTGAGAAAGGAAAGGGCAAAAGGATATACGCGATAGATTGGAGTTGAAGGAGCAAGCGGCTTGATGATGTTATGGCAAGTGATTGATATCGTCCACGATGCAAAATGTGAATCCAGAGTTGGACGGATCAAGCCCATCTCCACGTGATTTTGATACGCCCAAGATCGGGGTTCGCCATTAACTTAAATGCATCAGGGGACTGCACAGAACCATAATGAGTCATGGGTTTAGCGGGAAGAGGGAAACTGAAATTTTACGCACAAAGTCGAGAGAGTACTTGGCGCACCCCATGCACTCATCTGTGATTTTCACCCTAACAGACTATATGCGAGTTGACAGAGTTAATATCGCCATGAGCGGAAGGGAGGACAGACATACTTTGCCGCCGTAGGATGCGATGACATACCTGCCGCTGGATGGGAAAAGGGCAATGAGCCTAAGTACTACCATGCTACAAGTGTTCGATAGACGTACCAGATTGGGCTGTTGTTGGGGTTGTCTAGACTGCCAAAGTCTGCCCATAACAAATGAGAGGCTGTTCATCCAATGCTGTGAATCGGGGCTGGACGGAATGAAGAACATCAAGGACTCACCTGCAGCGATCATATCAGAATCATGGTCAACGCCACCACAAGCATTAAGTCCGGTAGCGTAGAAGGTACCTAAAGGACGGGGTGCTCGAGTGAAAACGGTGTATGCATCATTCATAATGAATTGCTTACCATCACCGGAGAATGTCTGACCGCCCGTATCACCACCTTTCGAAGTTGTGGCTGGTTCCTCGCTGGAAGTAGGCGAAGGATCGTGTTTGTGAGTGTGAGTGGGAGTAGGAGTGGGGGTGGCAGGGGGGTCATAGGGTGTAGTGGTGGTAGTGGGCTTAGTGTCGAGTAACTTCACTTCCGAAGATGTGGTAGTTGATTCAGATACGGTGGATGTAGTAGTGTGCTTAGCCCCGCAGCGACGAGCATTGATGCCAGATGCTCGCTTCTTCTTAGCCTGGAGCGCAACATGGATAGGACCCAGGTCTCTTTCCGGCTTGACATGGCGCACGACCGCATCCCCCTGCCCAAGACGGTGACGAACGCCATGACGATCATGGCGAAGGGTTGCGTTGACTGCACAAAAGGAAAGGACAAAAACCGAGACGATTGAGAGCAACTTAACCATGACTTGAATGGCTAATGATATAGTGAGTGACTGAAGGTGACTTGACGGCGGAACGAAAGGAGAGCAGCAGTCGATGAAAGGGATGATGGGAGGGTGAAGAGAATGTTTGTTCAGAACCAAGAAAGCGAAAGGTGCGAACTAAGTATGACGGTGATCCCGGACTTAGGAAATTATGCCCGAGCTGGCATCAGGCACCCGGGAGTCGAAACAATTTGCGCTTAATCTTGCCTGGGGCTACAGTTCATCAGGATACGGAGTATGCAACCGCAGCATGTCTGACACGTTTTCCTTTCTCAATCCCTTTCCACCACCTATTCCCCATTCAGACTCGAACCCAGCCGTCTCCGCTTCGCGGACACGCACTGGCACAAAAAGGCAGTGGCGGTGTTTTTTGGCAGCATCCGGTACTAAATTGTTACGCATTTTTAGTGTTAACCCACATAAGATTTGTACCCAACCACCCTCAAAGGTTATGACGGAGTCAATAACCTGAAAGTGCGGAGAAATAACGCCTTATATATTACTTTCACACAACCAACAACGATAACGCGGGTCTTGAAAATTAATTGATTGGCGCTGGTTTTCGGAGTAGTTGATCGGACATGAACCTCTTAACCCCGTTACATGTGACTGATTATTTGTATTGAAAATTGTATCGGGTTGATTGAATGGTAAGGAATTGGATTAAACTCAATGTATACATTTGAATTGTAATACAAAGAAGACTTCGTTATTTTCTCGTCCAAGACGGAGCCTGTTCCCCATTCTCTGGCCTCAGGGTTTTCGTTTTTGGGTTCTAACACTCGAGTATTTGGCCGTTCAGCGGGTGTCTAGTGCACTAAGCGCTCTGGCCCGGGCAATTGCATTCGGATTCAAACCACTGCACACAATTCTGTTACGCTGCCTGAGATACCGGGGAGGTTATAAATTGGATCTTATGCGTAGTGTACACTCCGTCATATGCCACTGGCACGCGGAGGATAAAACGACCACACACATATATCCTTAGCCCCATGAAGCGCTGCCCTCGATCTTGGCCCGAGCGTCCTGCTTAGCCTTTGACCCTTTCGACCGACCAGCGTGACCCGGTGCTCGCCTTGAATGATATTTTCGTTCATCCTTGGCAATTTCCTTTTTCACCTGGGAGGCAACCAGGCGTCGCAAGCTCCCTCCGGTTTGTTGGCGGACCCTAAGGTCATCGGCAACGGAGAGGTTTTCGATCGCCTCTTCCATCTCGGCGTTTTCCGCATCAGTTTGTTCCTCGTCGGTGGGCCAACCTGTGGCTAGTCGGGCTTGATCCTGCAGGGGTCCTCTTGACGACGAATCGCGTTCCCCTGAGATCGTCTCTGTTTCAACTGAATGGCGGGCGTTTGATATTGCCAGACCATGAGCAGATCCTTCACTGATGATCTCGCTATCCCCATCATCATCGTCATCTTCTTCCTCTTCCTCTTCCTCTTCTTCTTCTTCCTCCTCCTCCTCCTCCTCTTCCTCCTCCCCGGTCCCATCTCCCCTCCCCCTTTCAGCAATGTTGGTTATATACTTGGTGAATGTCCAATCTGAGTTTAATGACACGAAAGCATCTTTGTGGGACTTACATCTTCCAAAACCTGCTGGTCTTTATTTTTCCAACCATTTGCAGCGACGACGTCTAATGAAAAGCTTGGTACGCCTTCCTCATTCAAGGACGCACGGAAGCGAGGGTAAAGTGCACTTTCGTATCGAAAACGTCTCTTGAAGAATTTGCGTATGCACTCTACGTCGCGGTTAAAGTACCTGAGCGATCAATGACGAGTAAGGCCCGAGCAGAAACTTCGAAAAGGATGATACAGACCATTCCGCATTTGGGTGAGACGTGCTAACCATCTGAGGGAAATCGATAACGACGGCTGCTCCAGTGTCACGAGTGATCAGGATGTTGAATTCATTAAAATCCCCGTGTATCAGTCCCGCACGAGCAAAGCGAACGATAAGATCCATGAGAGCGGAATACAATTTCCCTGGGTTAGGATGATCCGATATTTGACGGCTGTTTTGGAGCTCGTCAGAGGATAAAATGCAAATGTTAGTTAGGATGAACCCACAGAGGATATGCATCAACAATGCTCATGAGTATGCAGTGCCTGGATTGATCTATCGGTGTAGGGACAGGGAATCCATGTTCATGCAGAACCTGCACTTAAACCTCAGACAACACGTCCCAAGCCCAAGAGTGTTTCAAGAACATACTTTCATAAACGCCCATTCTTTCTGTGCAGCAAGTCGGGACATGTACATCCACGAGGCGTGCTTGCGCTTTCCCAGGTAATCCCGGGTGTTCTTGATTGCACGGAAGGAGACACGACCTAGCCTGAAATGTGGCTTGAGGACTGAGTAGGATGATAAGAACAAGTAGTGCGACGAGCCTGTGGAGCTTGAGCACCATTTGTTTTCCATCCCTGTCTGCGACGACATAGATATCTTTGGGAACGTTAGTCGTGCCCGATTCGACGACGCGGAAGTCAAGAACGGCTCATCTTCACCTGATTCTTTCCCGACGCCAATCTTGTTCCCGACGGAGTACACAGTGTCACGCTTAGAAAGAGCCCTCAAGGCTAAGTAGTCATATCCTCCATATGTAAGTCGGTAGCCATCATCTATGCGCGAGCCCGCTCAGCGTCCAAATCGGAAATGGCGCACGCTTTCCTTACATTTCATATTCTGTACCCTCGCCACTAGATTCCGCTTCGCAAGCTCTCCGAGGTTTTTGTTCACGCCACCTCCCCTTAATCCGCTAATCTGGGCTATCAGCGCACTAGGAACCACTTCGTGGTTCTTCGATCCCATCTCTACCTGGGCCACAAAAAAAACAAGTAACGATCAGCCTATAAAAGCCCAGTGATAAAATAGGAAACACTCTTGCCGCCGTCAGGACTCGAAACTCATCCGAACTTAGGTAGCGTAGGTCCGTAGCGTCGAGCTTCATGGTGCTGCTCCAAGTTCCAAAATTGTTCCCAAACGGTCCTGTGTGGCGGTGCACAATTCAGTCACGTTCACATTGAGGCTGCCAAGTCCATTCATCGATCCACCGTGCTCTATGAAAAGCGCCCCAAAAGCAAATGCAGCGTCAGGAAGGGCTAGCAAGGTGGCAAGTAAGGTCAGGCCTGCATCTTCGAGTGCTTTATAGTAGCGGTGGTGGTTCGCTCAACCTTAAAGCTGCTTCTTGCAGGCCTCTGCTGTGCAACTGCTCCGAAGCTTCGATGAGAAGCCTGCGCCTGACGGACTTAAACTGGACGTCTTTAAGTCCTCTGAATTGTCGAATTTTCTACGCCAAAAAATGTGGTCTTTGTACACTGCTAATATGAAAGACATGTGTGTGTCACGACCAAATGGAGGGGCTTCCAATACGCTTAGTCTACTCGTTCAGGTCCAGCGCCTCTTCTTTTGGATGGAACCCTGAAGAAAAGAAGGCGGAAATGTTTCATAGAGCGGCACGGCACCTTATCGTTCGCTCAGCCACCAGCAACACAACGTTGTGTGGATTCTCAACTCTTCGCTTTGAGACCGAGATAAGCTACGTTGTCCCGGAGAGGAAGGATGACGTGCTTTATATGTGTGTCCTGCCTCGTTGATCGGGCAATCAATCATGACAACGTTACTACACTTGCAGTTATGAGATTCACGTTGCTGAAGATTATCGACGCAAAGGGATAGGCACTTTCCTTTTATCACTGGCCGAACAATTGGGTCGCAAGTGGAAGATGAACAGACTAATGTTGACGGTTCTCCTTGGTAAGGCTGCCTCGGTAGACCTTGCCATCTCTTACATTTTTCCGCTAGCCAACACAACGGCGCTTCACCATTATGCTAAGCAAGGGTACGAAAAACATCTGGATGTGTCCCAGCAGTCATTAATTTTAATCACTAGATTTATCATTGACGCCAGCTCTCCCAATGAACAACATGACATGTTTCCATCCCCTTGCGCTACCGCTGAAGATAGCTCGGGAAATCAAAATGAATCGAGCCGTCAGCCGTGCGACTATCTCATACTCTGCAAACTGCTCTCGGAATCTGCCACTAAAGAGGGGACTTGACGAGGGAACGACTGGTATTGATAACACGTGGAATTGACACAAAACACGGGCCGCTGCTGGTTAGCGGTGTGTGTGCTTAATAATCTTAGTTTCTATGCCCAGTGTTGTATCGATATGCGCACCTTTGTATAAGTGGAATGCGTCAGCAGGCATTCGGTTTCGCTGGTGCCTCCTCTACCGATGAACTGCATCAAACAAGGACGATCACGGTCTCACGGCTGCGGGATGACATATTCAGGTCATTTCACTAGTGCTTCCTGGACAAGTCGTCATTCCATTAAGATACCGATGAATTTCCCATTTTGAGAGTCAGGAAGCTCGGGCGCAGTGTGGGAGCGACGCGTCAATTGACTTGTGTTCATCTCACCTCGCCTGAATGTGCGATATTTGGGGCCATCGAGTATTTCCAAGGGAGGAACTACTCCATTCCATCTCCGCATCATCCCATGGGGTCCGGGCCGTGCCCTTGGAAGCCCCAGTATTGTTCCACCAATTACATAAACGCTTTTGCTTGTGCACTCAACAACTGTGAGACCGTCCCGATCCTCGGATACCGGAGGAAGCCCGGGCTCCGTTCCCAGTGAGTCTTTTCCCAATCATTCGCAGTTTTACATGCTCCCTGGCGAAAACACCGCCAAGTTCTGGCCTGCAAGGGTGTGTGTGGGGTTCCAGCATCATGATGGAGTTCGTCGCCTGTTTGTAATGGTGTATCTTCACTCTTTGTTAATTCGACGTGGTACAACAAATTGGAACTTTGACACCAGGGTTTTCCATGAGTATGGGTACGAACCACGGCAATCAACAGCAAAACCATCGTATCTAGGCATCCGACACGCTCACAAGAACTCGGGAGGTCTTGTAGCAGGGTCGCCGCCCACCTCATCGTATATAAGCCCAGCGAGCCTGTACGCCATTTCTAGGAAATTGAAATTGAGGTCACTCGGCGGGAGACCAAGATAACACTTACCATCTGTTTGGTAGCGGTGGGTAGACTCAGCATATAACCTAACACAATCCTCAGTGCCGCTAGGCCTAACGAACGCTCTGCCTTGGGGATATTGGAATGTGATGTCATCCATTCGCTCCTGCAGTTCTGAGGGTGAAATGAGTCTGCGCTCGGCATCTTCTGTGCGGAAAATTGAACGATCTGGAACAATTATTTTGACGAGTCGGTTGGGCAGTTCGAGATATAGCGAGTCCCACTCCACAGGGCCGAATTTCATGTGGGCGAGAATGGCCTCCACCATAAGCATATCGGAAAGCGCATCTCCGACAGCCTGGTTGATCATGTTGGCAAGTGCTTTGAGGTAACGAAGAGCGGCTGCCTGAGTTGGGCTAATGGGTTCGCGCTCGTATATGGCGTCCAAGACTGGCTGAGAGAATAAAACAGTTCCATGACCGTTCGCCTCAAAATAGATGCCGATTGGGAAACGCTCTGCCACATGATGGAGGTGTTTTACACCCGTTGGAACGCACTCCAGGGCGAGTTTACGAGTCTCGTAAAACTTGGTAGAACTTCCGTTTGCATAGGCAGTTTGCACCACTCCAACGTAGATTTTTTCGGTATCCAAGCCAGATTGTTCAATAAGTTGAGTTATGAAAATGGATGCTAGTGCCGCGATCTTGTCTCCATCCAGCAAGCGGAAGTGCCCGCGATCGCGATAAAAATACACCAGTCGATCGGCATCGCCATCCAACGCACATCCGCGCTCGCCATCAGCAATCAGATTTCCCACATTCGGCGCCCATATTTGACGGGTCTTCACATAATCTGCACCGCAATCATGATTGAGGAGCGAAGAATTCTCTGTGTCAGTGTTGACCGAGGAGAATTCAAGTATAGGGAAAAGATGCTGCGCCAACTGTTGAAGTGCGAGGGCTCCAACGCCATTCGCACAGTCAACTACTAATTTTGGCGGCGTGGGTTGATGTTCCTATTTGGGACTTGTTCTGAGATTCAAGGTCAAATAACATGTGCGACCGGAACCCACAACAAGAACACGATACGCATCGCTCAGTTTTTTGTAATACCCTTCGGCGGAAGCTTCTCCGTAGTTCTCCCTGGTGCCTGCAGTGTTGATACAACGAACAATATAATGGAGAATCGGAGTTGTGCAGATGCCTTCGTCACGACCAATCGCACCAATCGCGTCCAAGCCATCCCTGAGCGAATTTACGAGCAAGAGCCCGGAAGGCCTCGTATCACGCGCATATACGACTTTTGACGCCTGAAAAAGATCAATTTTCTGATCACACACGATTGTGTCAAGAAACCCGATAAACATTTCCGTGTTTGGAGCATTAGCAAGCGCAGTGGCATATATCTCCCAATCCGCTTCAAGCATCTCTCCGTAAGGATCCACTATCTTGACACCGTTGTCCTGGATGTGGATATGTTGACACGATGCCAAAATGCGGCGGAAGGCATTAAACCCACCTCCTCGGGGTTGTGGGAAGCCGTGATCATAATACCGACCGTCTTCCCTTCTAGGCGCTTGCTCCTCAGACCAGCAAGCACGCCGACACGAAATAGGACGGAATCCAGAAGACTTCCACTACAACAGACATGAAATTAGGGTGGTGTAATCCGTCAAAGCAATGAAAGCGCACTTTGTGCGAAACCCCGCCGTCCCATATGAGAACCTGTAATTCGCGGGCTTTGGGTGTCTTTCTGTGAGCCTTTTGAGCTGGGAAGGGAAGGAGATCTGGGCCATGATTGCTGTGACCGTAAAGGAAACCCTGTTCCCGCGCACAGCCCCTCTGTTCGCGAAACGTGACGTGTCACACGGATTCTTTCGTCAGATCACGTTGTTTGTTTTTGAGACTCTTGAAAGGGTTGCCCCCTTGCGAGCTGTTACAGCGAAAGGAAAGACAGATAGCGATCGTCACAGCGCCACACTTAACAACGTCAAATATGTCATCGCCATCGCTTGCTGCTAGTGGTCACCCGCTTTCCTCGACGCCGGCTACAACAACCATTCTCACGCAGCCTGCAACCTCAAATATTCCCACACACCATCTATCTTCTTCAGAGTCAGACTACCAAAAGGGTTTCCACTTGGACCCCTCGCTCATCTCCGACATGTCTACCCCCAATGCTCCCCTTGAGTCCATACCATATCGTACGAATTTGGACCTCCTCGTCAACGCCATCTCGGAAAGTGATACCACTTCCAGAAAACCTGGAGATGGATCGCCTCAAGCGCAGGGGGCGGCCAACCTGGGGGACGAAAATCCCTTGAATCGAGGGCACAATCACGGAAGCAGTCAAGATGATACCCGCATGCGCTCACTTCTGGCTGCCTCTCTCGCAGTTGGTCCTGCAAACTTGGCCGGCAGTTCCGCCCACTCCAACGGTTCGCATGATGAGTTTCAATCCAACACGTACAACAAGGAAACAGTACGCTTCATGATCTGACCTGAATTGAACTGCTTACTGACTGTGTCGCCACACGAAAACCATTTTTTAGTCTGGAAAGAGGAAGCGCAACGCTGAAGGCGGTGATAATGAGGACTACGAGGTCAAGCAGTTTGCAGACGCGAATCGTCGTCGCATCGCCGATCCCCCGCGCGCACGACCCGGAGACATCCCACCCACGGCGATGACGACCGTGACTTGTCTCCATGCGGCCGTTGCCCAAAAGTCGTATGGGCACGAGAAACGTTTCCTGTGTCCTCCGCCCCTCGTCCGAATCGATTCTCCGATCCGAAGTATTTCGGAGCAGCGCCTGACAATGTCGGTTGTCACTGAAGATGGGGCGCGCCTCGCGGAACAGAGCAGCACTATTGATGAGCAGCTGCAATTCAAGTATCTCCATGTGGGCGGCGCATCTACTAAATCCAAGAGTTTCCATCTTTCCCTCGAGATCTCAGGTCCAATTCCAGCCCCTTCCCACGAACCAAGTTCGGCGGTACCTGCACTCCGAACTTGGGCGTCTTTCGAATCAGCCCCTGTCACGATTATATCAAAACCTTCAAAGAAAACGGCAAAAACACGCAATGTCTCAACTTGCATTATGGACGGTAGTTCTATTTCACTCTTCAACCGAATCAACTCCCAAACTGTCCGCACTAAATACATGACAGTCGACCGGGCTGAATTGGCAGCTTCCAATGCTTCCTGGTCGGCTTTCAGGGTGCAGATTCTGGACGATGAGCATGGGAATCCCATCGATCCTAGCCAGTCACTGGCGGGAGCATCGCGAAATGGTCCACCTCCTCAACGACCGATTCATTATGGTTCGCGCATCGTGCTCACAGATGAGGCGACCGGCATTTCCTCTGAACCTCTTATCGTTCGAAAAGTCGACAAAGGAAAACTCTCACGAAGTGACACTGGAGGTCTCGTAAGCCAGATGCAAAAGGTGGCGTTGCAACGAGCATCTACGAATTCGGACATGCCATCGCCCACTGGTTTATTCCTTTCAGCCGGGCGCCTTCCCCTTCCCGTACATGCAGCGGACCGTAGCTCCATTTCGATGAGTACCTCCCACGCTACGCCTGATGGCAAGGCGATTGCATCCGCTCATCCGCTTACGTATCAAGCTCCCAGAAGCACTGGAAACGCTGGTGGTGTTGACGAGGTTGATGATTTCCTGTGTTGGACAGTTGTCGGAATCGGTAAGATGCTTCCCAAGCGCTAGTGTATTTTCATTTACTGATCTTTGCGTAGCTGAATATCACTACACTTTTTTCGATGCGTCTACAACTCACCCTCCCTCCATTGTTCCACACCGCCCCATCACACCTTTTCCGGTCTCTGCGAACGTCCCTGCACTTCCCCCTTCTGTCAACCGATTGGAATTGGATGTATTTAACTTCTATTCTCCTGATCCGATCACGGGTGCTCCCATACCCATGGAAGTATGGATTGGGACTGTTGGTCCTCTAACGGTTCGGATTCAGCCTGCCAGTACGCCACCGTACAATGCGCAGTTCGACATGACTGGCCACTCACTTGGGCCTGTTGACTCCCACGCTGGTCCTAGTCTTTCTCACGGTCAGGATCCAGGAGCGACCCCAAATCTTGCAATGCATCGTGTTCCTCCCAACCTCACTTCCATTTCGGTTGACTTGCCCACGCCCCAAGACGTTCTAAATGCGATCATGCAGAGAGATGCGGATGGCTTAACCATACCAGGTCCAACTCGGGCAAGAGGTTCTGGCTCCCCTTCTTCATCCAGTCCAGCGCCGTCTGGGAGCAGGCCCGCCCCCGGCACTCATTCAGCTTCATTCCCTGTTCGAGAGAGCGATGCTATGCCTTTCTCTCCCGCTTTGTCCGGAAGGAGTCTTCCTATCTTTTTTGTGCGACCCTATGACCGAGTTGGGTACATGTCAGGCTATTCGCTCGCTTGTGAGAGTATCTATGCGGGTCCTCTGCCGCATGGTACCGGCGCGGAAGCCAGTCAACCCGCCGCGTGGGGCTTCCGCGTTATTTGAGAGTGTTTCTCTGTAGCGGCCTAGTCTACCTCAGAGTTCGGCTCGTGATCCGTTTCTTCTGAGCTTTTTCTGTCTTGGGCGATAGTCGAATAATCTGGAAAAAGCAATGACAGAGCTGTTGGAAGCATAAATAATGTATTATCTCATGATTTCCTTTGTGGTAGTTTAGCGGTTTCCCACCTTTGTTTCGTTTTTTGTTATTGATTGAAAGGCTGGTGTCTCGTGTGGCTATTTTCCTTATTACTTTCCATGATTCCTCGAATTGCTACGTAGATTACGAAGCAGCAATCATAATGGCTCACGATCTTTCCAAGAAACATTGAAGCGAAGTTGACCCATGGTCACTTCATTTGGATTCATTCGCACGTGCATGCTTATCTGCCCCAGTTCTTTGGATCGATTCCCCTCCAAGAACTACGATCACCAGAACCCCCCTATAAATCGTTTCCTGAGATGGTTGACATTGAAAGCTCGCGTTTGGCATGGTTATCGACGTTGCGAAGTGGCGCTGATCCATCTGAAGATACCAAGTTCAAGCGCAAGGTACGGATAATCGTCACCTACCACACGATCGCGCTTCTGATCCCTGACTTCCTTCTTCTTTATCATTGGGAACAACACTCTGTAGACTGCGATCATCGCTACAATCGGTGAGCGTACATTTTCACAGATTATGATGGCCAACCATCAGACCATCGTCTCGTGTCTTTTATTATCATCGACAATCTTTAACGCGCTAGCATTCTGACTCGATTCGAAAATACCGCAGGCCCCAAGGTGAACAATGTCCAGTCTCTGTCACAACTTAGGCGAGCCGGCATGAATATCGGTGAGTGACGATCGATTTAAAGTTTGTATGGCTACTCGCAAGGAATCCTGACAATACACCTTTTCATGTCAGTGCGAATGAATTTTTCCCACGGCTCTTACGAGTATCATCAATCCGTCATTGATAACGCGCGGAAAGTGGTTGAGAGTGGGCATTTTCGAATCAAAACACCATCATCGAAGCGGCATGCTGATATGTCCGTGGTGTAGGCGAAAGCGGGCGGCCTTTGGCAATTGCCCTTGATACCGTCAGTATATATCGTTACTCCGTCTCGCCACCCTCTCTTCTCACGTTTAGACCTAGAAAGGACCAGAAATAAGAACGGGGTTGATGCGCCCAGGCCTTGAAGTAAGTCCTTGACATCGCATCGGGTTGGCGGGCTTATATCCATGAAATATCGTTTCAGGAAGCTAAGATCGAAGGTGGGCACGAATTTATCGTCACCACGGACCCTCAATACGCCGAGCTCTGCGACGACAAGATTCTTTTTGTGGATTATGTGGGTAGCTCTTCAAATGACAGTATTTCTTGGTATAAACTATTAAATGGGTTGCATAGCCCAACATTACGAAGGTGACCGCTCCCGGGAAGCTCATCTTTGTCGATGATGGTAAGCTCGACCTTCATGTATATGTCTCCCCTAATCGCATCTCCAGGCATTCTTTCGCTATTGGTCTTGTCTATCGAGGGTAAGAATATCAGAGTTCGAGCCGTCAACAGCGGTTCGTTCTCTTCTCGTAAGGGCGTCAACCTGCCCAAGACGAACGTCGATCTTCCTGCTCTCAGTGAAAAGGATAAGAAGGACCTGAAGTTCGGCGTCAAGAACGGCGTGGATATGATCTTTGCCTCGTTTATCCGCCGTGCTCAGGACGTCATTGACATTCGTGAAGTCCTTGGACCAGACGGAGCCTCTATCAAGGTCATCGTAAAAATCGAAAACGAGCAGGGAGTGGCAAATTTCGATGAGATTCTTGCCGCCGCAGATGGTGTGATGGTTGCCCGTGGTGACCTTGGTATCGAAATACCAGCCAGTCAAGTGTTCCTGGCACAGAAAATGATGATTTCAAAGTGTAATATTGCCGGAAAGCCTGCCATTTGTGCTACTCAGATGCTGGAGGTATGCGCCCACTACATCAACTGGTGCATGTACTAACATTTTATTCCCGTGCAGTCGATGACTGTGAGGCGAATTTGTAGTGACGCTCTCGTGTCGTTCACCAATTTGAACATAGTACAACCCTCGTCCTACTCGTGCAGAAGTAAGCGACGTCGCCAATGCCGTCCTTGATGGTGCGGATTGTGTCATGCTTTCTGGAGAGACAGCCAAGGGCCAGTACCCAATCCAGTCCGGTAGGTCTGATGAGCTAGCAATTCTTTCAAAGGTTGTGATACCCGATCTGAACTTTAGTCCTCATGATGGCGGAGACATGCTACCTCGCTGAGTCTGCGATTTGTTATCCTCCGCTCTTTAACGAGCTTCGTGCTCTTGCCAAGCGCCCCACCGAGACTGCTGAAACGGTCGCAATTTCTGCTGTTGCTGCTGCGGTGGAGCAGAAAGCAGCCGCTATCTTGGTCCTCTCGACGAGTGGCAACTCCGCTCGCTTGATCTCCAAGTATCGACCCGCCGTCCCGATCATTACTGGTGGGTCCATGACTGCTGGGCTACAAGGGACCCCACTGAACCAGGATGCTATGTAGTCACTCGTAACCAGCAGACTGCCCGCCAAATGCACCTTCATCGAGCCTGCTATCCCTTCTGGTATCCTGAGCCAAGAGGTGTTCCGGATACCCTGTGGCAGCGCGATGTGGACAATCGTATTCGGTAATAATACCAACACTCTAACTTAAAGTGTGTAGTCAGCTCAAAGGACACCCCTTAGCTTTGGTCTCCGGTGTGCGTTGGAGTTGAAGGTTCTCACACCTGGCAGTGCTGTTATCGCCGTCCAAGGTTGGAAGGGTGGGTTCGGCCACACAAATACCCTTCGCATCCTAACAGTGGTATGTGATGGTGGCCCTGCGTAGATTTCATGCCATCACTTACAAATATCTTAACCCTTTTCTTGTAGCCCACGGACCCCGCTGATTTGGAGGGGCTTCCCATCGTTGCTTCTGAGTGAAAATCTGGCTCACCGGAGCCACGTCTCTTTGTGATTGCTCGCATCCCGCACGAACCAGATTTTTGCCTCTCTGATGTGGAACAAGCCATCGAGCGATGTTGCTCGATAATTTGACGCTATTGCTGAATGAACGAATATTTCTTCCCATCGAAAAGTGTGATAGGCATCACAGATGAATTAGTCTGCGTAGCAGCGCAAGGACATATCATCCGGAGATGTGCAAGTTATCGTAATGCAGTGACTCGGGACGACATGAGGAAAATAAATTAAAACGGTCGAAATTGTTAATTAACTAACTGCTTTCAGGATACATCAGCATCCGTCAGTATACTTGACCCGACGTTGCAGTACTAGTAGCCTCTAGAGATTTCCCCATTGCGATGTCAAGAACTTCTTTTTATATTCACGTGGGTAGTTCGGACTACTGAATTGACCATCTATCCGCCTAACTTAAATCCGCCTTCATTTTGTGAACCCTTTTCCGCTCCGACTTGAATATAGTTCGCTTGTCAAAGACGCCTGGCTTGACAGTCCTTTCACACTCTACGAATAGATTGGAGCTGGGGCAAGATGGCGTCAATATTTGGGTCAAGACCCAAACATAAATCCCCACTGCCCTCCTATACTGACAGTTACGGGGCCCTAGACTAACCAGTAATGAACGTGAACGGAATCCTCAGTGGTACTCACGCGTCGAGTTTCCTATTCCGGGATACAGGTACAGGCGGATTCGACTTGTACTCCCCATCCCACCTTGGCTGTTGGGCCGCACTCGTTCTGGGCGTAACCATAGCTGGTTCTCATCAGCTCTAGTCTATATAATTGCGATATGGGTGATATATGCCTTTGCGAAGCGTTTTGGGACGAGGGAGAAGTCGTGGCCCAAGACACCTTTCCTCGGTGACGCTTCTACACTGGTGTACGAGCGTGCAGATCTGCGCCGAATATGGAATTGGGAAATTGCTAGTGGACATTATCCCAGTTATAGACAGAGTGCGTCTACGAATTCCCTCTCCAGCAAAGTCTGACATGACTGTTGAATCCTACAGTCCCATCACAACTCCAGTTTTCGACGCCACCACTCAACCCCGGTATTCCACCCCCACAGAAGGATCCCCGTGGTGCTAAATATGGCGCTACGTCTGTGGGAACCGGTGTATCACGATCTTACTTCCATAATAATGTTACCAGCCCCGCCTATCCACCTCGCCCGGTGCCGGGGAGCGTAATAGACCTGGACATTGTGCAGGAGTATTGCGAATTTCGCAAGAGTCAGGTATGTTTGTAGCGCTTGTTCCCACCACCTCTCTGTGTTTTAAATAATGGTTTTTAGTATGTGAGAGACTGTCTCGAGGTCTTACGGCGAGGTGCTGGTTTAAACAATGGAAAATCATTGCGGCGCGGCAGCGACGACCAGTGGAAGCATATCTACACCGAGGGAACGGATAAAGAAAACATGACGGCGTCGACCAATGATCCTGGACATGTCCTCCTGTCGGTGGGAACAGATCCAAACGTGGGTCTAGCGTTCTCGAAGCAAGCGCCTCTCGAACCACCTTTTAAGTTCAGAGCGCCAACACTCCCTACGCCGATCCCACTGCTTGAGGGTGCATGCGATTCGGATCACCCTCGAATCTTCCACATCTTCTGGGCTGGGCCATTCACTGACACGCCTTACATCACGATCCTATCGTTCCTTTTTACCCAAAATGTCGACCTTCACCTTCGTCTGGGAGCCCTGCCACGTCCCCGTATATGTCGACCTCAGTTATGGATTTGGATGGATCCCGGACCTGCCGCCTCCGTTCCTAACCCTCATGCGCAACGGGATATGTACGACGCTCTGGCCAAAAACCCATGGTCATTACCGCTTCTTCATCCGAGGTTCGAGGACGTTGTAAAATTCAAGTTATGGAACACCACGGAACAGCTTGACGGTGTCTCTGAAATCAAGGATGAATGGAGGGCTTGGGGGGGAAGTCTGTTCAATCCTGATGGCCACGTCTATGAGGTTCCTAGAGATGAGGAAGAGGGAACGCCTTCTGTCTCAGCACATGATGCCACAAAGAACTCTGTTTCAACAAATGATGCAATGCCCAGAACGAAGAAAGGGGGAATTTATGAATTTCTTAGCTCGTCTGCTTCACAGCGTTCTGATCGCATTCATTCCGATATGGCTCGCTTTGTTTTATGCCACCGTTTTGGTGGGATCTATCTCGATGCGGACACTATCTTCCTTCGAGATTGGGAAGAACTTTGGGGCTGGAGAGGCGCGTTCGCATATCAGTGGTCTCGATGGGAAAAGTATAACACTGCCGTGTTGAGGATGCATAGAAGCTCCGCATTGGGTTCGTTCTTGTTCCGTACCGCTCTGAAGAACAACTTTGACTTCCACCCGACGGCGGTATCCAAGTATGTGCGGGAGGCAATGCTCGAAGGGATCTTGTCGAGACTCCCAGATGCACTGTTTGATCCCGCATCGTTGAACACTGATGGATATCAAATGGATCGGCCGGTGTTCCCTCTCTTCACGGATTTCTACCACTTTTTCAGCCCACCCAGGGAGAAAAGTGCCAGTCCCATCATAGTTGGGTTTGACGGTTTCTATCGGGGCGCGTTCTCGTACCACTTCCATAAATTGTGGTAAGTTGTTCTAACGTCTTGGGTATACCCTGAGTCATTGTGTCATTGTGCTAGGCGGGAGCCACTCGACCCTTCTCGAGATTGGCCTGAACTCGGACCAAAATTCATCAAGGCGGAACGTGCGGGACGTTACGAGGCTGCGAAGAAAGCTGCGAAAGCTGCAAGTCGTGACCCTGGGCTCGTGACCCCCCCTGTCGATGTGGATGGCGATTTTGGAGATAGAGCCACGGACGATACACGCGATCTTTCATGGGCCACTGTGTTGAAGCGGACTTTTGAAGCGTATATTCGGGGGAAATACCAAATATGTATGGGGAGTACATCGTATGGTCGTAGGAACGTGTGATGAGAACAGTTCATATCTTATGTTATCTGTAGGGTATTGTTTAGTTATTCTTCCTCTCCATGATCTCAATCCCATATGAATGTGTCGCTGATTGTATTTCCTATTCCTGTGTCTTGGGGGGCCGGAAAATGCTGATGACGGACCATCGTGCGTCTTTGCCCCTCTCCCAAGCTTGTGGCCCACGAGCATCGTTACCGCCAAATTCTATCATCAAACCTAACCGAGACCATTCGCACCAGATGTTGATGGACCCAGAGGACGGACCGGTGCCTCCGCCTTTACGCGATGGTTCGCCCAGTGCTTCGACGAATATCTTGCCAGTTGTATCTGGTGTGATCGCGAGAACATTTGGAGGCGACGACGACGGCTGCTGATTCCTATCGGGGGGAGCAGAGGGGAGGAGAAGGGAGATAGGGTACGCGGGATACGGTGAATATTGCGCATTAACGATTTTTGGCGCGTAAGGAGCACTGTCTTTCCGGTCTGAGGCAGTTTCAAGCCTGTTGTAAATGTCGATACCGGTGAGTATCAGCTTGCTAAGGCTGAGTTCGCTGGCAGAGGCTCTGGTCTTTGGTTTGTACCCCTCGATCGGTGAGAATACAAGGCTCAAGCCAAGGGAATGATAGTTGTAATATACAACATCTGAATAGGTTTTCAGATCGTAGTTGGGTACGGAATCTGGCGTCCCGAGCTCAGAAAGACATGAAGAGATGTTGTTTGAGTCGGCAGAGTGGCCTAGCAATGTTTGGAGTTTCATGGGTAGCCCCCGACTGGAGGAACCCAAACGAGACGGCGATAAGAATGCACTTGGAGGAAGCACTCTTGCCGTTCCTCAATGGCAATTGAAACTTGAGTGTGATCACGAGACTACAAACTGACTTGGGACAAACGACGCCAAAGTTGCGCCACAGTCAATGCGCCCAGTAATACAATGGGCCGGAGGAAACGAAACTTGATGGAAGATGACAACTCTTCGGGCAGCTCTGAAAACGACGAAGGGCGGGGTGTATCCGATCGGGGCGACCCGGATGCTCGCGATGAGCAGGAGCTGTTTGCGGACCCATACCGTCGTGCGAAGCGATATCGCAAGGGAGGGAAAGAAGACAGTATTCTGGGAATATTTGCTAGAAGTGAGGATGAGGAGGATAATCTTCCTTCAAGACTCTCCGGAGGCAGAAAGCCAAAATATACTAAGTAAGCACCGTAATGTGTTTGTGACTGGTGCAGCGCCACTTACATGTGCACCTAGACCGGTGTCCTTTGTTTCGGGCTCCACAGGACCGGCAGAAGCTGTCGATCCGGACGAAGTCCAATCTGATCATGAGCCTGCAAATAATTTGGGCACTTCAGATGAATCCGAAGGTGACGTTAACATGGAGGATGGGGAAGATGGTGATGAAGAGCCCGAAGAGCCTGAAGAGTCTGAAAGGCCTGGCCTGGGTTTGTCATCATTCTCAGCATCCCATTTCTCCTCTCCAATTGTTACGTCTTCCGCTGCTCCCCACGGAGACGGCTCTGCAGACTCAATTCCCCGGACGAACCGAGCAGGTATTGGTGCCCGAGACGGCTTAGGTTCGTCCTCTGCGACTAAAAAAGGCTTAAGCAGTGCTAGCGCATCATTCGCTGGAACGCTTAGTGCTGGAGATACGTCGTTACCAACGTCTTTTGGATCCCCAAATACTGCTAGCGCATCATTCGCCAATCGTGCCCGGACATCGTTTGTGCGCGATTCAGCGAATGCGGCGATGTCACCAAAGACTGCTGCTCAACTTACTGCGGAGGATCAAAGACATCTTCAGAAACTTTCAGGGTCGTTTGGCGCGAAGATGATGGAGAAAATGGGATGGACGCCCGTACGTCTTAGCCATAGGCATCATTTAATATTTCCTGCTCATAATGTTTTTTAGGGTGAGGGCATTGGTTTGTCCAATGTTGGGATAGCAACCCCGATCGAGGTAAAACTCCGTCCAAAGTCTGCCGGTTTGGCGTTTCAGGGGTTCAGGGAGCGAACGGATCAATCAATCCGTGAGGCAAGAAGGTTTGTGCTTTCCCTTATTATATCTATCTCAAGTTCACCACTCTTGGTAGGAGAGGTGAGGCCGTTTCAGATGAAGAGATTGATACTGGAGGCAGCAAAGGTAAAGGAAAGTCGAAGGGCCGTGGGGGAGAGAAGGACCGTTCCAATGCATGGAAGAAGCCAAAGAAGACGATAACTAGAATTAAACATATGACCTACGAGGAAATTATAGCCGAAAGCGACGAAACAGTGCCCACATCATCACTGGGGGTAATCATCGATGCAACAGGCGCAACTGTGTGTCTTCCTTTCTTTTGCTTCGGGCGACATGTTACTGATACCCCTGCAGCCTCGCGAAATCTCATCAATAGCAGACGTCTCCTCTGCCTCGTGGATCCCATCGGTGGAAGCGGAGCGCATTCCGGAAGTCCGACACAATCTTCGAATTCTGTGGTCATCTGCAAAGAGCGAATTCGAAGGTCTAGTCAAGGAGGCAAAAGCGCTCGAGGAGCGCAAGAAGTGGCTTAAGGACGAGGAAACTAGGTTGCGGAAAGTCATGGTTGCTGAGGACATAGGTTAGTGCGTCGTGTGGCATCAGATTAGTAGCCTAATTTGCATCGCTCGGCAGCTCTATCGCGTTTGCGAGAGATCAGCCAAATAGTCGAACGCATCAATCTGAAATCGCAAGGGATTGCCTCCTATGAGGCCAATTTAGACGTTCTGGCGGAGGAATTTGACAAGCTAGCGATTGACTACAGTCCAGACTATGATAAGTATGAGTTGGATGAAGTGGTAGTGGGCGCGATTGCCCCTTACGTGGGTCATATTGCCACACACATGATTGAGTCAGGTGCTTATTCAAAATCTTGGTAGGTGAAAAGGTATACTTCTCAGTGGAAACCATTGGAAGCCCCTTCCGTGTTAGCAGACGATTTTCGTCGGTGGCGCAAACTCTTTAGGATGTCCCACTCCAAATGCGATCACGCCCCGTTAAGCTCAGTAGGGAATTTATCTCCTGCGCGCGCTTCATCCAAGTAGGAGAATTCTCTGTATTATCATCTCCTTATTGACTTTTCCCAGGAATGGAAATGCAAGCATGACGCATTACGAAAGCTTGCTATGGAATGTTTGGCTGCCTCGATTGCGATCGACCATTAAGTAAGCAAGCTTCTACCCAATCAAGGGCGTCTCGAATTGAGGATTTTTCCCAACAGCAATGATTGGGACGTTTCAAATCCGTCTCCACTAATCCGAGTTCTCGAAGCCTGGTCCGATTTATTGCCTCCATTCATGTTGGATAATATCTTGGATCAGCTCGTCCTTCCTAAGGTGCAGAAGGCGCTTTCCGACTGGAGTTGGACGGGTGAAGTCGCACTTCAAAGCTTGGTACTTCCATGGCTTCCTCACATCGGTCTTCGGATGGAATTTCTATTGGACGATACTCGAAGGAAGCTTCGCTCTTTCTTGAAATCGTGGAAGGTGGAGCAAGGCGTCCCGAGTGACTTTGTGGTGTGGAAAGAGGTAAGTCAAGGGAGTCACCATCTTCCTCGAGACAAACATTCAGTAAGAACGGACATACAACAGGTGCTGAAAGCCAGAGAGTGGGAAGATTTACTTCTCAAGTACATCGTACCCAAGCTCGGGGCTCATTTGCGGGAGAAATTTACTGTGAACCCCGCTCAGCAAGACATGGAACCCCTGTTGCGTATTTCTGCGTGGATCACAATCCTCAGACCTGCTACATTCTCGCAGTTGTTGGAAATGGAGTTTTTCCCGAAGTGGCTTTCCGTCTTACACATGTGGTTGACACAACCTGGATCAGACTATAACGAAGTGAACGAGTGGTATGTGCTTGTCCAACTAGGCCTCGTCGAGTCCTTAAACTTCTTCCAGGTATCGTTTCTGGAAGGGCTCGTTCTCCCAAGAAGTCCTTGATTTGCCTCGTGTTTCGGAGGGATTTGCAAGGGGGCTTCAATTGATGAATCAAGCCACTGGTTTATCACCACAAGCACGAGCCTCATTACCGAAACCTGACATTTCCAATCTCTCCGCGAAACTTCCTGCCGAGAAGACGATTCCTCTAAAGGAAAACCGCCCAGTCCCAGAGGAAGTCACATTCCGTTCCATCGTTGAAGAATTTGTGGCGGAGCACAATCTGTTTTTTGTCCCGATGGGCAAGGCCCACCCAAAGGCACGTCTGCCACTCTACCGCATCTCACAGAGTGTCGATGGGAGAGGTGGGGTTCCTGTCTACATTTCCGACGATGTTGTTTGGGCGCTGCCAGTTGGTGGGTCGGACGACGATACATACGAGCCGGTCATGTTAGATGAACTGGTTCTACGGGCATCCAGCAGCAGAAAGTAGACGGCGCAGATTTAAGATTACAAACTCCGAGATGTGTTGTAATTATATTATTACTATTACCTTCAAGATGTGGCGGGTTTCCCCGTCAATACAGTTGCTCGCAGCGACACGCCGTCAGAACGATGTCCAAGCCCTCGCCGGCACAAGTTTTACTAGCCAAGGCGGACAAGAAGTACAACTCTAGCACTGGATGGTTTTCATCATCTGCTTCCAAATACGAAGAAGCCGGTGATCTCTACCAGTATGCGTTACGTGTATGGGTGCTCGATCCATGTCCCTGATGCCTTCGATTCGTTCAGACAGGCCGCCAATGCCTTCAAACTGGAAAAATTGTTCAAAGAGAGTGGCGATGCTTTCGCCAAAGAGGCCGACTGTCGTGATAAGCAAGGGGAACGAGACGAAGCTGCGAATGCATGGTGGAATGCGGCTAAGGCTGTACGTGACCTGCTCCTTCTAGGCTAATATCCCTCGTGAGGACCGATGACATTTTATTTTCACACAGTACAAGCAGGGCCATCTGGACCGTGAGGAACGAAGTTGCGTCATATTGTCATCCACTTACCTAGCTTCAAGTGGCCATAACCGCACTCTCATCGACTGTCACATTATTGACACACCTTGGACGCTTCCGACAGGCTGCTGATCGCGAGAAAGAGGTAGCGCAGCTATATCTTCAAGAGCTGAAAGACCTCGGCAAAGCATGCGAGAGTCTTGAACGTGCTGGAGAGTGGTATTCACAAGAAGATGCGAAAGCGTAAGCAATGCATCGGTCGGTCTTTTAACTCTTAGTGAATATCGGTCTAGGACTGCAAATGGATGCTTCAAGGATGCAGCTGATTTGCACGCGGAGCTAAATGAGTTCCCTGCTGCCATCGCCAGATACGAACAAGTCGCAAATCACTCTCTCACTTCTTCGTTGACGAAGTACAGCGTGAAGGAGTACTGGCTCCGAGCGGGTCTTTGCGCTTTAGCCAATCATGTAAGAAGTCTGGGATCCCTTTATTTTTCACTGGATACTGATCGGAACCTCGCCCAAGGATACTGTCACGGCTCAGCGGAACCTCAATAAATATGGTACACAAGATGTCACATTTCCGTCAACGCGAGAAGCCAAGTTCCTCAATGTCCTTATCAATACCATCGACAACGGAGATGAAGAGGCTTTTACTGCCGCGATTGTGGAATATGACCAGATTTCAAAATTGGACAATTGGAAAACTAACATACTTTTGAAGATCAAGAGAAGCATTCAGAATGAGGAGGACAACCTGACATGAATTTAATGACGCAATGTATATTAATTACGATTAATGGCACACAATAACCGTCCGGCCGCCATATGTGTCAGAGTTAAGCGAGTCATGGTACACGAAAATACAACAGCGGAGTGGTGCGCTGTTTGCATTACTTCCCCTCTCGCATTTCCGCTTTTTCATAATCGTCTAAGGCTTGCCTAAATGCCACCTGAGAAAGAATGTTGTATCGCCGATGCTCGGCGGAGGCTAGACCCCATATGGAAGATACTCCCCACTTCCTCGATGTTCGGCTGACGTGCGAATGAACATTGGTTCATGAGCAAAATTCTGTTACTCACTGGAACTCAGTTAAACGTAAATGCCATGGCGGAAAGGCGTCTAGCTGGAGCGGACGTTCTGAAGATGGAAGGAGACATGGTGGTTCCATATCATGTGTTATGAGGAATTGTGGAGAAGGAAGTTCAGCTGTCGGTGGAGACATCAACCATCGAATATCCCAATTTGTGGAGCGAGCTCACCGCTCAAGAGTTGGTCTAGATCAGCTACAGAGAAAGTATACCCCGCGCATGCCGTTCGCTAATCAGAGCACAGGACGAGAAGTGAGTGCTTGCGCAGCTTTTGCAATAGCAGGTGTGCCGTCAGAATATGAAACAATATAGATCTTCATGCTGTTCGAGGATGAACTTTTGGGATCCAGCCTACTCGGTACGGACTCGTCGTCCGAAGACTCTTCTGATGGGATGTGCTGAAACGGTGGCGCAAGGAAATTAAACGAAAGGATGGAAATTCTTTTTGGTGCGGTTGAGTTGGAATCCACCTCTGAAAATGTGTCATCTTCAGTGCACGGTGTAGAGCTAACGTAGTCATCCGTCGTAGGGGGCGTAGGATAAAATGATGTAGCCTGGCTTTTGCCTCGTCGACGTAGGGAATGCCTGGCTGGCGGGTATATGGCCTCGGATCGTAGCAAGGTAGAAAGACTGAGCTCGTGCTCAAGCTCCGATGCGTATTCTTTTAGCATATCTATATATGGATCCTTCAGCTTCAATCTACTCGTATTCACGTCTCAACCTACTATGACGGTCGTACAGTGTGAGGGTCCGGACACCAATGCTGGCGGACCATTGGATGGAACTTTTTGCCGATTCCAGTATACAGTTCAAGAGGGCGTCATCATCGAGCCTGTTCGTGTTGTTCCCGGCAAGGAATGCTATGGCTAGATGCTGGGGTTTCTGCGCTCTTGGGTGGAGCAGTGCTTTGGGTGTCTGGGCTTAGAGGTCAATACTGCGCATACTAAGGCCCACAGGGTGGAGAAGATCGCGTAGAAGATATGTAGCAGCGTCAGAGCGATGAATTGCCATTGAAGCATGATACGGGTTTTCAGGGAGGAGCTGATGGCAGTGCTGAGGAACGTCACCTGACTGTGAAAAGTGCTCACTGCCACACCCGGCAAACCCGGCATAGTAATGAGTGTCCCAAAAAGCACAAGTCTTCAGATTTACAACTAATTTACATTTCATCACACATGCTCTGGCTTTGGACAAGGGATTATCCTTCATTGTCTATCACATAATCAGCCAACCAGTCATCATCCCCAACGTGATCCGGCCACATTTGAGCAATTTCATCATCATAGGGTGATTCCTGAGGTATGACAATGCTGAGGAAGGTGTTAAATTCCTCCTCGATTCCTGCCGTCTTAAGTATGCCATAGGTCTTAGACCCCGCACCTCGGGCAGAGATCAGGTACCGATTATATAGGTCCTTTTCCAGCTCTTTGGCTTGAACGTCTGCCTCCAGCAGCTTCAAATGTTTCTTCTCCTTGGGATTTTGTTCTCTATGCTGGGATAGGCCATCCAAAGCATGCCGGTACTCTTCCTGCAAGCGTTTATATTGGAGAGGCTGGGAATGTTCTGGAGGGGTGTGCTTGATTAAACCCCCCTTCGGTAGCAGGACTCGGTACCAAGCTCCATCAGCAGGGCAAGATAAGGAAGTGGGTCTTTGAAGTCACGGATGATCCCGGCAGGTCGCAGATTTCTTTGGGCACCAGTATCCCCTTCCTTTTTGTTCTTGACTTGAACAACGAGTCCCGACAGCTGGTCGCAATCAAAAATAGCTCCGGGTTCCACAGAGCCAAAATAAACCGGGCATAGGAAATCGATTGATGTTTGATTGAAGCAGCATTGCAAAATGGCCCCCCGAGCCCAGAGGTTAGCAAGCAATTTCCTGAGAAGCCTCGTTAGCAACCACATGAAGGGGCATGGAAAGAATAATTACCGAGAAGGCATTTGGGGTAAGAAGTTTTTTGTAATGGTCCAGTGTGTGAAATTGACAAATGCATCACAGAAAGCTTTTGACGCTCCGATCACACCAGCCATTGCCGCCGAAAAGAGTCTGAAGAACATCCAGCAGGCGAACAGGTTTCAGGAAGTTACGATGTTTGCCATCAACTGGAGCCGCAAAGTCGCGCGCGGTGAGGAGAAGGAAGCGGGCGGCAAGTTCACCCATAAGTCCCTTTTCGACCAAACCTGCATGACACAAACCCTTGCTCAAAGTCTCCAGGACTGAACGTAATAGCCCGTTGGGCGCGTCGGGATGATACAAAATTCGTGCAGCACCCAAAGCCAGAATTGGTTCCGATGGCGAATGGGTGTAAAGTATTGCATTATTAACCGAGAGACCCGTGAGAAGTCTCATGTGATGGGAGACGCTCCGATCGGCTAACTCGGCAGCCTCAGCACTCGCTAGAACAAGATCGAGACAGAGCCGCTGTGAAAGTACGGCAAACACATGGAGCTTATTCCCGGCATGGAACCCTCTAACTTCAGCAGCGGTGAGCTTGTAAGCTGCAACGTTGATCAGTTCGTCGCCTGGCATGGGCAGCATTGCGCGCCACCTAGCAGAAGAGAGTGGGTGGTTCTCCTTGTGATTGTGATTGTTGGGAAAGGACATACAAAGGCCGCCCATATTGGCTGATATGCTCCATTGTTTCGAATTGGCCCATCTTGACGAGTGTGGGAGTTTTGGCCTGCTCCCTGGCATACTGATCAAAACCAAGAGCAAAAAAGGGGGGCTCTAGTCGTCGTTGTTCCTCTCTGAGTCTTGCGGAAACCACTGCGAAACAATAAGGTCCAGCCAGGTAACTATGTGAACACTCACTGTCTTGAGGACGGGGTGCAAAATACGTTATGCTTGA